>NW_027271054.1:822500-1150000 GCF_040938485.1 Diadema antillarum
TCGTGCGGATAGTTGGGTGCCGTGCCTGTCACGCTGCCAAAGAACAGGCCCAACCATCTACCGAAGATGAAATGCCTTGCATTTCGCAGTTTCGTTTGCTGGGGGAGAGGTTTTAACTTGCCTTCAGGCAAGGCTCAAGGGGCAACACGGGATGTATGTAGTTAATATGACTACTGACATGATTTCACAGCTGATCGCCGCAAGCGAGGGGTGTAGTATAGGGTAATACGTGATGCAGAGAGGGGAAAGAGTGGAGGGGGAGGGGAGAAGAAAAAGAAGGGATAGGAAAAAGTAGACCGGATTGCGATCCGGAACACAGAAAGAAAATGAAAGAAGATCATGAAGGAAAGACAAGCACCACGCGAGTGAATATGGAATAGAAAATAATATGCGATTAGAGTCGGAGTAATCGGGAGAATAGCTAAATATGTTCAATACAGGCGTTGAAAATCACAAAAGAGAGAGAAAAAAAACCCCTGAAAGTAGCAAAAACAGGAAACGAAGAAGGGAAGAGTGAGAACGAGGAGGGACAAGGAAGAAGAACAGAAACGAATTACAAGGATGAGAAATATCGAACATTTTTAGATAGTGGGTCTGCAGGCGAATGAGGAAGTAGGATTTTGAAGAACACCAAAACACGAAAGAAGATTGAGAAAAAGGAAGAGAAAACAGACAAGGGAAAAGGACACACAACTGAGAACAGAACAGTGGAGAAGGATGAGAAGAATAAGAAGGAGAATGTTCCCTCCCCCCTTCCGGAACTTTAACATAAAGAAGGGGGAGGGGATGGCCGACGGCTTCAAAGAAGACTCGGCCAGTGGGGTGTTTACGCCAACTAGACGAGAGACTGCAAACTTGCAGAAGATTTGAACCCGCTTGTTTTCCACACTCCCCTGGACATGGGCCCACTGGATGAAACGCGAGCGTGGGATAGCTTTCGCCATTTATGTCTATCGTTTCCCCCTGTTAGCTGCACTGTACTCAGCGTGTGTTGCGCGGTATTACTTGCTTTTTTGTTTTCCATGCTGTGCTTGAATTTTCCGAAAGAGATGTTCCTCCCAAATATACCAGTATTCAGCAACGTAAACAACAATCTCTAATAGCAGAGTCAACTAAATATTGTAAACACTCCGATAAAAATCGCTAGAATTTGTTCTAATGGTAAGCACTTATCCTCCCTGGGCCACATATTTCATAGAATAAAATGTTTTCTTTGTTTTTCTCTGGGTGGGGGAGGATACCAAAGAAAAAAAAGTCCATCTTATGCGAGTGAAATTGGGTGCACGTCACGAGCCCGACAACCACGAGTCATACTGCCCACGAGCCATACAACCCACGAGTCATGAACATAAGTTATGCAGCCCACAAGTCATGCAAGGGGTGGGGGTGGGGTTGATCCTTAGATTTTGAGGGGGAGGGGAGAGCAAGCATTCCCCACCATCTTGCATCTTGACTTACTGTTTTAATTTCCCAACAATAACGTCGACAGTGCGTCTGCACCAATCGGCAAAGACGTACACCAAGTTTGACGAGCTGACAAATAGACCAAGATCGGACGTAATGATATAATTTCGTATCATGAAAACGGATCGATGCCTCTGCAGCTCACGAGTTAGACACTAAGTGAACAAGGCCCATGAGCTCGGCATCAAGGGAAATAGGTCCACGAGATATGCAGTCCACCAGCAAATAAGGCCACTGAGCTTGACACTAAGTAAACAAGGCCTATGAACACGACACCAGGCAAAGAAGGCCCACGAGGTCGGCATTACATCACGGGGCTTAATGTACGCTGTATCGATCTCGTTGGCTTTTTTATTGGCTATTAGTGTCGAGCCTGTGGGCCTTATTTGCCTCTAATCGGTCTCGTGGGCCTTATGTACCTGGCATCAATCTGATGGGCCTTAAGTTTTTGCTTAGTGTCGAGCTCGTGGGCTATATGACTCGTGGGTGCCAACCTGATGGGATGACTCCGTGAAATTGGAAATTGGAACTTTTTTCTTTTCTTAATTCAACGTTCTTGAAATGTATTTTGCAAACAGGAATGTTTCAATACCAAAACATTGCTTGTCATATTAATTTCACTCTAAAATTCCCTGAGTCGGCTCACTAGTTTGTGTTATAGTTATTATGTTCTGCTTCGAGTGTGAGGTAAGGGAAGTTGGAATAGATGACAACAGGAATGTAAGATATGTACATAAATATATGTATGTATATATATATATATATATATATATATATATATATATATATATATATATATATATATATATATATATATATATATATAAATTCATATATATATATATATATATATATATATATATATATACATTCATAACACATGCACACAAATACAGCACAAACACAAACAAACACACACACAACCACGCGCGCACACACATACATTACATTTGACATGTTGGAGCATAAGTAATACATTATGTTTGCGCATGTATAGACTGGGTGTAGAATAAAGGTCGTTTCCTTCTCCATGTCAATGCAAAGAGATACCTGTGCTTTTCTAAGGGCAGCTGTCCCGGCATTCAATCAATGGTGACTAAAGACCCCCCCTCCCTAAAAATAAGGCTTAAAAACAAAACAAAGAAAAATCTATCAAAGCACCTCACAGGCTCAATGCCATGACGACGACTATCCCTTATGCTCCCACGGACTCTGGGCTGCATTCTGCAAATGGCAAGGGCGACCCCAGCGGTCATGAGATGAAATGGAGAATGTAATCCAATCTAAACCATGTGTCTCTGAGCAATTCCAAATATTTGCGGCAGTCTGGTATGCCCATCATTCAAATCCATGTACTCCGTATACACAGCACATACTACCGCTAATAAAGCTAACATGCCGACCTGTGTCGAAGTAATGCATGGCTGTGTGCTATTGATAAAACAAACACCGCAGTACCCTAGACATCTTCGTGCAAGTTAATGGCTGATAAGACTTAATGTAGAGCATTTTGATTCTGTTTCATCCAGTCTGTCGAAAGTTTATCTCTAAGAAGACTGATTCATGTTAAGATGACAGAAGTCCCCCCCCCCCATGATGTACAGCATGTTCAATCTTTCTTCACATGAACATTAGAAAGAATGTTTTCACAGAGAGAGACATACAAACATACATACATACACACACACACACACACACACACACACACATACACACACAAAGCAAGGCAAACAAAAATTCAGTCAATGATTTTTAAGTATGAAGTGTATTTAATTTAGTCTTTATGCACCAGTTTTGCCAAATGTCGTAATCATAACGAGTTGAACAAACTGTTCTGAAGTCGTCAATAAGCTGTTTCGCACGTTTGATTACGTCGAGAAGAATAGATATGGCAGATACAAACTGCCAAATGAAATGTGTGTTATTCCATAATATCAGCGCCCAGGACTTCTTGCAAATATTCGCTCAAGTATAAATGGCTGTTCATTATGGGAGTATCAATTGCAACATCATGGGAGTTGACCAAACATCGCGACATTTATAGGCCATAGCTGGAGAACTGTCAAAGGTTAATGGTAGATTGTTAAATTAACCACTTCGCTACATGCGAAGTACGACAGAAATCAAATTATCGTTAAAGAGGCTGAAATAATTTAAAATGACATGATTTCTCTCATCTTTTTTTTTATCTACTCCATGAGAGGAAGTGATGACGAAATCATCAGAGCAGCGGGACCAAATGGGAAGCAATTCGAAATTGCATTATCAGTTTCATCTGTGTAATAACGCCTCGTTATCTTCTGGTTTGCTCTCTCTGTAGATCGTTGCATTATATTTGATAATAGAGAGAGAGAGAGAGAGGGAGAGATATGGATAGATAAATAGATATATGTGTATGTATTTATGTATGATCTTAAATAATAATGATGATGATGATGATGATGATGATAATGATAAAATAATGATAGTAATAAAAATAATAATAACAACAATAATGATAATAATAAGGTAATGATAATAATAATAATAATAATAATAATAATAATAATAATAATAATAATAATGATAGTAATAATGATAATAATAATAATAATAATAATAATAATAATAAGAAGAAGAAGAAGAAGAAGAAGAATGCTAATAAAACTGGCTACTTGTACAGCCTACAGGTCCTCTTTTCGGTGCTCATGGCGTTTCAACAAATGAAATGAGAGATATACATGTACTAATATACAAACATTACAACAGAGAAGAAAATGGCAAATAACAAACAAACAGATGCCAGATGAAGAACATATTGTTTATTGTTCCGAACATTATAGACTGCATTTATAAGTCTTCAGTGTGAAAAGAACAGATACATTTTAAGTTCGTATTTGAATGTTTCTGTAGATGACAGTTGCCGTAACTGAATAGGTAACTGATTCCACAATTGGTCCCATAAAGGGAGAAAACACGATCACCCAATCCATGTTTTACTCTGGTGTTTGGAGTAACAATGCATCTGATGATGAACGTATGACTTCGTGTCGGATTGTATTTGGGAATAGAGTTAGGTATAGGGGGAAGAATGAATTGAATGATGTACTAATGACAGAATTTAAAAAATAATCCCCTTTTCTACAGGCAGCCAATATAAAGAACGGAGAATACACTATACTAAATTGTTTAGCCAGAGGGAACGCAGTTTTAACAAAGGTCGACGGCCGTGCGTAGGAGCTGGAATTCAGTGAGCGTTGATTATGCATTCGGAGTATGTATTACGGAGCATGCATTGAGTAACATAATTCATGATAATGAATGTGATACCCATGTACATGCAGACATAAACATATACATGACATTACACAAGCATACACATATTATATATATATATATATATATATATATGCCTATATATATATATATATATATATATATATATATATATATATATATATATATATATGTGTGTGTGTGTGTGTGTGTGCATATTATACATGCATGTGATACCATATAAATGGATTTAATACAGAAATCATTAATGGACATTAATTTGGATTCGTCAGGAGTAGATATTAAGTTGTTGGAGTAAAACCCTGACATTATATAACCTATTGTGAAAATGTCGATGCTGCTCTGATGCAAGTGTAATAAATATTGTTTGATATTAGTCCCTTGCCCTTAAAAACAAACAGACACAACAAGTATAATGCACAAAATAATTTCCTCTGAGTGGGCCCCTCTACTACTCTACCATGACTGGGATACGACCCGGAGCCGATGCAAAATTAATATACCGTGCATATACAAGTTCGGAACGTAACGAAGAGCACTCGCTCGTTAATCTCGGAGAAGAATGTGACACTGCCACTGATCACATTATAACACTGGCATGATCCTCGTAATCCGTTTCCACGCGTACGGGAATTTGACGTATTCCAAAAATTCCACGAAGCGCGTCACGGCTCTCGTATTTGTCGAGAGAGCGCCACCTACACACTTCCTGTGCTATCACCACCTAGTCTCAACGCTCCAGACTGCATCCTTGATTTGCTCAATTTTTGACATCATGGACATACCTTGTATAGATGCTCAATGTTCAATGCAATGAACTTTATCCGCACCCGTTTGGAACGAGGGGGGGGGGGGTTCAAGGTGTCAAAGTCATAGTTTTCCCCGCTCAGACGGGAAGAATCAAAAGAAAGAACCTTTGGAAATCTATATGGGTATTGCGATTTTCCCCCAGATGTTTTTTTCTTTTTTTCTTCTTTTTTTGACGACACAAAAACGGGGGGGGGGGGGTGGCCCTGTTCCGCGGCCCATGTGGACTATCCCTACAACATATTCTTATATTGATTTCAAACTGTAAGTCTTACGGCTCCCCCCCCCCCCCCCCCCCGATTTTGGTGTTGATTCCGTTGTTTCCTCAACATCTGCCTTAAAGAAGCTAACATTTTCTTAAATCATAATGACGTCATGAAGTGTAGTAGGCTACATCCTCTCCAGAGGATGACGGCACTGACACTTAAGTAGGGAACGTGGGGGCGGGGGGGGGGGGGGGCTCATATTCAGTGTGGAATGGGTTCATTCATAACTTTTTAATCGATTGCCCGATTTTCCTAAAACTCCCACTGATGTGTTCTACTATATTGCTGCTTTCACTCAATCCACATTTTATATTTGGGTTTTGGTTCCCTTTATAGGTCGACTTGATTCAAAGGCAACAAAGTGTACAATTTATTCTGAGCGATACTTTTATTTCTTCCATTAATACCATAATCCTAATAATCCAATATTTGCGTCGAAATTTAATCTATCATTAATTGTTCATGCATGATTATTATGTACATAAAGATTATGATTGTATAATATGTATGATCAATATGATGTACATGTGTGTTCAAAATTATGTCACATTCTGATTTTGACTCGAAGTCACGGAGCGCCATCATGAGGTTGTTTACCAATCAAATCTTATAACGAGCTACCGGAAGATACTGATTGAGCATATTTGGTGATGACAAAAATACGAGACACATGCATGCTTTGCGTCATTCTTTTCCTTTTTAATCCATACACGTTTTGACTTTGCTGGGGGACATTTCATGAATAGTTTTGATGGGATATTTTCCTGACAAGCTGCTATAAGCTGAGAGCAAATTTGTCCGACCAATATGTCAGACAAAACGCTTAGTGAAATGCCCCCTGGTCATCACGTACCAGCGATGCTTGTGTTTGTAAGCATATTATTAGTATTCCATGTGAAATTTCTAATTCAGTTTACACAGTAAGGTAGTAGTGTGCGTTTAGACATGGTGTCAATCTAATCGAAAAACATGCTACATCATCTCTGTAAACCTATATCATGATTGCGATTCAGTTTAACAACAGTGTCTACAGCAGGGGCCTCGACAGTACTTAGTGTGTATTATGTGTGTGACTCATGCTCATGCGGATGATGCGGGGGTGGGGCAGTGCTCGTAGTTGTTTGAGTCAAGGGTTACTTTTATGATTCCTCTCCCTCCCCAAATATCTCTGGCACAACCTCGAAAATCATGGACTTTCTTGTATTTTTATCGTTCTACCATCTTTTAGCTACCCCTCCCCCGCTTCTGTTGCAATATTGTTGTACATGATATCAAAGAAGTAGAAGAAAAAGAAAAGGGGGGGGGGGGAAGGCGCGAATAACACAAAATGTGTCCGTTATTTTTTACCATCATCAAAATGCCCCTCCCCTTTCTCCTCCTTCAGATTGTTCCTGGATCCTCGGCATCTTCCATTAGCTCGTTAAGCGGAAAGTTTATTGGTAACCAACCCCGCTTTGGCGTGCCTTGTCGCCAAGCCGAACTCGTCGCTGCGAAAGACTCTCCATATTGACTGGGCTTGATCAGGGGGAGCGTCCTGTATGCCTCCGTCCATAATTGCGAAGCATGGCCCTGGCTCACAGTCGCAGCGGCTGCATTCCACGGCCTTTCCGCGGCATTCTTGGCGCGACATTGTGGTGAGCTGTCCTCCCCCGAGGGTGGCGGGTTGCTGCATGTTCCAGATTCCGTACCTTCCAGAATATACTCCGAGAAACCTCCCCGTATGGCGGACGGATAATGGGCAGCGCATGGTCTAGACTATAGCTTGCAACCTTTCTGCACAATCTC
The DNA here is from genome assembly GCF_040938485.1 of Diadema antillarum. Taxonomy (NCBI): domain Eukaryota; kingdom Metazoa; phylum Echinodermata; class Echinoidea; order Diadematoida; family Diadematidae; genus Diadema; species Diadema antillarum. The sequence goes on from NW_027271054.1 coordinate 830,099, forward strand.
ACGTGGACACAAGAGGCGTAGTCATGAGAAATGGATTTTAATCTCAAGTCTTAATCACAATCATAACAACCTTTAAAAATCAAAATATCATTTCCATACCACACACACTCCGTACAGGCAAAGGCTTCTTATTGCAGTGGCGGATCCAGAGGGGGCGCACCGAGTGCGCGCCCCCTCTTTATTTTTTGTTAAAACAAAAGAAATAAAAAGAAAAAATGGGGGGGGGGCATGTGCGCCAGGTTTAATTTTGTAAAGGCGCCTCGCCTTACGGAATTTCAAATATACAGTCGTATGTGTGACAAACGCAACCAAATTGACAATATTGAGCGCACAAAATCTGATCCGGTATGGTTTGGTTTCACAGACACTGTATGTTAGTCTGCTTTGTTTTGTTATATTCATAGTTGGGTTTTGTCACGTAGTGCAGGTGCATTAGCGGAGCCCTTCCTTGACAACTGGTGCTACATCTGTTTGTGTGTTTTATTTCATGAATGTCTCTCTAAACGATTACGAACACCAAAGAAAACACGCCAGCAGCGTTCAGAGGGTGTACAACCTTTGGGTAAACCCATAACGCCTTCCAGATCGCTCCGGGTACGGCTGCTTCAAGGGAAAACATAATACGTATATACTTACACAGACATGACTTGTCATATTTCACTTGTAATAACCACTTCCTTACGCCACTCTTCCTCAACACGCTTTCAGGAAAAGACCACTAGTTGGCGCTAAGCATGTAGGCCTATTAGTGTGGCTCTGAGCACATTAGGTCTCGCTGACTCTCACACCTGTAATAATGATATTAAAGCTTCATTGTTTTGCGTGTTTCAAATCTATTATGTGGACTAACTTGTTTTACTTGAGTCCTGCAATTTACTTTTTTACGTTTGCTTTCTCGAACTCATCTTATATGTGCTTATAGCAGGGCCGGCGGAGCGTTTTTAATAGTGTGTGTGTGTGTGTGTGGAGGGGGGGGGGGGAGGTGGGGGGACACTTCCGGGTTTCATGAACTAACTAGCAAAAAGAAAAAAAAAAGGTCTTCAGCTCATCTTTCTCCTTACACTTCCGGGTTTCTTCAGCTGACAAGCAAAAAAAAAAAAAAAAGTCTTCAGCTCAAAAAGTAACATAACCTTACCGCGCTCACACTTCAAGATCTCTATTTATTTCTTTTTAGTGCCACTTGCGTACTTCCGGGTTAAAAAAAAGTGGAGGGGGGGGGCCCAAAGTGATGACACCGTAAGTATTCCTTCGTATGGTGCACAAAAAGTGGGGGGCGAGCCCCCCTGCCCCCCCCCCCCCGGTTCCGCCGGCCATGTATAGAAAGGATTATGGTTTACTACTCATCATTTTCATGTATAAATCTGAGCCGAAACCAATGCAGTACTCCCGGGAAGTATTGTACCCCCAAACAGTACTAAATCTGAAAGAAAACGTTTCCAGCCTCCAAATTTATACTGAAGAGTATTTTGGAGAAGGAATCGCGTCTTAATCAACCACATCCAGTTTGTCTTTAACAGGCTTGTAGCGCCTGTGAATTTCTTTTTTTATGAAAACATTTCCAGATTATTTCAGAATCTGTAGTTTAAAAAAAAAGGTCATGGGTCTTAGGATGTTCCACTTTATTTGCGGGTGTTGGACCTACACAACGACCATGTTCTTTTTCATCAAGCCGAGAGGAGTTCCAGTCGCATAGCAATAACAGGTCATACCACTGATCCGAGCGTTGGCCATTGTGCCGAGTATAGAAAATGAGGGCGCCCTGATTAAGTCATATAGGCGCAGCATTGTGGACAGGAGAGCGGTATAGAGAGGTAATTATTGTATATGTGAAAAGGGTACTGTTTGTATAAATGGAAGTACGAATACGAAACAGAATACCGCCAAGTTCTTGAAGTCAGGTCATCATCAATGATAGAGAGAGAGAGAGAGAGAGAGAAAAAAAAGAATCTTTTCGATGACAGTGCACTTGTTACATGACAAACATTACTTTTTAAGGATATTAACCAATCAAAATTATCACAAATACATGTAATTTATTTTCTCAGACTTATAGTCTCTTGACCTATTGACCTTGACCCCTTGGTCACGCAGCCCCCTTCACACACACACAAACACACACACATTTTTTTTTGGTTTTTCAATGATATTTTATTGATTTCATTCAAATCAATCATAAATCAACCCATTCTGGGTGTAACATGAACATAAAAACGGTACAAATGCCATTCAAAAGACAAATCCATTACCAACTTATACTGTCAATCATCTCCCTTCAACATAACAACTCGATTATAAATCAATCCTACTGACCATTTCTTCACGAGAAAGTATTGACACGTACATATATATATATATATATATATATATATATATATATATATATATATATATATATATCTTTGGCTATGGTATACTAATACTGCCAATCATCTCTCTTCAACATAACAACTCGATTATAAATCGAGTATATAAGGGTATATAATTTATATACAAGGGTATTACATAAAAAAAGCAACAAAAATACGTTATACAAAACTAGAATGAAATCAATCATTCACACACACACACACACACACACACACACACATACGCGTCTTTGGTGGAAACCAAGGATCTGTTTTACCCAGAAGAATTTTACCACATAACTGAGGACCTGTGTGTAAGTAGGATTCTTGTCAACAGAGGACTCATTCGTATTTATTATTACCATCCAACCGAGGACTTTAATCGAGGACCTACAAACATGTACCCCTACAGCAGGCCGTTTGAAATGGTCTGTGAAGCGAGAACTTCCTCGGTTTTCTATGTGTCCTCAGTTTAAATGTAAAGTTCGTGTCTGTGTCCTCGTTTTTCACCATGGGTAAGTGCACACACACACACACACATTCTGCTACCCCTGTGTCTACCAGCAAGAACCGCATAGAAAGGGGAACGAGAAAGACAGAAAGAAACTCATAGTCCATGGGCCAAGACCCGAAAAATGGGTTATTGGTACCACCTGACGTGGCAAAACCTTTTTGGTGTCCTTTTGTTTGTCGGGCATAGATATGCTTATCAAACTATGATAGCATTTCCAAATGAGTAGCTTAGTCATAATAAATGATTTTTTAACCAATTTGGTCTCGTTTTTATATCCCTATACTTCTGAATCGAAGCTAACCGCTGTACAAAGAAGAGCACTGTCTTCCGTATGTCTACAGGTGTTCTGTTGTAAACGCGGTGCGCTTAGTCTTTATTCAAGGCAGCAAAGGGAATATCCAAAGGGTTATGATGTCCACAGCTGTCACGCGGTGCGCTTAGTCTTTATCTAGACCAATGTACCGTTTTCATATCTAAAGTTCCTCATAAAAAGGATTATCTATACTGTTTTTATACTACCCTCTCAACAAATACATCAGTTTTAAACAAAAGTCACTCTGTTCATTTACAATATTATTCATTATAATGTATTGTAGTGTACCGGTACACTGTTTTTGCATCATGTTTTATTGTTGGATGGAAATAAAGCGACATTGGCGTGGTGTTAGCGTTTAAACCGTAGTGTTTTCACCGGAAAATAATAAATAATTGAAAAATACGGTAAAATTCACGAGGAATTGTTATTGTTTTTAGATAAAAGGATATACACTGTATCATAAGCTTTGGATATTCCCTTCGCCGTCTTGAATAAAGACTAAGCGCTGTGGACATCATAACCTCGGATATTCCCTTCGCTGCCTTGAATAAAGAATAAGCGCACCGCGTTTACAACAGAACACCTGTGGACATACGGAAGACAGTGCTCTTCTTTGTATAGCGGTTAGTTTCGATTCAGAAGTATAGGGATATAACAACGAAACCAAATTGGTTAAAAATTCATTTACTATGACTAAGCTACTCATTTGGAAATGCTATCATAGCTTGATAAGCGTATCTATGCCCGACATACAAAGTGACACCAAAAAGGTTTTGCCACCTCAGGTGGTACCAATATCTGGCCTGGCCCATGGACTATCAATGGTTGTTCCATTGGTGTCATGTGCACCATCACACACAAACGAGTAACACTTTGATTATTAAAAAACACAATCAATCTTAGAAACAATCTACCTGTAGACGTTTGAGAATCCACATATACATTAGATTGATAATGTTAGTTCTCAGAACTTGTCACAACACCATGAAGCATTAACTCGTTTTCAGCTAGCAGTGGTACAATATACATATATGTGTTTATGTGTGTTCCTGTCTTCATCCAATTGTGGGATTTCTGTATCAATTCTCAATTTCCCTAGACAATTTTTAATTTTCCTAGGCAAATCTCAAATTGAATGTACATTGTGTATCATATAGTACATATACATCTATAGGGCTAAAAAAAAAAAAATCTACAAAGCTCAACGTTAGTGGTGGCCCAATGGCTAGGGGCAAGTCGGGCCTCCAAACTCATCTTTTAGTGGCATTCAAAATGGATTGTTAATTTGCTCTAAACTTTGGGCCACTACATACATATACATTGTATCTTTTTCAGGAAACCATAATTTTAGATTAAAAGGTTTTCATAGTGGACAAATAAAGTTAGTGTCTAGGCCTAAATGCACACACGCACACACACACACACACACACACACACACACACACACACACACACACACACACACACATATATATATATATATATATATATATATTATGTATATATAATTATGTCCGACTGTGCTCAATTATATACACTCAGCAAGAAAAGAGAGAGAAAGTAAACACTTTTTCAAGTTTATCTTTCTCATAGACTATCTGGCTAAAAATGGTGTTTTATATACCATGTTAAAGGTAATTTAATTAGCTATCAACCCAGTAGGTCAATGAAAATGTTAACTTAACGCATGAGTGAACACATTCGTTTTTCTCTTCCAAGACACAAAAGTAAAAATTGCAAAATGGACAAGTTGTTATTCAAACGTATTTGTTCTTCCATATGATAATGAGAACAAAAGACAAATTCAACACAATAGAAATGCAAATTAATTTGCAAAAATCAACCTATGATCTCAATAATGTCTCTGTAACCTTCCAAAGATAAAGAAAGGCAAAAATAATGGAGGAAAATGAAGAATCTTCTGTCAAATCCGCAGTCAAAAGACACAAGAGAAAAATTATGGTAACAAAGAAAGTTAAATTTGAAACGTTATTTCAAATTAAGAAAATTTTAGATAATATTAGTTTTTTTGAATTTGTCTCGTGCATTCTTCAATTCCTTAATTAAAAGGTAAAATGAAGAAATTCTGCCGATTTTATCACCTTTACGGCTTACTCCCTATGTCATTTAAAGTTCGAATTGATGGAAAATGCTTATGTTCCACCTTCAGTTTCCCTACTATGTTTCTGTTTTTAATATAAAGGGAAACAAGGGAATAGAAACTTATTTCTGCTGTTTCATTGAAGTCTCTCACTGCGTTAAATTGGTCTTTTGTTATCATTTGCTATCTTGGAGGGCATTTGCAAATGAATCTCAATATGTCCAATTCTGCAATTTTTACTTTTCTGCCTTGGAGGACAAAAACGAATGTGTTTACTCATGCGTAAAATTTCCCTTTGTATACACCTACCAGGTTGATATCCAATTAAATAATCTTTGATATGGTATAGGACACATTGATTTTTATCAAAATCTTCTATGAAAAATATTAACTGGAAAAAGTGTTTACTTTCTTTTTTTTTTTGCTGAGTGCATATAGGAGCTCATGTAGTACATGTAATGATGGCGAGGCTTCGGCCGAAACAGACTGTCCAGCCAAGTCACTAGTAAAGCAACGCCTTCCATCCTACTATATATTGTACTATACAGTGAAAGAAATTAGATTTGAGGTAGACATTGCTCTCGATCTTGTTCTCTCTTTTAATCAATCGAGCTTTCAGCCTGTCATCAGAATCTACCAACAGAACAATAATATTATCAAGTCTAATTTCTTTCACTGTATGCTACCCACAATGAGGCACCGCGTACGTTTGGGAAGGGAACTATATCTCGCACTTATATATATATATATATATATATATATATATATATATAACGAAGAATAAACCGGTAATGCAATATTTCGCCAATATAGAGTTTATTGAGCAACTCAATAAACAATAATATAGAGTTTAACAATAATATAGAGTTTATTGAGCAACTCAATAATTGAGTTGCTCAATAAACTCTATATTGGCGAAATATTGCATTACCAGTTTATTCTTCGTTAAATTGGAGCCAATACGTGAATTCGCAACATATATATCGTCGCTAGGGTGACAAGACCTTGTTTCTGAAATTTTGGCGAAAATGACTTTTTCTTTTTGATAAATGGACAAATAATGGGTTAAGTGATGTCCTGGCCAAATCCCAACTGTCTTACAGCAACGATATATATATATATATATATATATATATATATATATATATATATATATATATATAAGATGACAAAGTAGGGTAGTAATGCATTTCAGTCCAACAATGCTATTTATTCAGACCAAATTTTCGACGAATACATACGTCTTCCTCAGGGTTGACAATAACAATGATATTGTCATTGTCGACCCTGAGGAAGACGTATGTATTGGTCTGAATAAATAGCACTGTTGGACATATAATATATATATATATATACACATATACATATATGTGTGTGTGGTTTTTGTGTGTGTGTGTGTAGTGACAGAGGACATAGAAAACCATGCAGAACCTTTACAATGTTTTTGTGTTTGATTTCACGTCTTAATGCACCAATCAGCATTTGCCTTCTACGTCTCAAGTAATATTTTTGACTACGCAAACAGGACAAAAGAAAAGAAAATAAGATATAGATTCTACCAGAACACTCATATTTGTTTCTTTACTTCAAAAGACATTTATTCATAATCTTTCCAGATGAATACATGGCATTCACAACATCAATAAAATTTGCAAGGTGACATATCAATTGTACCTAACAGCGAACTTGGACAATTTGATGGCTCCAGTTTCTCCATAGAAACATTAATTTTGTGGAAAAATACCTTCCAAAACCAATAAATATTTGCATACATGTATATATATCTGATTATATCCGACTGCCTCTACAAAACACATATTGTACTGATTACTATTTTTCACAATAATAACAAATGCTGACTAAAGAACATTATTCTCCATAGAGACACAGGAAAATACTGTGAACATTATACAATACACTAACACATGTAGTTAACTTTTATTTTAAAAAATAACACAAACAAACAAGTTAAAAAACTCTGGTTCAATAATTGCAGTTATCAGAGTTGGCACACAATTACATGTTACGTCAGAAGTAGAAAGGCTTTAATGATGGCTGGCATGGTCCTGTGCAGCCAGTTCCTTCTGCTTCTCAACTGGCATCTGTAGAAGCAGAATCACTCGTGATTGAGATCGTCCCTTTTCTCTATGCATTACATTTTTCTCTATCTACAATGTGGTGGTTTCAATGTGCCCGTTCTGTTCTCGAAACAGTGGGTATGCTTATTTGTTGTACCCTTGCACTGTCACTACAGGGGCTACGGAACTGGGGAGCTGCAACCCCCCCACCACAAACACATTTTGGCTTGTCAAAAACAAAACAAAACAAAAAATCACAAGACCCATGAATTTTAATTTCCAAAGATTCTTGACACCCTCCCCGGTCCCACAGCCCCCCCCCCAACACACTGAAAAATGTTCCGCAGCCCCTGAACTACACAGTTCCCTCTTGGCACAGTACCCAAGGACACACAAAACTTGACAAAAAACTTGGCACAAAATAAAGTTGTGTTGGCTTCGCCAAATCATCGTTAAGATCGTTTACATCCCTTGTAAATCTGCAGTTTTTCAGCATTTTTACGTTTTATTTCTAATGTGTCCAAAACTAAAAATAAGCTCCAATAGGGCCTATATCTCTGCGAATTCCTACGAACAGCTAATGAATACATAGAACGTCAAACATGTCACAAACTACTTTAGTATCAGCAACAGATAAGAATGTATCTTAAAATTTTTCAATTTGTTGGGCAGTCATTGGCTTGATAAGCTCTTGTGCAACAGGGCCGTTATCCTCTCCTACTTCAAATCAAATTTGTGCAGTCATACCTTGGAGGATTCACACAATCCTTCATAAGTAGATTCCTTTCATATGCATATTCATGAGATCTATGAGTACTGCATCAATTGGCTAATGATGACATCATCAGCTACTAGTGGGTGTGTCCACAATTAGCAGGTGCTGTGTGTATCCTTCCATTGGTCCACAGTTGGAGGCAATAACAAATGCACTGACACAAACATACCATAAACATTGCACATTCATCAGCAACACAAATATAAAATAAGCTGGCAACTTTTGACGACAAAAATAAAGATTTACAAGTTGTAATCCTCACAGAGGTAGAGCCATCAGCCAAAATTCGGTCATGTTCATAGTCATTTAAGCCTGAATAGAATAGCTTTCATACCTCAAAAACTTTTAAAAACGTTTGTGTAGAATTTACACCCACGTGTACCAAGGAATTACCTTGGCTACTTATTACACTCTTTCTGTCGACTCTTGACCGGCAACGTTTTGACGAAATTACTGCTTAAATTCTTCTTTTTTTTTCCCCACAGCACACATCATTGTATTGCAGTTTGTCCCAATGGATAGTTTGAGGTCTTCAAAAAGGAGAGAAAAAAAAAGCATGTTATCTCTATAGTTCAGAAGAAGCAAAATGCAAAATAGAAAGCTCAATATCATATAATTACACATCTCTGTGGTATCTCTTAAAAAATACAAACATCTGCCCATGAAAACAAAGTTCACTAAACTTGGCCCAGTGCAAGAACATTCTTTTTTTTAGCAGGGTTTCCATAGTTACAATAACTGATTACACTTCATCTGCAGGTGTCATTTGGCATAACCAGGCAAAATGTCATGATAGAAATTTCAACAAAATCTCCTCGATTTGACAAAAACATCTGACCAATTACAATTCGCAATTTTCACACTGACCCTTTTAGTCTGAAACTAACACATGACAATGTATTTATTCATCTATTTACTGTATTTAAGCTGTTATTTTTGCATACAGATATTTTCGCGAATGAGGAGGTCAAGGACATTTTGTGAGATGTTATTTTTGCGATTTTGATACCTCCGCTATCATAAGTGCACTAATCCTGTCAGTCTGACATATTTTCATTTGTGGTTAAATTCGAGGTCCAACAGTGATTCGCAAAAATTAAACCCTCGCAAAAATAACAGCTAATACAGTGTTCACTTTTTTTGGGGGGGGGGGAGAGGGGGAGGTAAGTTTTTGCAAATCAAGTGTGACAAATCAAATATGATGTTAAATTGAGAGCTTGGAGTCAGGAGAATGCAAAGACAACTGAATCTAGAAAATCAATGTTTGGTGACTTTATCATACATTCATTGAGAAAAGGTTGGTGTATGACATGCAATAGCACATCATAATGCAACACTCACTAAATTTAATGCTATATACTTTCTTTATATTTTCAGGGTGGCTGCAAGCTCTGTAGTCTGCTTATAATGACTTGATCTATATATTTGTATATATGTATATATATATATATATATATATATATATATATATATATATATATATATATATATATATAAACCCACCCCAGCTGTTATACATTTGTATCCCAACCTTGGCATATTCATGGCTAGCACTGAGGAGGCTATAGTCATCATTACAGAAAAATCCAAGGATACTATAAATGGGCTGCGCTACTTTTATCTGAACTCACACCGCAGAGACAGCGGGTGGTGTAAGAGGTATTAGTAGACACATATCATCCTGATTGCTGATATTAAATGCCATCCAAATATGAATATTACAATATCACAATGAGGTCTCTAATGAGAGGAAGAAGCCTAAAATAGAGACTGGGTTCTGTGAAAAGCGATGGATTCGGCAGGAGGTTTTAGATGGACTTGTGAAGATGGGGACATGATCAAAAAGAGTGTTACAATCTGTGGAGGCACCATGCATAATATGGCTCTAAAATATTTTTTCACCTTTAAAGGGTGTGTACAGTTCTGATTGAGGTGAGGATTTAGCTTTTAATGTTTTACAAGATATTCAGAAACCACTCTATGAGATGTCAAAGAGCCTGCAATTCCATGGGGTATCAAAATTTTATTTGATGAAAATCAGTTTTGAAATGGCTGAGATATCCAAAAACAAGGTGAAACAAAGAGATCCTAATAAAGTTGTGGCATGTTGCCTTTTATTATTATCACTTTTTTGGATATCTCAGCCATTTGAAATCCAATTTTCATCAAATAAACGTTGAACCCTTCTTAAAATTACATGCTCTTTCATATTTCATAAGAGGTTTCTCATTATCTCACTTAGGAATGTGCAAAACATGAATCCCCACCTCAACCAGTACTGTACAGTCCCTTTAATCTACAATAAAATCTACTGATAAATATACCCTGTCACTATGAATGATAATCTGTAAAAGTCATGGAACATATGATTTTTCAATACTTCTCTCTTTTTTTCCCCCAGGATTCTCCAGACTCCATACTTTAAATTAATGTATCAATTGCCCCAATTATACATAAAAGAATTAGTAAATAAATAATAGAATCTACCACAATCATGGTCAGATAGCTCTGGCCATCAAGATAGACACAGTTTAGAGATTACCAGCTTTTGAATTCAGATGCAGTCAAGCACAGCAGAGCTTAAGTACATTTCAAAGTTAAATGTGCTATGAAAACCCAATTTCAAATTATTCCTTGGCTTTGAAAACCTAATTTCAAAATGTTTCTAGGCTTTGAAATTCAGATGAGATGTATTTAACACTGAACTTGATTTTTCTGAACAGACACCAAAATTCTCTACTTCATATTTTACTTCACTTTCTACTTCATTTTCTAAAACTGTATCAGGGTATTATGACAATGGGTCATAATTACTGCATAAAAAAATCAAGATGAATTGAATAGCACACAAATTCTGTGACCTTTGTTAACAGCCTAAATGATAATTTGGTTAGTTCATCACAAACACTGCAGAAAACAGTCTCTCTGTCCATAGCAATGTTCATAAATATTTCCCCCTCTCCCTTATACTGTTTACTTTTGTATGGCTTCATAACAAAGAGTGGGTGTGTCCATGGGGTATGGAATGAAGCCATAGTTTGTGTTTTCATAAAAACACTGCACATCATCTCAACTGCTATGAATGAACTAATTTGAAAAAATGGGATTCCACAGCATGCATATCACAATAGCATTGTGAGTTTAACCACAACTAGACCCTGTTTTATAAAGAGTTATAATTGATTATATAGTTCATTTCTGAGGAAAGTCTATGGCAGCCTGTGTGGCAAGGAAATTTATAATCGATTATATCATTTTGATTAAACAGGGCCCTGGTGTAAGCATTTACTGTGTATATGTAGGGCACATGAAGCAACAAAAAAATAAAAAAAATAAAAATAGTGCGAACACGTCCAATGACAAAATGGAACTACATGGTCAACTCTACGTACAGACAACACCAAAACAAACTCTAACACCATTAATAAGGTACACATCTGAAGATGACTGTATGAAAGTGACCAGGTAGGAGGCAATTATCTATAATAGACACTACTGTATAGGCTGTTATTTTCACGTACAGATATTTTCACGAATGAGGTCACAGACATTTTCACGAAATGTTTTCGTGAATTGATTACGACGCTATCATAAGTGCACTGTTAACATAGCGCATGGCGACATTTTTGCATGTTGTTAAATTTGGGATCCATCTGTGATTCACGAAATTTGCAAAAATTAAACCTTGCAAAAATAACAGCTTATACAGTTAACACTTGTCAACATTCTCGGCTATTTGGGCTTGCCTCTCATTTTATCATATACAGTCATAAAAAACCTCATAATAAGAGTAATTGTGTAATGATATCTGACTACCAGAATAAATGACCATGGATATTCCAAAATGAAGTTAAAGCTACAGCAGTTTTAGGAACATACTCCTCTGGCACCTTCAGGGTAGTGACATAAAAACAAGAATGCAGGTTTTTATTAAAAGAGGAATTCAAAGTTTATTTGATGAAAATCAGCTTTGGAATGGCTGAGATCAATCCAAAAACAAAGCAGAACAAAGCGATCGTAACAAAAGTTGGGTCCTACCTTTTAATAGGGTCGCTGTTTTGGTTATCTCATCCATTTCATAACCAATTTTCATCAAATAATGGTTGAATTCCTCTTGCAATTACATGCTCTTTCACAATTCATAAGAAGTTTCTCATTATCTCAACGACAAAAAAAGTTAGAAACCTGAAGTTTGCATCCCAACTAAAACTATACTATCCCTTTAAAGTTCATCTTCACATGTTACTACCGCTATATCAAATAACACTTGAACGTTACACATAACCAGTAATTTCATTTCCTTGGTGCATTTCAACCCCACCACATAAATGCAGTGCAGCACATTGTCTCTTCAAAAACGCATCTCTTTTCATATTCATGGTGTACGAATATATACCATTATGATGAACTAATGGTAAAGTCAGACAGATCTAGCTTATTTAATGAATCAATGTGTATGTTTTCTACAGAGATTTATTTGTGCCATGCAGAAACAATAAATAAAATGAAATGAAAAAAGAAAAGAAATTTGGAATGCAGTTTTTGGACAAGAGAGGATTGATATCAATTCAGGAATGCAGAAGAAGATGATGACATATGAAGTGAAATGATGCACATTCGAATTGGTCCCACAGATAACATGTAAAATTGGTCAAAGGTGTACGTAATCTTATGTAGCACTTCATATTTTGCAGCAAAACATACACATTGTAACACAGAACAAACAGTGACTGAACCGAGCTTATCACACAGAAAAGATGTAACACTCATGGCATAAAACAAAAAATTACACAACAAAGGCATTTTTTCCACCTTAAACAAAAGGGCATTATTTTGACAGTGAGTGAATAATCTGTTCCCAAAGCTAAAACTGAAAGACAGCAATTTTCAGAAAATATCATCAAACTCAGAGATATGGCATGATGTACATTGTAGCCTCAGAAGCCCAATCACGATATTGTGCCATATATTCAGTCAGAAAGAATTTGATACCATCATTTGTTTTTTTTTTCTTTGTTACTCTTCTTCTATCAATTGGATTTCAAATGCTTTTACATTTTCCTCTCATATTAGGGATGGAGATGAGGGGGGGGGAGGGAAGGGACAGGGGGAGGGAGGGGAGAAGGAGAAATATCAATATATACAGAGAGAAATGTAATACAATCATTTGGTCTTTGTTCTTTTTTTTTTTGCCTCTCAGTTTGGGGGAAGGGCAGGGGAGGAAAAGGGGGAGTGGTTGAGGGGGAGGGATGGGGAGCATGGACTTTAGGGTAGTGACACTTCATACACTGATTACAACAAGTACAGTACTTTTCCAGCTGCATCAACTGGCACGGTAGATGGCAAGTGAATGAGAGAGGTAAGTAGGCCCCTACACATTTTATCACATATATATTTGAATACATACAGATTTATACGTACAGAGTACATATTGTACGTTCTACCACAAGAAGAATACAATCATATTAATGCACGCACTGAAAAATAGTGGGTAAACAATCTGGAGGAGCAAATAATGGAGTTCATCTATGCTATCCTACACAATGGCCACCATAGAACATTCATGTAAAGGTAAATCATTCCTCCCCTTTAAAAAGACTGGGGGGGGGGGGGGAGTGGAATGAAAATGAAATAGAAAAGTAAGACAAAAAAGTTGAATCCTGCACAATTTTGCAATCATTTTTTTTTTTTTTTTTTTTTTTGGGGGGGGGGGGAGACTCACTTCTTATTAATGCTATCAATCCTACTAGCTCCAGTCCACTGCTCCTGTAACCATGGCTCCTGTCTTATTTTCTCCAAGGACTAGGATAGGACTGTGATAGGGTTTTAGGATTAGTTTGATGTGAGGATTAGGATTAGGGTTAGGGTTATGTTTGTGGGTAGAATTTATGTTTGGCGTAATATATTTCATGGGAGCAATTGTCGCAGGAACAAATGTCATGGAATCTCCAGCCCACCCTTTAATAAAGTCACAATCTGACTCCATCCAATAGGTACTCACTGAATTCTACAATGGGAGAGGGAGGGAAGGGGTGCTACTTGTAACTCTCAGTACACCACATTGATGAGGTTTGAACAGGGAACCTTATGATTTACATGTACATGACTGTTAGTTGCAGAACCACAGCAGTACTTCACAAAATACACTCAATATTGGTGTTCTGAACATTTAAACACTTTGCACACAGCGTAAGGAATTCTGTCAGCATGAAATAGTATGCAGTTAGTGTATAAAGGTGTTAACACAGCAGCTTGGGTGTGCACTTGTACACTGTTACAATAGAATCTGGAAGTGAACACTGTACATACAATTGTACATGCAATGTAGCTTGTGCCCCTTGTTCAAAGGTACCACACAGGATTTGATATGACCCAATAATTAGAACTTAATTCAATTGCATACTTGTTTTCCTCTTTGAACCAACTTAATAGCTTTAGAATGGAGTCTTCGTATTCCAGATTTTTATACATGTATATGTACTAGTACTAATCTATACCAAATGACCCTTGCCAATTTGCAAGACATAATGAGGTTAGAAAACATTAACTTGATTGGCACGCATTTATATAAGTGAGAAGGGTTGAAAATATTTCTTGTCTATGAGTTGCTACTAAATTTGAGCACACTGCACACGGGTACACTTCTACAAAACCAACAGTTGCATTCTGACTTCGATTAAAGCACATCTACACAAATTATATCATTGACAGACATCACAATATTCAGCTTAAAAACTAGACTACCTACTTTGGTATTGGATTTAGATCATTGTGCCTCGTGGAACATTAATACTTAACACGTACACAAGTACACTTCCAGTCACTGCTTTCGGTCAAACAGACGACTGTTGATTACACTCGTACATTGCACTTGGCCGTATTCGGCGCCTGGTCCGGCCAGGTAAATGCGGCAAGAGTTTGAACGTCTTCGGTGCGAGCTCACGGCATGCCTCGCGAAACTTTTTGATGCGCCAGCAGTATATAATAGGATTGAATGCAGAGTTCAGGTATGTCAGCCAGAGGATAATCGTGTGCATGACAACAGTTCCCTTGCTCTCAGAAAAGTGGTACACAAGTCCACTGATGGCATAGGGCGCCCAGCATATGACGAACACAATAAATAACAACAGTATAGTGGTGAAGGCTCGCGTCTTAAAACTCATGTCCACATTGACACGTGAGGGTCTATGAAGTCCAGCGAGCCCCAGCTTCGTGGCCTGGCTAATGCTCAGCGACTCTGGGTGATTCTGAATCCGCAGCGAGTTCCGCCTGACGGTGTTGAGGATGAAGAAGTATGAGAAGAGCATGGCGGTAAATGGAATGAAGAACACCGCGAGCATGAGGAATATGTAGTACACCTTATCGGCCGGTCCGTCAGTTTCAATCCAGCACTGTGGAGGTCCAGGACCTTTTGGATAGGCGAACTGCCCCCACCCGACAATAGGCGGAAAGGCTACCAGAAAGCTGCACAACCAGGAAAGGAGGATTAGAACCTTTGCCCGATTGGGGTTCAGTTTGTCCTTGCGGTGGACGATGATAAAGTAGCGGTCCACAGATATAGTGGCAAGAATTAGCGTGGACTCGATGACAAAGAAAAAGTACAGCAGGGCCGTGATCTTACACATGACGTTCTCGAATATCCATTCGCCATTAATCAGCGAGATGAAAGTGAAGGGCATGCATGTGACGGCGACCATGATGTCCGCGAAGGCCAGGTTTGCCAGGAGCAGGTTGATGGCAGATCTCATGGCCGGCTTCTGGTAGACGATTAGGCACACGATGCTGTTACCCAGCACTGCAAAGAAGATCATGGCAACCATCAGAATGCCCAGCGGCACCACTGCCCCCAGTCCCATAGGGGGATGGTCTGAGGGTGATGTCTGATTGGACACATTGCTAACAGACGTCCCTGACTCCTCCGCTGCTTCAAATGTGCCCCTCGTCATCAGCGATATGGCAAACGTGGTTGAAAGTGTGCTCATTTCCATGGCATGCAGCGGCACTGGTAATCTTCCGACAGGGCTCTCACCAGGGAATAGGCTGTCACAAATCTGGCTCATTCCTTTGCAATCACTGGACGCAGCAGCAAGAACTTCATGGCTTTACACCAATACGTCTGGCAAAGCACTGAAGTGTAAGGCTCTACCCTGGTGCACATCACTTATCTTGAGTTGCATGGGACTTGCAGCATTATCACTCGAGTTGTAATCAGCGTCAATACATGGTGACACATTGTACAATCGTACACTCCAGCATCAGAGATGTCATATAATGCAGAGGATCCTTCTCGGTGCTACTGGTGATGTAAGAGTGGGCATCTCCCTTGATTTGTTTGAAAACTACGATGAAAACTAGACGACTTTCTCAGCAGACATCTTGACCATGTGTGGGCAAGGTAGGATGCGCACAGTCCAGTGTCTGCATCCAGTAAAAACCCCTTATGAACACTTCCACACTTCTCTGCGACAGATTGACAAAGATAACGAGATCATGGCACGGCCCATCATGACTGAAGTGCTCTTCACTTGCATAACGCACAGTGCTCATGGGCCTGTCCACAGACTGCAGCCATCTTTCACACATGTATTGTACATGCACCTTCTTGCACAACCTCCTCAGCGCTTTGTGTGTTGTTGTTACAAACCTATGCTGTTATCTGTGCTAGATATCTCGCTGAAAATATCACTGCAGAGTATGCCAGTACTGACACAATCAATACTGTACAAACGCTGAGTTGACAAGTCATGTCTTTGCTCATATTTAGCTCTAAATTCTGGCATACATTTGGACTGCCCCTAAATCAATACTGCCTCAGCTAACCTAAATGGCTGACCCAGGTGCTTGGCACAAGAAGGCATTTGTGAATTACATAAACCAATTCTATGTTTAGCTTGATGAAATGATACAGGAGCTCAAAGAAATTACAGTGTTAGAGCGGGCAAAACCTCGGTCTCTCTGATATTGCACGATGTATAAATGTACTTTCCTACGACAACAACAGCAATAACAATTTCCATAGGTTGGAAAATATCAGAGTTGTTTTTCAATAAGACATTGTGGCATGATTCTCTCTTCCCCACGATACCAAGGTTGGTGCACAATAGATTTTCATCAATTTGCCAAACACAATGGACACATCTGATTGCCTGTTTACCGTATTCAAGATTTTACATGTATGCAGTAAAAAAACACAACACTTGAAGTGAAGTGAAGCTGAAGTGAAAATCTAGCCCACTCTTAATGACAAGGACTAACCAGGCATTGCCTAATCGCGTGCCATTTGCTTTTTGCTATTCTTGCTCTTTAATTTGCTAGAGAGAGGATGAAGCTCAGAGTTGCTTAGAAAGCAGAAAAAAAAAAAGGAAAAGAAAAGGGTCTAATTATCTGAAATGACTCAAGCCAGTGTGGAAAAAAAAAACCCCAATGTAACATCATACAACAGCATGTGCAATAATGCTTGCTAATTAGCCTCAACACCTCACTGAGTACAATGTGACATTGAAAAAAAACAAAAACAAAACAAAACAAAACAAAACAAACCCAACAACAAGTAGTCAAAGGGGAAATTATCATTTGTTGGGTGTGATGTAACAAGGAAAATTTATGGTTGTACACAAGCTTGACGATATTCCATTATTTCTTCCAGTGAAAGGCTGTTTTTTTCCTTCTGAGGAGAGAAAAATATGTGCTTGTCTTCAGCATCCTTGTGTAACACCAAAAAGCAAAAATCTGCAGCATATATTTTTTGAGAAGTTTTGAGGACAATAAAAACTACATGCTGGCTCTGCAAAGTGATGCATACAGTATTAAGAATGGGCAAAATATTTAGACTCTGCCTCTGTATTTTACTGGTTAATGATATGTCAGTATCTAGATCATGTTGCCATGCGCTACACAAACTGGTCTCTTTATTTTCTCTCGGTCTCTAAACTTGCATCCTACAACTAGTTGTAACACATAGAAACAAAGACAAAACATTTAGCAGGTAATTTTTTGGTGGTGTTGGCAAAATTCATAGTGATGGCTATATTTGGTTGGACAGCATATCATGTCTTGGAATGCACGGTGAAATACAACATGGGATACACATGTGTGTGTCTATTCTTTACTTCTAATAAGCCATTATATTATAATTTACTCATCACGCTGAAAATGATTCAAGCTAAAAACCTGTTCATCTTCATATTTCAAAATAGTTCCTGTTTCTTATGATTTCTACAAAAGCCTCTCCTTGATAAAACTTGCAAAAATGCTGTGCCATCAATGGCTTCTTGACGTAATCACTGCACACATGCCCACAACTGACAAACTTGGTGTAACAATTACTAAGCTGTCTGCCCACACATTCAAAATGTAGGACAAGGCATTATATTGCTTCAGTGTCCAGTTGCAGGAGAAGGTGCACAGAATTATGTGTGAATATAGGATGTTCCTTAGTTAGTAGTTCCGAGGACAAGGTTATTGTGGAGTGCTGACATCAGCTCACTGAGATTGTATATCATTTGATCTCTCGAAGCACATTATCCTTTGTCACAGCAGAAACGCTTTCACCAGAGCAGAGGATTTCACCACGCCATCATCTCACGGTTTGCTCTACGCGCCACCTTTCCCTTCCTCCACAGGTGTTATCGCACTACTCTTCTCCCGGCAAGAATATGGGATGATCACAGGGAATTATCCAGGATCCCGCAAGCAGGCACCTGTAGGATGACACAGCCAATTAAGGCAAAGGATGCTATCTTAGAGCCAGCACAATGAGTTCTATGTTTTTCTGTTGTTTTCTGTTCTCCACCCCCTTTTCTCAGCACAAATATGTGGCGTCACTGAGATGAAATCTCCAGATAGATGCGGGCCCAGTCATGTGATGCTGATGATGAACCAAGGGTGGTTGACAGTCTGCGGTCACAGCTAATTGGTTCCATGTGTGTAGATGCACTACGTAGGTTCATCACCTTTCTCCTAGCATGCTACAGGTGGAGACAGGAAGAAACAAAAATAGGAAATAAGTCATGAAAGATGGTACGATATGACAACTGTAATGAATTTCTGATCATTTGATAATTGGCTAATGATACATGTATGTATGTAAATGTTATTTTAACAATGCTTGATATCATAAACTGCCCTTATGATGATATGATACAATGCAGATTACTTTATACGATTCCAACAATCACAATTTCTTACATTACTGGTAGGTCAGTTTTCACTTTAATTCTATTTTCACTCCCTGCTCAATCTGTTTCAGAAATTTGCAACAACAAAAAAGAAAAACAAAACAAAACAAAACATACAGAATCAGTAAGCATTTGAAATAAACAATCAACCACAAATGGGAACACCACAAAACATCTCATTCTTGTTTCATTGACATACAACGTACACGTATAGATTATACTGTATGAAACTCAGCACTTACACAATATAAACTATGATAGAGCAAATACAGACGGTTTCTTCATCAGCTGCAGAATGTGTGTGTGTGTGTGTGTGTGTGTGTGTGTGCAGGCTGGTGTGTGGATATATTCATGTGGACAGTAAGACAGACATAGCAGACACAGCTTGAAGAGACAGGGTCAAGTTAGAGAGGAAGCAGCTTCAATATCCCTTAGGGAGAGATTATGAAATAAGCACGATGGATGCACTGAGTGTCGAATTTCACAAAGAGTGGTGGGGGAAAAAATATCCACAATAATGTGGCAAAGCTACGATTACAACACCATCACCTGAAAGGGGCATTAAATGACATGCCCGAGGACATGGTACAAGGCCTACAACATGTAAGTAGGTAGGAAAACTGCATTATGACTACAAATTGACAACTGCTCACAATTTTCAATAGCAACTATCACATTTCTGTCATAGTTTGTGGCTTATAAATGCCGTCTGCAGAAAGAGTAGGGCTTAAAGCTAAATATTTTCCAGTTCATAAAGTCAAGAATCATGGTGATTTTGTGTTAGAATTGGACATAAATTACCAGTAAGAGAACTTTGGTGGCTTCTCTAGCAGTATTGTGCAACCACTGGAACTGTTACTGTAATACAAGAAATTTTCACGAATTTTGTGAGGAGCCAAGATTCGCAAAATCAAAATGCACACAACAGTTCTTGTTTACACTTTTCATAGCCTGATGGATATATGAATTCAATGCCAGTGGCATTTTGTGAAAATTTAATGCCATAAGTATTTCTGATTTTACTGCAATTGGGCAATAGAAGCTAGATGGCAAGCCTGACTTACGTATAGAGCTAAACATATCCAGCATATACTTCAAAAGAGATGATAAACATTATACTGTAAATTATAAGTACAGTACATGTACACTGTACGGTATAACATAATTTCTGGCTGCTCTCAAATGCACCACATGTATATAATTATGATATAATTAGCCATTAACATACAAACATGTACCTTGCATGAAGGGTTTTTCAAAAGGCAATAATACTTATAACATTCGATTGTAGTGTTGGTTTTTGCATGTAGGGCCCTACAGATAAAAAAACTCACACAATGCCGAATGGGATGTGGTTGAAGTAGAAGTAGTGTCTCAATACCGATATGTCTAGAACAGCTCTAGTTAAAATACAACAACATTTGACATTCGTGATCAGCTTTTTGACACACTGTAGGTGTCTCAAAGGTTCGGAAAGTATGGAAGACAGATTGTTGGACTACACATATTTTGTCTTCTTTTTAAAGTTTGTGTGTCCCTTTTGCAACCCTGAAAATTAGATTCCTTTCACCTACTGGTATATTGTAGAGGTTGGTAAATTCAGACCTTTCCTCAGAAAAATGAAAATGGAAATATCCTTATGATGAACGGGGAAGCAAAACTGATTTCCAGTGAATTTATTCAGACTCGGAAAAAAAAAAAAAATTCCAACCCTTATTCTCGGCACAAAAAAGGACCATATTCACAAGTGATATAGAGTAGGTTTTCAACTCTTTTCTTTAAAACTTTGGCAAGTCTGAATGTGTCTGATTTTTTTTTTTTAATTTTCACTGATATCTACTTCTCTAATTTGTCTGTTTTCATACAATGTGATATCAGAATGAACTTTCCCTTTAAGTACCTTCTACGGTAACTCATCTTTGGGCGATAAGGAATTGAGAAAGTTGATGTCTGGTAATGTTTGGAGACTGCCACTGAAAGATTTCAATTTGTGTCTCGCCAGAACTCATATCAAAATGCTGCTGATTCATACAGCGCCAATCTCAAGGATTGCCCAATTTCTCATAAACACTACCAGGGCAATCGAAACTTTTCCTGAAGATAATCTAAACAGGTGAAGTGTGCTACATTCAAGGTTGACTGTATGCAATAAATGAAGCTTTAAAAGCACATCACAACTACCATGTGACCCTGCACCTCAAAATAAACAAAAAGTCGCCAGACATGAATTTTTAGTTAAGACCATATTCTGAAAGAGCAGACTTTAAGCTTTAAAATGATGTATAACTCAAATCAAATGGACTCTCCTAACCTATCTAAATATTGGAAAGAAAGCACAAACTCAGGAAAAGTGTGAACTGAGAAAAGAGGCTCTGAAGTGCAGTGTCTATTCAAGTGCTTAATCTTTACCAAACCGTGCTGGCTGTGCAATGAATGGGACAAAAAAGCAGGAAGTAAACCACCAGAGTAACAACAATGAAGGGATTTCCAAATTAAACTGAAATTAAGCATGCCTCATTAACACATTCTGTCCATAATTAATGCCAACTTTCAAAGCAGTAGCACTATCCTTTCAAAAGTTATTAGAGTTGAAAGTGAAAAGTGTGGACAAGGTTTTTCAGAAATGAAAAAGGGATTCTAAAGACACACCTAATCACACTATTCTACCAAAAATGTTCGATATAAACTGCTAAAAAAACACACTTTCCTGCCCGTTTTATGATACCAAATTTTAGCATAATGTAAACGAAGACCCGCTCTTTCAGAAAATATGAAAAAGTCAAGTTCGGCTAGGTTTACCCATTTCACTTATTTTCAGTCCTCACGCAACATCAGTGTGTGTGACTTTACAGACTGTATGTTTGTTTTGAGGTACACGGTCACATATGCATTCCAATTTCTTAGATCTATCGTTATAAGACATGATTTGGTACACTTTTTGCAATGCTCTTGTCTAAAATTTGTCATGTCACCTCCAGACACGTGAAATCCGGCAAAATGATTTTTTAATAAAAACCCGAACTGAGAGAAATCTTCAAATGAATTACTGCACACTGAATCTCGTACACGTTGGTACCAAGGGTTCAGCCCATTAAAAATGAACACTCTTCCCAAGAGATGGCATACAAGCAATTATCTCCTCACACTCTCAGTCAATCACACTTCTAAACAAACAGCATCCACTGAAAACACATACGTACGTCACCTTACATAACCAAACATTGGGGCAGTGTGACGTCTGAAACGTTTGCCGAGCAAATTGCACTTTACGCATGGTGCACACTTTGAGGACTGTGTGCGAGCCAAGTGCATTTAAACGAGAGTACGAAATGAAAGATTGGCATTCAGATGCAAGATGAAATGCTGAGAGCATTTACAGGGTAACATGACACGTGTAATGAATATTCTGAAAATCAATATTAATATTCGGATATTTTATCAATACATTATTTGTTGGTGGCTGCTTTGTACACCTTGTGTACCTGTGCTGAGTTCTGAAAGGAAGTGAATACTGCATGTATGGCTTTTCAAATAATAGGAAGAAACTAAAAAATGAATTACAAAACTCAAGCATGTGTAAAGCTACCACCTCACCATGCTGCAAGAACCAACCTTCAATAACACTCATCAAATTCTCTGTCCTCTCCTCTCACGCTGTCTCTCCAGCTTCTCTGACATAAAATGTCTGTCTGGCTAGCCAACAAAATAAATCTATTTAGATCTTTCCAAGTGAATGACCTTCACTCAATTTAACTTTTCACTCACGCAGTCACGTCAGTTTCCTGATCGAGGCTAAAGAAATTGCTCTGCAATGTGATACAAATTACATGCACTGCACGGCTATTAAACTCATTTTCTTTCATGGACCACTGCACCGCTTCTCACATTTCAAGCACTTTGCATTTCTTGGTGTAACATCAACCCAATGCTTTGTATACTTGCAACTCCTCAAATTCTCAGACACTGGAAAATTACCAGTATTTTGCCCATTTGGGTTGACATGTAACATTGAATAATCAGCTGTTTTTGTAAACATGGTGCAATATCTGACGGCGAGTAATTTCTTATGCACGCTGACTCACACACATTATTAATTTGAACTTTGGTCAAAATTGTCAATATTGTATCAAAATTTTGTATCAAATTGTATCAAAATTTTCCTTAGTTTTCGAGAAGTATACACGATGTATGTTTTGCCTATTTTCTTTTTTCTTCTCTTTTAAGGCTGTCGTATCTTCAAGCTATATGCTTATTTGACAACAGTCTTCTGCATCACACTCCCAATACATGCGCCATAATTCAGTCAGATCATTTGATTCACTATATCCTGAGTGGTTCCCAATTGACATGTAATTCTTTTCTTCAATCTGTACACGTATATTGATATCTCAATTATGTTCGGATGTACACAGTGTATGTTTTATTGTCTTCAAAATAAAAAGAAATGACTGTATTTCATGGTATACTAAATGCAGAAAATTCCTAATAAATTCATCTGAATTGAAAAAAAAAATATTGTCAAAATGGTATCAAGCTGCCGCCATCTCATGCAGAGAGCTCATGAAATAAATATGTACAGAGCAGTCATTTTAACTTGAAGCAATACTTCCTGAATTAAATTAACTGCATCTGTCTGAATGAATGCCTCAGACAATATACACCATCTAATAACCCGTTGAGGACGAGTCCCGAGTATACTGGGGCAGGTGTCTATGGGAAATGCGTGTTGTAGCAAAATCAGCCCGTCCTCAACGGGTTAAAGGCAAAAATTCTGGTGGGAAGTGACATTTTCTTGTAATTCAAAAATGAACAATGTACATGTATCACTGAAACATTTATAATCTTTAGTGAGTTATATTTATTCACAACATTTCATAATACATGTAATTTGGTCAGAATTTTTGAGCTTGGAATATATCTAGAACTTACGGTTAATTCATTATCAACTTTAAAACTAATACAATATGTTTCAATCTATGCTGCTACAGCAGAAATATTACACTGCAGCAAAACCTACAATGTATGATGCAGATCTATCTATTTGAGTGAAAGTGATCCATTTAACGTTCCACAAACAATAAGTCTACATCTACCACAGATCTGCTCACAGTCTCTCAAACACACTACACAGTCTCATACATTACCACAAACCAATGTACATGTACAATGTACCCTAGAAATCTGTAAACACAGTTACACAGTCTCATTCATTACCATTCACAAGATCTTGACTTTCCCGTCCACATGTACAGTACTGTATCTAAATCAACATATGTCTACATACAACAAAAGGAAGTACATACTCGTGTATTCACACTTGGCATTTAACATGCTGTTGACAACACAACTTCAATTAGGGAGTCTCTATCCCTCACTCTTTCTCTCTCGCTCTCTTTCTATCTGCCATGTATCTATTCATCTCTTGTGGAAACCTAGGTGGTTTACACCCATATTCTACCTCCTTTATCCGTCTTCACACCATGGCAGATCACACTACACTGTGTACTGTATGCACCTACAGTATTGTAGGCACTGTAAATTGCATTTGGTGCTCCATCTTTATCTACTGTACTACATGGCCATTCAAAGCCACACAGAAAAACCAGATTTACATGTTATTTGTACACGTGCATGCATGCCTTGCTTTATAATCTATAGTAGATGAAGACTTGTTTTTTTTTTCTTTTTCTTAAGTGGTGAATTGACAGGGTCACTGCAGCATCCTTCCTTAATTAAACATTCCTTGCACGTAATTTGCTAACCACTTTGTTTACTCGTTTAAAAAAGGACAAATATTAGTTCGCTTTCCTCTACAGATGCTGCCCATGCATCAAGGCTACCAATTCATTCCCTTGTGATCCACTCTCCCTTTAACCCTTTGTGTAGTGATGAATGGTACAGAAAACCATATACTGTAAAAGTGGATATTTTCGCGCGACTAATTTTTTGCGCTTGGCCGTGTCAGAAGAGTTTCGCATGTTTTTAATTCCGCGGAATCAAGACATCATGCACAGGAACAAATGGCAAACAATAATATTCGCGTGCTTTTATTTTAGCGCTAGTTTCTGGTTGCGCGAAATGCGCGAAAATTTCAACACCACGAAAATTTCCACTTTTACAGTATAGCATTGTACACACTGTCCAATGTCCTTGGCAAAGAAGGATCTTTTTTTTTTTGAACCATGGTAGTCTACTCTAACACACACATTGTGAGGTACAATAATGATTACTGCAACATTGCTACTAAGCGTAGGTCTATAATAAAAGAAAGGGGATGGTTACCTACAGGAACAACATATACAGACATTATTACAGCATTCTGGTATAAGATAGAGACAAGCCAAGTTCAGAGAGCCGCTACAAAGTAAGTGGGAGATTTAGCTATTTTTAAAGGGTGTGTACAGTTCTGGTCGAGGTGTAGATTTAGCTTTTAACATTTTGCAAGATATTCAGAAACCACTCTATGAGATGTCAAAGAGCATGCAGTTCTAAGGGGTATCAAAAGTTTATTCGATGAAAATCGGTTTTGAAATGGCTGAGATATCCAAAAACAAGGTGAAACAAAGAGATCCTAATAAAGTTGGGGCATGCCGCCTTTTATTATTAGCACTTTTTTTGATATCTCAGCCATTTGAGAACCAATTTTCATCAAATAAACATTGAATCCTTCTTAAAATTACATGCTCTATCATATTTCATAAGCGGCTTTTCATTATCTCACTTAGGAATGTTCAAAACATGAATCCCTACCTCAACCAGTACTGTACAGTCCCTTTAAGCTGTGAATCATACAATCTGGTGCGTATCTCATACAATATTTTGACTTATTCTGATTAAAAAGAAAACGCCTCAAATTGTTACTTTTTGTAGTGGTTCAAATTCCGTGCTTTGTGTCTGTGTGTGTGTCTTTACTTTTTTTGTGAGACAGAGGAAAAAAAAATCACAAAGGAATTTCTTATTATCTTATAAATCAGTAAAACATCACATAAAGTGTATGAGAAAAGTTTTTATTAGGCAAAATGTGTAAAATACTATTTGCAGTTTAAATGTGGTATTTCTGCATTTGAACAGGAGTTGACATGTAAATGTATTATATTTAATTCTCAAACAAAATACATAAGTTTGTAACTAGACTGTATGTACATGTGTTAATCACATACAGGTAATTTGAATAATTGCAAAATTTATTTATACAAAGCTACATGTAACATCATGGTGATTGGCAAAATTACAATCTCAGAAATATTGTCTCTAGTAACAGAAATGCCGTCTTTCAATATAATTTGATTTGATTTGATTTGACTCGCTTTGTTTATGTGACCGTCAAGGAAGCTATGAATGCATGCTTACTGTACATGTATGAAGCGAGTAACCATGGGTCTGATGGCAGTAAGATTTACGCTAAAAGTGCCTTGCCCAGGGGCAAAGCCATTGCAGCCATGGGCTTTGGATCAGGGGCCTTGTGAGCTGGGAGGTGGACCTTCCTGTTGTGACTCTTGTAACAACAGTTGATAGTCTTATCCACAGAGCCACAACGGCTATTGACAAGCAGAAGTAAAGGTACAGCACCTTGATAAATTGTTTCTTCACAGATTCTCCATGATATTAATACTGTGACACAAGACTGTAGAAACCTCTTTAGAAGCATTCAGTGAATGAGGTTATCTTAGTACTTTGCACAGACATTAGTGCTTGATCAATATCACATAATGACAAAGTACAGGAGATTTAAAAACAAAATGTATCAAAAAACAACTGACACATGGCTCAAAAAGGTTTTTTTTTTTTTTTTGCTATTCTATGTGTTTTATGCATTCAGCATACAGTACTATATTTCACTTACAATGTAGTATGCACTAACAAGGTAAATAGTGATATCTGAGCCATTCCCAAAAGATGCAGAATGAAGAGCATGCAAACCATGAACTATCCTCCCATGCGTGCGCAAGCTCACTCTGAAAATCCCACAACACGCTGTCTGCACTTGCACGAAAAGTGCCCCAAGGCTGGTGGACGGCGGAATTCACAAAGAAAGTAAAACCACAATACCTACAAAGTGATTACTGTAAAAGTGGAAATTTTTGCGGTGTTGAAGTTTTCGCGCATTTCGCACAACCAGAAGCTAGCGCAAAAATAAAAGCACACAAATATTTTTGTGTGCTATATGTTCCAGTAGATGATGTCTTGATTCCGCGGGATTAAAAACATGCGAAACTCTTCTAACCCGGCCAAGCGCGACAAATTACTGTAGTCGTGCGAAAATATCCACTTTTACAGTGGTTTGCAGAAAAATTTGAGTACCCACCTAGTCTATCAGTGTGGAATAGTAATTTGGAATATATGCACAAAATCAGGTTAGGAACTGATTTTATTTTTCTCTTTAAAATGAAGTCAGACCTCAGTTTCATGGGGCTGATTTGTGCACAGAGAAGCAACAGCCACAGAAAAAAGCACAGAAAATTTGAGTCAGATCAGGCCCACAGGTGCGGCAGCATTTTAGTGAACCTGCTGGTGACCATGCTTCAGTGGGTCGCTGCACATTTATAAACTTGATTTTTGTCACAAAGCACTAACAAATCTTTTTCTTCTCTTTATCACGGAAAGTGGAGATGTGTACCATATATATAAAAAAAAAAAATGTGACCGTGCATCACAAAACCAACAAAAAGTCGCACCCCTTGATTTCATGACAGCACTCAAAAAGGGTTAAATGGGTCAATCAAGTAAATTTTGAGTTTTCTGTATTTTCTGAAAGACCTATTCCTCTTCTACATTAGTTGTAAGTTTGGGATCATAAAATTAATGGGAAAGTGGGTATTCCGCTGTTTTTCTACAACCAATAGGCATTCAGACAAAATTGATAGTAGACCAGGGGCCCATTTCATAAAACTTGTCATCAGTGACAAGTTGTCATAGATGTGACAAGCTACTGAAATCCTTGCATCTGATTGGCTGAGAGCAAATTTGTCATAGAAATGTGGCAGTTGTCACTGATAACAAGTTTTATGAAACGGGCCCCTGATGAGTTTAGATGTACAACTGGGAAGTAGAGCATCTGATAGTAGGTCAAGTGACAATTGTATGAAGAGCGCTATATATAGCGCTCTTGGATCTTGGATGATTTCAATCAAAAGATCGGTCTGTATCCGGACGTTGGGGATATGTGCTGCGGAGACTGTGTCTGGCTTCAGAGATCCCCTCCTATACAGACCGGCTGTCCCACAGGTTACTGTAGGGAGATACTTTAGCACAGATCAACAGATTCACCAGAGATCAGATGTCACCAAACTGCATAGAACTGCACGCACACGCACATACAGTGCACGTGCACTGTATGTGCATGCGCTTTTACATCCTTTGTTTATCACCGTGTATGTTAGCGGGTTTCAAATTTGTGCGAGGGATGCTCTAGCATGGAAACTGATTTTACGCTCAGTTATCCCCAAAGAGTACAGAAGTGCACGCAATGCATGCACAAGAAGGCCTATACCTTTCGTTATCATCGGCGTATGGAGTTATACAACATGTATTACTAGCGTGTAGATGAGCTGGGCGCTGTGTCCTTTTCATTGAAAATTCTACTTAAGTCTTTAATATTTGCTGCAAACAACTGGTGAGTGCATTGTATTCATGAAATGCTAATTTTACTATACAAATTTAAATTTGCCAATCTACGGCTAGCGGCTGTGAATTAGACGCAATCGAGAAGGGTGAGGTACATCACCCAATTCTCCAAAGGAACAGTGGTTAAGAGTCTCACTACAGCAATGTACGGGACTTGATTCTGAATGTCTATCTACCAAGGATCTAGTAGATGACGGAGCTCTAAACCGATTCTGGCCAGCTCCACCCACAGTCTCATCAGAGCTGAACTTGCTCCTTACTTCAAGTCACCTTTTATCTGGGAATTCTCACCGACACTGCTGAAGCCTAAGAAGTTGAGCCAGCGCCAGATTCTAGATGACCTAATTTTCACAAACATCAAAATAGTTTGAATATCCCCCCCCCCCCAATCCAGATGATGCCAGATGATAGTGGGAAATACGAAGTAATACTAATACCATGGAAACCTCTCATCGTCCGGATTTTATATTTAGGCATGACTCGTAATACTCCCACGGCACTAGCTCTCGTACGATTCGTGAAGATGTCGCATCGAATAGCAAGACGGTCTACGCCAATTTTACGGGGCGGGGTAAACTTACCAGCTGAAGTTCATCAAACCACCATCTGTTCTGTGGCCTGTCAATGCTTCATCTCGTTTGTAGTAGATCTACAACTTGACACTAAATAAAATGACAGATGGAAGTTCAAAAATGATTTCATCTGCTAAAGTCAAGTTGGTAAAGAGTCGATCGTCTCGGTCAGCTATGACAGCAGGCAATCACCACTTGCAAACTGTATGCGATATGCAACATCCACTGCGCGCGATGGTGGCTGGCTAATAGCCTCCGTGCATGCACTGTTGTACGGGTGTGTGTTTAGGTTACGGACATGCAGCCGATGTACAGCAGAGCAAGCATCACGAAACTGGTGGTCTGTGTGGTCGTCTAGCCAAATCTCAGGGCTAAACAAGCCAAAAGCTGTGAGCCTTCGGAAAAGCATACCCAATCTAGATGTACCACTAATGTCTATGGGAGATACCACGGCTTACACAGACTGCAAAGTGGGCGATTTATAAGCAGTCATCACCATGCAAACGATGTCAGCTGTAAGTTTGTTTACATGACCCCAGCTGCCCTTTTGCAGCAAGCTGTTGCGCTCTCGTATGCACCATCGAGAAAATAAAGTTACAATAGTCAGTATCTGGCCCGTCTCGGTAATGATATTTCGGTATGTCGAGCTTTCATCAAATGTTGCGGAGATATGATTATGCAATGAAAGTTATAATATGCAGTTATATAATTATATGTTTGTGTTTTTTTTTTGTTCAAATGGTGTGTATGAATTAATATATGAATCTATGATAATGAAATGAAAGTTGTGACATATGTTTATAATCAAAGACCTTTATCTTTTTAGGTCAAGGTCTCAAAATTCATAAACAGCTCTTTACCCAAAATCAAATAAGGAAACATATAGTAAAAACATCAGAGCTGTCATTTTCTTTCTTTCTTTCTACCTTTCTCTCTTTCTTTCTTTCAAAGCTCTCGCAGATCATGTTCTTTATGATTTGCTCTTTGACAGTGATATGGACATCTGACTGGTCTAATTTTCATATTCAGATATTGCTTCATCTCCACATTGGCATATGATTATTCACATTTAATCAATGTCACAGGAAATTTCAGAATTATAGCAGAACTTTCATTGAGCACCAGGGAAATATTTTGGCATGTCACCCATGGACAATTGTCCATTTATAAGGCACATACTGTTCATGAAACATTACATAAATTCATATTTACCAATGAGTAAATAAACAAGAATAAACAAAAGAAAACAAGGGGTATAAAGTTACCTTTCAAAATAGCCATTGACTAGGTTGAATTTTGCATATTTGAAAATTTTTAATGTGTGTGCTTTTTATTTTTGCTTTTGGCATGAATTTGTATGAACCCTAAATTATTTGCATGTACAAATTATATGATCAAGCAGCATATAAGTGAGAGGAATACTAATTGCTGTGTGTGTGTGTCTGCATTTGTTTCATTGTGAATGTGATATTGACATTATTGAACAAAATTTGAATAAAGAAAACAGTGCACTTCTATCATAACAAATGGGGTTACAATGAAACTCTCATTACTTATTATGAAGTACAAAGTCAGGTCCCCAAATTAGTAGCTAGGATATCTTAAAGGGTGTGTACAGTTCTGGTCGAGGTGAGGATTTAGCTTTTAACGTTTTGCGAGATATTCAGAAACCACTCTATGAGATATGTCAAAGAGCATGCAGTTCTAAGGGGTATAGTTTATTCGATGAAAATCGGTTTTGAAATGGCTGAGATATCCAAAAACAAGGTGAAACAAAGAGATCCCAATAAAGTTGTGGCATGTCGCCTTTTATTATTAGCACTTTTTTGCATATCTCAGCCATTTGAAAACCAATTTTCATCAAATAAACGTTGCATCCTTCTGAAAATTACATGCTCTTTCATATTTCATAAGAGGCTTTTCATTATCTCACTTAGGAATGTTCAAAACATGAATCCCCACCTCAACCAGTACTGTACAGTCCCTTTAACAAATTACTTTATTGTTCAGCTACAACAGAACTTTGATATAACAAAAGAAAACTGTCCGTTCCAAGGAATTCATTATAACGGCCTAGTCAACTGTAAAAGTTAAAACAGTGTGTGTGTGTGTGTGTGTGTGTGTGTGTGTGTGTGTGTGTGTGTATGTGTGTGTGTGTGTGTGTTGTGTTAATAAATGATCATCCTCAACAGTTTCTCCTCTGTCGATTACTGCATTTTGGACTTACTCAACCAACCTAGCTGGCTGTCATGATCTCTTTCAGCTGGGTAAGCCTGTAAATCATCATCTCATACTGACTTTCTAGGCAATCTTCAAGTTCTTCACCTTCGTCTAGTGAATTCTTCTTCCATTCAGTGCAGCTTCATGCTTGAAGATTGCACACTGCATTCATCGCACAAGATTCAAGTCTGACATGCATTATTATCAAAGGATCTGGAAATTTCATGTTGTCATTAAGCAAATACTAACAGTGACAATGGATGTTAGCACATAAATCTCCAATTTGTTCATGCACAAAATCATGTCATTGGTCACATGCAATACAACCACATACAACCCCTTTTCCTACAGGTCGTGGCTAGGTGATTAGAAGTTGACACACCCACACAATCAATATGTGAATTCCTTTTAAAATGTAACTCAAAGAAAAGAAAAGGATGAAATCTAGTCAGCTTGTGTACATTTAATGGCAGACTTGTGAGGTAATGACATCATCACCTCATCTCATCTAATTTGCATATCATCGGTTGAGAACCAGAAGGGCGCTATTGTGTTCTAAGATTTGAGTGTAAATAAAAGCAAATTATTAAATTTTCATGAAACAAAAAGTTTATTAAATCAAAAGTGGATAGATTTATAAGCATTGTTCCAAAGATAGGGTAAAGAAGTACCCATGTGGTTTTAATTTTGAACATTTCACTGAAAATAAAAATAATTTAAAACTGACATCGTAATGTAGAGGAGAACAAGCTCTACAACATGATACAATAACTCAATACCCCTCAAAATTGCGATAAAGCCCTTCTAGTTCTCAGCCGATGATATGTCATTGCAAATGACAAAGTGGAACCTCTATATATAAGAGGTTATATAGAACAAGCCCCTCTTGTGACAATGTAATTTCATAGGTCAAAACTCTTCCAGTTTCTTTTGTTTATGTACCCTGATTTAGTGAGACACCTGGGCCCTGTTTTATGAAGAGTTAAAATTGATTATATGGTTGATTTCTATCATAAGTCTATGGCAGCATGTGAGGTATTAAAGGAAATTTACAATTGATTATATCCTTGGATAAAACGAGGCCCTTATCTAAGAAGGCAATTGTTGTGGTCTTTAGGTCCTTGCTGTGAGGTTTCCCTGTAGTACATGTACTGTTTTATGAAACTTGTGATACTTCAAATTCCATCATTTCCTCAATTTCATGCCAAATTGTGATGAAACTTCTACCATTATACAAATGTGTATTTGTTTCTCTTTTACTCCACAATCTATGCCAGCTTTAACATCGAGTGGAATTGACAGCGTCAAAGACTTGGACTTATCTATATCCATTTCTGCTGCATTTCTTCTTGAATACTTAGAATTCTAGACCCACTCCATATCACCAAGGAAATTTAGAATTAGTGTGTATTCATGGTCGGTTAATTTGTATGTCCTGAACGTTCTTCTCCAATGGCATTCACATAAACGTGTGCACGCACGCACGCACAAACACACACGCACACACACACACACACACACACACATATACATACATACAAACACATACATACATAGAGCCACTGGCAGAAATAAACATACTGTCTAATATAATACCATGTGGATAATTCTGTCATGAAAGCAGTCAAGAAGAGACATCAAAGTCATCTTTTGATCACAAGCTAATGTGAATTTACTGACACTCTTGGTACTTTTCTTCTTGTTTTTCTCTCACTTTTTTCTTTATGATACGGGTACAGAAAGCAGACACAATACACTATTCAAACACTTCACTCTAATAATACAAAAATTCAAATTGCATCACAATATCACTTATTGTACATACATACATCATGCCACAGAGTACCAAAGTATGATGTCATAGCCATTCATCGCCATAAAAACTGGTTCTAAACAACCTCACCCGGCCAGAATATGTGTGAACACTATAGTTGCTAACCATGTTCGCACCTGGTTCTAACCACAGCTTTGATAAAAGACTGTGACATCATCACTTCGGTCCTCTATACCCCATGTCTCTCGATATCGTAATTCAGTCTCTACCTTTTCTTAAGACAATGACAAATCACCCTCACCTCCCTTGAAGGACTTAAGCTTGTGCACAACTGTACATAGATTCAAGTTTAACTACCTCGGTTCATCAGGGCAATATTTCAACCCAACACCTTGGTTCATCAGGGTGATATTTTAACATAACTCTTGGATCCATTCAGTTCTCTTTCAATGCAAGCGATAATGCCAGAAAGAATTGGTAAACATGTGGTGAAGCATTCGGACTTAAAAAGAATACTGTAAAGTATCTACTCTAGTTGGACAATATGACTCTCTACATTCAAGATGACTCTTAGCGTCTAAAGCTACTTTCCATGTAAAGTTAGATACAGCCTTTCACCCTGGTGTGACTGAAATGTACCATCATTTACAATGCACATGTGAGACTGCATGTTAATCAAGCATTTATTACGCTTGGTACATTATGAAATCCTTTATGGGGTTGCTCTTATATTGATAGGCTGAAAAGAGTGGAAAACTTTGCATCTTAAAAAAACTGCATGTGTTCACAAAGCTTTGAACATGGTATTTAAATATCCCAAGTTGTGTAAAGTCCACTTTAAATGACCACTGCAGATCAAAGACTTCTCAGACATTCACACCCCCTTCCCAATCCCAGACTGACAAAGAAATATTTATGATCTTAAAACACATCCTTTGGTCACCTCTCTTTGTAGCAATGCATGCAACACTCTTTCAACAAATGTGGGGAGGGGTGATGCATAAAATGGGTCAAAAGTGCCCTCTACTTGGGTGGCTTCATGAGGTAGACATACAACCGTAGTCAACACGTGGTTACAATACAACATCTTGATAAAGTGGGCCTTTCAAGACTATCTGGACACACCAGACAGGTGTTCTAAATATGCAAAGATTTTTGAAGGAAAATCCAGAATGCTCTCTTTCAGAACTTCAAATACACAGAGTTTGAGTTACATATTGACACAAAGTTTGCTTCCTATGGCACGATGATTAACTTCTGGAATATCTGCAGGAAATTACACGTGATTAAGAGTGATGGCTTCTGCTGCTACGATATGACTTTTATGACCCACAGATGTTGTGGATTACTGCTGTGGGGATGAATTATCAAACTTAAAAGGATACTATAGTTTTGGTTGAGATGGGGCTTCAGGTTTCCAACATTTTTTTTTGTGTGCAACATAATGAGAAATGTCTTATGAAAAAGCATACAATTTTAAGAGGAATTCAAAGTTTATTTGATGAAAATTGGTTTTGAAATGGCTGAGATATCCAAAACAGAGCAATCCTAATAAAAGGTGGTACTCACCTTTCATTACGATCACTTTGTTTTACTTTGTTTTTGGATGTCTCAGCCATTCCAAAAGCGATTTTCATCAAATAAACTTTTTCATCAATAAACTTTTTCATCAAATCAACTTTGAATTCCTCTTAGAATTGTATGCTCTTTAATATTCATAAGTGGTTTCTAAATACATCGCAAAAAGTTAAAAGGTGAATCCCCATCTCAACCAAAACTGTGACATCCCTTTAAAGTATGATTAATATCACACAAATGATACCCTCAACATCCAGACATGATGCTATGATAATGTTTCAATCGAAACATAGAGTGAATATAATTCAGCACTATCATAATGCCAGACATATCTCTCATTACACAATGTTGGGGAGATTCAGTGGGAAACTGTTTTGGAGTGAGAAAACATTGCTAAAATATCTGGAAAAGAAACTTCAAAAAGAACAGATGTACAAAATCATGCATAAAAGAATTCTTGTCTGGTAGAAAAAGCATTTTGATTATGTACAACAAATTTCATGTGAGTGCTGCAAAGAAAAAAATAAATATATCATAGGTGTTAAAAGGAAACCACGACAAAGAACAACACAGTCAGGAAAAAAAAAATTAACCTCAAAGTCTTTCAGATACACATCATTCTGGTCTTTGCAATGAAAGGCAGAGGCAACAGAAAGCTTACATTGAAAGTTTGCTTCAGTACTGAAGCAGCAACCTAACGGCGTGTAAGAAAGGCCAGCCAAACTGCATTCTGCTGACTTTGCATACTAGAACACAGTATTTCACTCGCTTTTGATATAGTCATTTTGCATTGCTGCTCCTTATGATTTAACCCAACTCCATAATTAGCTACTCCACTGCCCATCTCCCCACGCCATATGAGAATTATTTATAATGCCACATTTGATATCTAGGCCCCGTTCATCAAAAGATATAATCGATTATACATTTCCTTGCCACACAGGCTGCCATAGACTTATGATAGAAATCATCTATACAATCAATTATAACTCTTCATAAAACACGGCCCTAACATTACCATCTAGAGTATGCCACATGCGTGTCTCATGTGTTGGTAAGAGATATTAGCACAACTCATATCTCACATTTTATTCTAGGAGTGATCAGCCAGGAGATGATGGACATAGTATATGTACCACGATGTATCTTTGCCTATCACACATTGACAGTTCATAAGGATCTGACTAGAAAATCAAGGAAACTACCAATACTTTTGCATCAGATAGATTGCCGAAATCTGTCAATGTGCTTGAAGAAGGGGAGGCAGAGACCATGCATAAACCAGTGATATATGGTGCTCTGAAGTGCGAGGATGTTTTTCACGTTTTACCATAAAGTCATTGGTCAAATGGCAGACCCCATTCAACAACATAATTGTGGATGTGCTGGGTATGGGTGTTGTGTTTTGAGACATTAAAGAACAAGTTCACCTTCATGAACATAAGGATTGAGAAAATGCAACAATATTAGTAGAACACATCAGTGAAAGTTTGAGGAAAATTGGACAATCGATGCAAAAGTTATGAATTTTTTAAATTTTTGTGTTGGAACCGCTGGATGAGGAGACTACTACAGCTTGTGAGTCATATGCGTACAACAGTATAAAGAAAATATAAAAGAAAATTCAACATATTTTCATTTTTTTCGCATAATAAAAGAGCAATTGACTTGCCTCTTTCTAAGGGCAGGGGGAATAATATTACCCATAACATGTATCGGTAACGAGTCAGGGGAATGTGTACTTTTTTCAAAAGATGGAATTTTGTGAAATTCTCTTTATATTTTCCTTATATTGTTGTACGCATGTGACATCTAAGTTATTCATACGCTGCAGTAGTCTTCTCATCCAGCGGGTACTGCACAAAAACTTCAAAAAATCATAACTTTTGAACGGATTGTCTGATTTTCCTCAAACTTTCAATGATGTGTTCTACTAATATTGCTACATTCTCTCAATCCTTATGTTTATGAAGGTGAACTTGTCCTTTAACACCTCAAAATACTGTCAGGAATGGTGCTTCTGATAAAATACTTTGCACGTCTTCCGGGTACGCATTGACTACTCAGGAGATCACACATGGTAGTGTTGCAAACTTAGTGATCTGGCACGGATGGCATCAGACCATGCATGACACGGATAATACTTAGTACAAGTAAATCAATGCAAGTGAATGGTCTGTATGTCAGGAAGTGGTCACACATCGCCATGTCAGAATTATTTCTAAATGTGGGAAGTTGATGCACAACAAGAACAGAGGAAATATGCCAATATTTTACCCTCAAAATCTTACATTCCTCATCAAATGTGGACCTTATTGCTATGCCATTGACATCAGTGGTCCAACAAAAAAATTGTCTGCTGTACACAAGCATGCGTGCCATACAAAAACAGAAATAGATAAATATGTAGCATGTCTGCACTACTGTAAAAGCTGTTATTTTCACTGTGGTTTAATTTTCTCAAATTTTGCGAATCACTGTTGGGCTGCGAATGTAACAAAACACGAAAATATTGGCACCTGATCTTGATGGCATTAAATTTACCAACAGACATTAGTGCACTTGCAATAGCCTCGGTGTAAAATCGCAAAAACAACATCTCGCGAAAATGTCTGTGCCCTTCTCATTCGCAGAAGTATCTGTGTGTTAAAATAACAGCTTTTATGGTAATCCTCCCCCGTCCCTTTTCATCAGCACAAACCAAGGAGACATTCATGACAGAAAAGAGTTCTGAGGTGGGGTGAGCCAAGACTTTCCATCAAAAGAGACATCTGGGAAATTTTTCTGTGTTCCCTGTTGTTAGTCATCATCATTATCTGCTCCTCCTGGCTGTCTGACCTTTGGACCTCCGGCAGGCTTGGCCATGATGATCTAGAAATAAAATGTGACAAGAAAGCAAAACAAATACTTTAAAGAATGCTCCATTCCCATTTTAAATCTGTTGATTGTGTATGCAAATATTGGTTGAACCCATCCCTTTAAAAAAATTATTTTGACTGCTTGTCAATACGAACTTGAAAATATTCTGATGATAGAATGTGATTTACTTCCTTCGACACCTCAGAAAGAACTATGTAGTGACATATATATATTTGTATCAATATGAATGTGACAGAAATACCAAATATTCATGCATTCAGAAGTCTTCTATGCGACCTGAACAGTCAGGGGCATTTAATTTTGACACTCTTGTCAAAGCATAAAATATACAATAAGCTGCAAAGTTTCAGACAGACGGTCAGGGGGCATTTCAAGGAAGCATTCTGTCAGATTTTTTTTTTTCCTGACAAAGTGTTACAAGCTACTGAAATCCTTGCATCTGATTGGCTGAGAGCAAATTTGTCGGACAAAACGTTGCATGAAATGCCCCCCTGACTTGCAGACAGAGATATGAAAAGGACAGATCAACAGATAGCCTGACACACAAATAGACAGTTAGACAGACAGACAGACAGACAGACAGACAGACAGACAGACAGACAGACAGACAGACAGACAGACGGCGGTACATCTAAGCGAGAGAAAATGTTTCATGATAAGGATCAAATCTGCCCGTTACCTGGTCCACCCTGAGGACAGTGATGGCTGCATTGGTGGCCAGCTTGATGGCCCAGTACTTGGTGAGGAAGGCATCCCAGATACCTGCCTCCACCACATCCTTCACCTCAGCCCCTTCAGCCTGCAACGAGGATTACAATCATATTGTAAAGCATAAAATTAGCAGCTTTAATTCATACTCATACTAATACTGGTAGCATGCTTTCCAAATTCTGCAAATGCTTATCGTGGTGTTAATCGAGAATAAAGTTGTGACTGACTCAGCTTTCTATTTTAATGCTTTAAATGGACATTTAAGGACAATTTCCTGTCATGTTGAGGATTCCTGGACATACTGCATGAATGAAATCAGTCAGTGCTGTACTTATACACATCCACAGAGAGCATGCTTCACACATATGACTCGTAAACAAGCTAATAGGAGCTAAATTATTGCACTGAATTGAACTGAAATGTATTAAAGGGTGTGTACAGTTCTGGTCGAGGTGAGGATTTAGCTTTTAACGTTTTGCAAGATATTCAGAAACCACTCTATGAGATGTCAAAGAGCATGCAATTCTAAGGGGTATCAAAAGTTTATGTGATGAAAATTGGTTTTGAAATGGCTGAGATATCCAAAAACAAGGTGAAACAAAGAGATCCTAATAAAAGGCGTGGCCTGTCGCCTTTTATTATTATCACTTTTTGGGATATCTCAGCCATTTGAAAACCAATTTTATCAAATAAAAGTTGAATCCTTCTTAAAATTACATGCTCTTTCATATTTCATTAGAGGTTTATCATTATCTCACTTAGAAATGTTCAAAACATGAATCCCCACCTCAACCAGTGTTGTACTGTCCCTTTAAATTGAATTGGACTGAGCTAAACTAACTGCACTGAATGCATTATATTTGCATTAAATTTAACTGAATTGAATGACTATTGAATAAAACTGTCTCGCAGGGAACAGAATCTAGTATTTTGCTTTGCAATGTGGAAGTCATTTCATTTCATTGCCAGTTGAGCATGACGAAGAGAAGTTGTGAGAATCCTGATAACTACATGACCAAAGTTATTCCTGTACAGCGGACTCCTGCTATAACGAAGCCCTCGTGACCCGCACTTTCCTTTCATTATATCGAAATTTCGTAATGACCGAACAAATAATAAAAATACATAGAGCCGATAATGTTGTGGCCTGAATTTCTATTTCGCTGTCACCAAAATTACGTTATAACCGTGTTTGTTATACTGTAAAACATGATATATTCACAGCATGAAATTTTCGCGAATTGGAGCCGACGGCCTCTTTTGTGGCCTGAAATTTTCGCAAATTGCCACTGGCGTGCAATGCATGCAGTGAAGACAAGAACTTTCGCATGCATTTTATTTTCGCCAATCTTGGCACTCGCGAAATTCGCAAAATTAAAATGCACGCGAACATTCCTCGTTTTACAGTAATGGAAGTGCACTGTACTCACATCTATGTCAAAGCCGACGCCCTTCTGTTCATCTTGGTGGGCAGCGTACAGCTTGGACAACACTTCTGTTGCCTTGACACCAGCGTTGTCGGCCAGCGCACGGGGTAACGCCTCAAAGGCCTGGGCGTACTGTTTGACAGCATACTGGGCCAGGCCCGGGATGGTCTCGCTATACGAGGACAGCCGATGGGCAAGCTCGATTTCAGTTGCCCCAGCTCCTGGCACAAATCGCTTGTCCTGTGGAATAGGGGACAAATATGATGCACATGTTTAAAAGATAGAGAAGAGACTACCTTTTACAACTCTTTCATCTTGTGCAAACGGTGAGATACTCTAAAATCATTCTCTAATGAGCTACTTGAATATCATATATATTCAAGAATAAACATCAAAGCATGTTATGCTTCTAGAGCAAATCTTTTAAATAAATGCACACGTGAGATTTTCCAAATACTGGTGTACAATCATATTCTGCAGAAAAATGGAGCCTATCACACTGTGGATTCAAGCAATATGAGAGATGCTGTCATAATGAAGTACTGTAAATCCAGAAATATTTGCAGCATGAAACTTTTACAAATTGGAGCCGACGGTCTTTCTCATGGCCTGAAACTTTCACAAATTGCCACTAGCATTCAATGCATTGACAAAAGCTTTTGCATGCATTTTACTCTTGGCTCCTAGCAGAATTCAAGAAAGTTTCATGCACACAAAAATTTCTGGTACAGTACTCTCCGCATAATCGGGTAGGCTCGGGCAGAGCGTTTCTTACCCGATTAAGCGTGGTACCCGATTAACAGAAGAACACGTCTCATTCACAATTGACACACACAATGTGTATGTACATGCATTTTACACTGCATCAAACACCTACACTGTATGCTTAACAAGCATGCTTGCACGGCACATTATACAT
The DNA here is from genome assembly GCF_040938485.1 of Diadema antillarum. Taxonomy (NCBI): domain Eukaryota; kingdom Metazoa; phylum Echinodermata; class Echinoidea; order Diadematoida; family Diadematidae; genus Diadema; species Diadema antillarum. The sequence goes on from NW_027271054.1 coordinate 871,110, forward strand.
ATCTTCAAATAACACTTGCTCAGTCACGAGCAATAATTTACATTTTTTTATGGACAAATACGTCTTCACAAAACTTTGTCGTTTGACTATAGACTGTTCGCTAACAAGCAGGCGTTTTTCGAAATGAACACATCTTTTTGTGTGCACTATATAGTCACGTAGAACGTCGGGTTACTTTTCGAGAAGTCACTGGGGAATAGTAAAATTATGAAGCTGGTGCATGGCCTGATTTTCGTTGCAAACTTCAAGGGAAGAGCGCAAGTGTGTTTAACTTCCATCTGTCCATGCAGTTGTGAGTGCCAGCTAAATGTGTAATGTTCGTTTACGTGTGGCAAGTCGGTACACTGTACTGGTACATGTATTTTCATGTTTAATCACTCCCCAAATGATCGTTTTGTTTGCAAATTAAGTAGAGAATGCGATTAGCCGTGGAAAATTTGACATGCATGATTTCTTAAGTGTTATATCTGCGATATTATGGGTACAACTTAGGAAAGAAGAAAATTGTTTACCCATTTTATTTATGCAGAGAGGCAACCCGATTATCAGGTAATTTTAATGTGCATTGGAACTTATCTTGAAATTACTACCCATTTAAACGGAGTACCGTTTAAGCAATACCTGATTACGCGGAGAGTACTGTATTACAGTTTTGAGGAGTCACCTTTGTTAGGGCCTTGAAAGTATTGACACCATCATCAACAGCCCTTTCAATGTCGTCCATGATGTTGTCTGTTGACCCACGGATGACCACAGTGGAGATGGCATTCTCTTCTGACTCTGCATTGGAAGGACAATGTGATGTTGGACAATACAAATTTTTGGAACGCATTGTAAGGCGGGCAATTTTAAATTCAACCATTACGCTTCAAACAAGGCTACAGCATGAATACATCCTTCAAATGGGCATGTGCTTTACCGTGCATCCATGGCGAAGACACTGACCTCGGGTGCGAAATTATGAAATTTAATGCCAGAAATGGAATGGCTTACTGATGTATTGAAATTTCTTTGCATTTTTGTTATGAAGAAGTTGTAACACGTCATTTCATTTGGCAGTTCCTCACCGAGTCCATTTACAAACTAAAATCAAGTTTGCATGTACGTGTTGATCTCTTGGCTATCGAATATACAGCAACAAACTTCACTGCAAAGGAGCAACCTTTCTGACATAGGCGTGAATTATACATTAGTAAAATTATCTATTCACTCAACATCCGCTGTCAAATGGCCATCATTTCAAATTCAGAGTCATCATTTATCACACGAGGGCAAATTCACTTTTAAAAAGGGCAATTTTACATGTGATACTATCCAAGAATGCACAAATATATTGGTAACCTACACCATGTTATGGACACTGACCTTGCTTGAAAACGATGACAGGCGTGTCGCCGACTTCGTCCATGAAGACGTTGTCACAGTTACCCATCTCTTGTGATGTTGGTGGGGTCTGAAAAGATTTGGGAAAAGGGGAAAGATAGGAGCACACAAAAGCTTAGCCTCAGCTCTGATTACAACCTGCAAGCCACCTACGACTTTTGTATCAACACATGGAGAATGTCAACTACAATGCAAGTGTAATGCAACAAGGGCAAAACTGACTGTCATACTCAAAATCTGTTGAACTGACGATATCAGTACCAACACATAAGGCTACGATGTGCAAGTTTATCATATTTCTGTGACACAAATTCGTCATAGCGAAAAGTTATGCTTGAAAATGCACAACTCTAGTAAATGGCTAATGCATTTATAACATTCAGCTACATCTCTTCACTATAGACTTATGGGAATTTAAAGAAGACCTCTGGATGATTTTCGGACTTTTACATATGAACAACAATTAAAGGTTACGCTGGATGCAGAGTTTCAGAATTTGTCGTGATTGGGATGAAGAATAGGAGTGTTTTCAAGATTTATAACAAATCACAATGAACAAGGATGATGACATAGCAGCCTAACTAAAAGAATGCATGAATACGGGCTCAAGGAAGAACAAAAGAGGAAGGCATGCACAAAAGAATATTCTAATGAATTACATTGCTACAGGTGTACATTTCTGAAATATGTGAGGCTCCTATGTCATCATCTTTGTTCAGTGTAATTTGCATTAGGTTTTCAGAGTATTGATTTCTCTGCTCAAGGACCACAATAAATTCCACAGATCGATACATGGAGCTGTTGATTTATGTACTACAGGATGTGAAATTATGAAAATCGTCTGGAATATGATTAAGAATGGCAATCTCCCATCAGACAGTACACAGTGGGGGTAACACTACCGTGTACACTATCCAATATATGTCCACTTCTCCACTAGACCTTCACGACATCAGCTACCCATAAAATAAGGACAATCCTCTCACAGTGTATGCACTTAATTGAGAATCTACCAGCAAACATGATTACAGTCACATTGACGATATCACAAGCACTAGCCTAACAAAATGGTACAGCACCTCACACAAATTTTCTAAGTTCTTTCCACTGGCCACATAGCGGGAATCCGGTACAGGAAGAGTGGAAATTTTTGCAGAGGGGAAATTTTCACGCATTTTGCTCGACCAGAAACTAGCATGAAAATAAAAGATGCAAGCAAATATTTATGCTTGCTACCTGTACCACTGTGTAATGCCTTGATTCTGCGGAATTAAACACGAACAAAATTCATCTCACTTGTCTGACATGAAATATTACTCGCGCCAAAATATCCACTTTTATTGTACCCATTCCAAGCCCCGAAATGCTCTCTCTGTGCATACAATATGTAGGGGGTGTGGCTCACCATGCGGGGGAGCACAGTTGCCCCAACTGTCCTGGCCAGGCGTCGCACGTCCCACTTGGAGTTGAGTCGGACCACCATCAGGTTGTGCTTGTTGAGGAAGTGGAGCGCCATGTCTCCTACTTTCCCACCTGACACCACGACATTCACCCCAGTGTCGGCAATGGCTTTAATTTGCTGGAGGAGAGAACGATAGGTGGGAAATTTATTCAACTTACAGTGAAACCATAAGTTGGCTGGTATACAAATAATGCACATTACACTGTGAGTTCAATTGTCCACCTGATACTAACTTTGGAACATTCAGAAACATATGTTTTGGAATGTTCAAAAGTTACGGAAGGTGGATAATTTTACTACTGTCCAATCAAGTAATGTGCATTATTTGTTTTATAAAAAGTGACATGATTTTAATTTCAGCCATACAGCAGCCATTTCTGAAAGATTCCCCGAGGCCAGCACCAGCTCCAAGATACTGGTGACTGAACACACACATCAACAATCATAATGAAAACTTTGAAAATGCGTTCCAGCAAACATGAAACCCGGTACTATCACTGTGATTGGAATTATAGGTTTTTGTATAATCTTTCCATTTTTTTGAGCGCTTAGGGACATTATGCTCTAAGCATTATGGGCTGTATAAGCACTGTCATTTATTATCATTATTAATGCATTTGTAATACACAGGATATGCAGCAGAGCAGAGACGAGCATTTGTTAAAACTGGTCATCAGTATACTAATGCCTAGTCATGTGATAGCCCCCAGCTAGTCATTTAAGCGCTTTATCACCGTTTTATTATCATGTACACGTATGTAAAACAATGCGATTCAAGGGTCACTAACCCTCCAACACCATTTCTTTGTCATGCCCCTGACATAAGGGTATGAACAACACTGCAACTCTTACAATTTTCCTCTCTTTCAAACAAGAGAAGGCTCTGTAAAGAATTCTTCCTATAGGATATGATTTCTACTAATCCACTTATAATCTTGAAGCTTCATCTTAGACAATTCAACTTCAGGCACATCTTGTACAATGCGGTATTTTGTCATACACTATTGGACAGCTTGTACTAGTTTGAAAATAAAGTAAAGCAGTATGAATGAATTGTAGCCCCATTACGTCAACACACCCTTTGTCAGATATTGAAAGGTATTCAACATGTGAACTTATCACAATGAACTCTACTGATGAAGGCTTGGCTCAAATACACTCAAAGTTTAATACTCACATTTTCCAGTGCGTTTTCCTCTCCTTTACTGTAATTCATCAGCTCAGCAGCAGACTTTATTAAGACTGTCCCCTGTAAAAGAGTACACAAAGTTCAAATGATGAACATAATACTAGCACAACAGCTTGGGTTATGGAGAAGTTGGGCATACATTTTTATACTAACATAGTCTACTCCAGGAAGGTACTGTAGCATCATAGCTGTTACACACGTTTTTGTTGTGTTGTTATTGTTGTTTGCAGAAAAAACAACAGGGGTAATTCTCACATTTCTATATGGTCACAAAATAATTTGGAAATTCAGCCCACAAATACCACATCCTTGTTTCTGTGTTGCTGATAGCAGAGGTGGGATTAATTGACCAGTGATGCTCAGAGATTCATGATTAAAAGGAAGCAGGTTTGCTGGAATGATAGAATACATCAAAACAATAACAAAGCACTCAGTGATTTTTCACCAGACATTGCTATTTAAACAGGGCTGCACATTAACCCATTTTTTCTACTGGTCCACTAGACAGGTCGGACCAGTAGGTACCCAGCGTTTCCAATTTTTACTGCTCTATTCCTGAAAAGTTACTGGTCCGAAAGTGAGTTTTACTGGTCCTGGACCGTCAGACCAGTGACAGTGTGCAGTGTTGGCCATTATTTCAGTATGACGGGGAAAGACTGAAATGGTATACAGAACATTATGTAAAGCAAACTTTTAACTCTGTGCCCAGCTTGTGGAATTACATCCTCCGAAAATGACCATTACATGACCAGCATGACCACTGCACGTAGTATGTCTGTAAAGGCTTTGAAGTGCTACCCACCTTGGTCTCTGTGTGTGAGGAATCTACAGGGCAGGAGTAGACGGCAATCTTTGCCTTCTTGACCCGGTTGATGGATCCCTCAACATTCTTCTTGAAGACCATTCCCTGAAGGACCGATGATCCAAGAATTCCCGAGCCCTGCAGTGGCGAAAGTAGAGACTTTGACCAACTGGCTCACGCTATTCAAACACAATATAGCCAATGCACCGACTGACCACTGGAAAAAGACATGTAGCGCTACGACTAACAAAATTGTTGTGTTTGCAGAGGAATTCAAAATTATACAAGGGCGTGAGTGATAGTGATATAGGCCAAATGGAGTTTACATAAATGCCATGCACCACTATTAGCTACACATCATTGGAGCAGAGTGTTTTGTATCACATATGTTAAATAGGTGAACAATGTTTCCATTTTTACAACTCTCGCGTCAAACTGGTAGCAGGAAATCTGTTCATAAGCACGAATACAATCACTGCAATCACCCTTAGAAAATTAATAACAATGGGGGAAAATATAATGTTTACAAAGTCGCATACCAGTATAGTATTCAACTTTTGGACTCACCAAAATTTTTGTGACACGGACATTGTCGACATTGAAGGTTGCCGTCTTTGACAGTACTGATGCTGCAGAAAAAGAAATGCATACAAATTCAGGGCCTAACTTAATATGGGCCTTACTTATAGAGATGTGTTTGGTTTTTTTATCACATCTGTATAAACTGCTGATGTGTCCATATTTGTGCTGAAATTCGATCAAACACTAACAAATTAGAGGAACTACTACAAATTTCATGATTTGGCCAAAATCACTGATAATCACATGATCTCTACTAAACTGAAGAAAGTCTGCTGCCTTGTCATGGGCGATAACTTTATTGACCTCAACAGAATGCCTAACTATTGTGTAAAGTTTGAGCATGAGCCATAGCCTTTCTCCCAAACATCTTTGACCTTTCACACTATGACCACAAATCTAATCAGTTTCTCAAGTGATGACGGACATACATGTACCTACATACACCAGCTTTCAGGTTCCATACAGATACCCTTTATTATTCTGAAGCTGCCAAGGTAACAAGAAATGATCATGCACAGATGGACACAAGGAACAGACTGAAAATTGTAATGATTCTTGAATTTACTCAGTAGTATAGGCCCTAGGAAAAGAAGAAAAACAAATGTGTGTCCATGTTGCCCACTTACAACAGGCCTGGGAAATAAGCTTAGCAAGGAAGTCTTCGTTGCCATACTGCTTGCTCATGACAGCTGTGCGAATTGCCTGGGTGACCTCTTCTAGGTTCTTCATGTCCTTGATGGACCCACACACGAGGTCTGTACAGAGGCACACAAAACAGGGCGAAAAATTAAAAACTTTAATAAAATGATTATGATAGGTATACCACATTCAAGTCTTCTAAAGCACCTGTCATAATTATAAGGAGCTGTTCTGCATTCAGGGAGAATTTAGAAAATGGGAAGGGGGGGGGGGGGGGGGGGAGAGAGAATTAAAAGTCATACATGTATTCTTCCAAAGCAATATTTTGGAATATACATTGCATATGTGCCTACAACAAGAGTGTACAGACTATGTGTGCTCTTGTAAGAAGTTTTATGTTGGCAACTTCATGAAGTGTGGATTGAATAAAATACAGCTGAAGGAGCTTTTCAACCAATACATATGTCGCAGACAAAGTGTTTTTCTTTCTGTTTCACCTGTCTGTATACATTATCTTTATCATTTACATTTTGCGATCTATTTTTTTAAATTTCAATCATATCGTTCATCACATACACATTAAAAATATTGTTATTACCATAAACTCTAGCAAATGATGATTCTCACTATAACATAACTGGTTACCAGGTATACAAGCAATTGAAACCATAATCATATGTTACCAACCTATCCATAGCTTTTCTTATCTACAATATAAGTCTGATTTTCACTTCATATTGCTTTCTTTTTTTTCACACTGCTAGAAGTATGAATTCTAGACTCTAATCTAGATCCTGCAACACTGAACATAATGACTCCAAATCTGCCTGTGTAATCTGGATATGCTTTCATATGATATACAAGTGTGTAAATTCACACACTGTGTGTAGGCAAGCGCCATTTCGAAAAATCTAGCTGTTTTCTAGTTGTTGCAGTGACAAGAGCTAAACTTTCAGTGATCACATGGACAGAAACACCAAGATGTAGATTGCTGCCCCCTCCCCCAGCACCATTTGAGGGAAGACAATAGTAAAGCAGGTGCTTTGCATCTGCAAACAAAGACTGAACACTGAAGACATGTATGGGTCACTGTTTAAACAGAGCTATTCTCACCTGGCAGGATTTCTAGAGTCTTTTTGAGAGCCACCTCATAGCCTTCAATCACCTCTGTTGGTGAGAGACCCTGAAAATTAAAGGGAGAAAGACATATATGGGTTTTACAATCTGTTAAGTTCTTTAAAGGCACACGTTTAATGATGCTCCCATGAAGTCAGCTTCCTGCTTTCAGTAGTTTGTGGATAATGTGTAATGCTGCATTGTGGGTATTAATTACACCATTCATTCCATACATTTACAAGAGGCTGGACTTGAGTCATGGAATATTCTTGATATTCTTCTGATTTACACTCAGTAATAGGAGGGTAGAAGGAATCAAGTGTGCAACATGAATTTGGAATACTTATCACGTTTTGGGAAGCTTGAATCTCAGTTCGAAAATTAAAACAACTTTGATGATTGATTAATGTGGTAATCCCTTTGGAGGCTCATGCAGGAAGCTAGACTGGGATGACAAGTGAAGTGAGCAGTCAGAAGGAGTGTCACGACATGCACAAATTGTTGTGGGCAGACATAACAATTAACATTATAAAAAGTAAAAATGTTATGTCACATGAAAGTAAAAACCAATCCAATGTACACCTGTACTTAATATGGGAGCCTGCAGGTGGCTGCATTACTCTAATGGAGGGGAGGGCAGCCTCCTTGAAAATGGACATTACTCGACACAACTCAACGATGTTTCATACTTCAAATCAACCCTACAAATATGAAACTGGTTGATCATATTCTTGTGTTCTACTTGATTTTGTTCTAATTCACAAACCATTCTAAGGATATCCTCGGCGTATTCCAGGAGGGCCCCTGCAAAGACCATGACAAAGTTTGTGCCATCGCCAACTTCCTGCTCCATCTGCTGAGAGGCAAGCACCAGCATCTTAGCTGCCGGATGTTGGACCTGCATCCGGAAAGCGAGGAGGAGGAAAATGGAAAGGAAACAGATTACGATGAGTACCAAGTGTGCTTGTAAAATATGTTACACATCAAATGCATGTGACAGAATTAATAGAAAACCATGTGCCTCGCTATCATCAATGTCTGTAGCTTACAAGAAAAACATTCAGATAATTTACCACTAGAGAAAGGCACTGAGATGCCGAGTTGACGAACCTGCACACACGTGTGGTTATAGACATACTCAAAACTATATTATTATATTCATCAATACAAACATTGTTACTTTGATTACAAGCTCATGATTATAATCACCTTTCCTTCTTTTCCTTATCTGCAACTTGATCAGCAGTAACAAAACTATCTTACTTCCCTTCTATTCTACAAACTTTTGTCATCACTGCTACAACTTTGGACATAACCATAATTACTTGAATCATCACCCTAAGAGGTTCTAGACATTTTTCTTGTCAAGTAGCTACTTCTTACAAAATAAAAAGGATTAACATCTCATCTCAAAGAAATGCAGATTTTTTTTACCATGATATATATTGTATGACAAATTGTCACAGTTGTTATAAGCTATTGAAATCCTTGCATCTGATTGGCTAAGAGCAAATTTGTCACAGAAATGTGGCAGTTATCACTGAAAACAAGTTTCATGAAACAGGGCCCTGGTTGATTCTAAGAAATATGCACAAGCCTTACTAGGAAAAAAATATATATCCCCCCCCCCCCCCTTACCTCTAACTCCTTGAGGATTGTGGCAGCATCGTTTGTGACAAAGAGCTTCTCAATGTGGTTGATAACCATCTTGTTCATGCCATTGGGGCCATATGCAGACCGCGTCGTCTCCGCCAGCTCCTTGCAGGCACTGATATTGCGGTAGATCGCTTCTTCCAGACCTTGGTAGTTCTACATGAGAAATGAAGAGGTGAATCACAAGTTAAAGGTAAATTTTACCATTGGGAGCAGTGATTTAAAAATGTTCAAGATATCCAATTTGATGCATATATGTGTAGGTCAGTTGTATCACAAAACATCCTACCATATGAACATTTCCTAGTAAAGCCCAAAATACAAGGAGATATCACTATTTTTCCGACTAAACCATAACAGTAGATGGTGTAGTCTGAAAACATATCTATTATACTCACATTATAACTCACATTTTAGAACTATATTAAAGCAATATAACAGGGTTCTTGTTTCATCTGCAAATGGTAAATAAAGTCTTTAATGTTTGTTCACTAATCAACCCATGAGATAGAAATTACAACTTGGTTACGCAAAATCCTAACTGAAGTCAATTTGTTGAATGTACTGCTCCGTCTGCCCAAGATACTAGTGTGGTGGCATCATTTTATATCGAGACCAGTGATGCATGTAGGCTTTAAAGGACAAGTTCACCTTCATATACAGTGTACATGTGGATTGAGTGAAGGCAACAATGTTAGTAGAACACATCAGTGAAAGTTTAGGGAAAATCCTACCATCCGTTCAAAAGTTATGAATTTTTAAAATATCTGTGCAATCACTACTGGAGGAGAAGACTACTACAGTGTATGATGTCACATGCGTACAACGATATAAGGAAAATAAAAAGAGAATTTCACAAAACTTTACTTTTTGAATAAAGTGCACATTTCCTCGACTTGTTACTGACTTATGTTAGGGGTAATATTATTCCCCCTAACTTCTGAAAGAGAGAAGTCGATTGTTCTTTTATTATGTGAGAAAAGTGAGAATATCTTGAATTTTCTTTATACTTTCTTTATATAGTTGTACTCATATGACATCACAAGCTATAGTAGTCTTCTCATCCAGCCGTGACTGAGCAGAAACTTCAAAAATGCATAACATTTGAACGGATTGTCCGATTTTTGTCAAACTCTCATTGATGTGTTCCACTAATATTGCTGCATTCACTCAACCCACATGTCTATGAAGGTAAACTTGCCCTTTAATGCCTTTGTATTTCAGGGTCCTTTGGAATAATTCTATAAATGTGAGGGCATTGATAATCAAGTACAGCACTGAAAAAACTTGTGAACACATGCAAATATATCTCCCAACACCCTTTCATGCAGCTATGTCATGATGTAGAATCACTAGACTCCATATATTGTATAAAATCATTGTTGTGCATAGTTTTGCTGAACTGTTTATCCCAAAGTACATTCATATCCTAACAAGAAGCTGTAAAGGTTAATCCCTGTAGAACCTACTGCATTCTTTCTTGTAACTGTCTGAACAGCTGAAAGTTTCTGCAGTTTTAACTTTGCAAAAAGCCACCATGCCCAGACAATTCATAAAAGTCAGTGGCATTCATCCTCAGTGGACATGATATACAACTTGTAAGTTGTACAAAAGTAAAATGTGTACCTATACAGGAAATAGCGAGCAAGTACACGCACTTTCCTAGTAGTAAACTAGTAATAGTAGTATTTAAATATTAATTTATATATTTCCATGCATCCATCCATGCAATAATTTAATCTGTTCCAGGCCTCAAATTAACCGACGGCCACCGACGGCCATGGCTGTCGGTGCCCCTCTCGCTGGCCGCAATGCCTTTTGTTTTTTGATCAAAGTTACGGCCGAAAAAAATGTGCCCTTTTTCTTGGGGCCGTGGTGCCCTTTTAGAATGAAAGTTACTGTTTATGACGGATGATATGCCCTTTCTCAAAGTCTCTTTAATAAGCTTGAACAACTTTCCTGATCTCAAATATCATACCTTCAGTTCACTCGCGTCCCGATATATCTGATTCAAACTCAAAGTATCTTTCCGAGATACGAGACGACGTGTACGTACATGTACGCCCGACCGGCTTTTACCGTCTCGACTGCCTCCGCAGCGCAGCGGCCGCGAGTATGTACAATGTACTGTACTAGCTAGGCAGCGCATATTCAGGTTTTTTTAGTAAAGAGTGAACTCCAAGTTCACCAAGAAAAAAGAAAAATCCCACGATGCCAAGGTGTGCCAGACTGGGGAATGGGGAGGGGTGGAGAGAGAGAGAGACCAATCAACAGAAGAAACCGCGCGTACTGGCGCATTCTTGGAGGTCATGAACTGTCTGTCACAGACAATCTACATGTACATGCGCGCGCAAATTCCTTTGCCTTGTGGTTTTGCCAGCCAGCTGTCGGAATGTGCTTTGAAGTTTCATGGCAGCCTGGCCGGCCTGGCTGGCCTGAAAGGGTGTCGAGTTTCAATCAATACCTACTGTTGTTTTATTCCTGTTCTAAAAAATGTCGTTTCACCTGACAGAAACGCGGAGATCGGGAATGTGTTACAGCTGTAGGGAAGAGGTTTTTGTTGTGTGTTGCACTTTGTGTGTGTGTGTGTGTGTGTGTGTGTTTGTTTGTTTTTCTCGGTTTGTTTTTCTTCTTTCTTTTTTCATAAACACCAAACATGCCCTTTCCAATGTGGCCTTGGTGCCCCTCTGACTGACTTAAGTGCCCTGGCCTCTTGGAAAAAGTGCCCTTTTCTAAATGGCCTTGCCCCTCCAAAATCCTATTTCGAGGCCTGCTGTTCATTGATGGCCAAGCTTTCAATTTCATCATATTGCCATTGGCATCTAAGGAGAAGAAATGTGATAAAATCAGTAGACGTCCAATGCTACGTTAAATCATGTCATGTGTCATTTTGATCATATTGTTCACCATGCATGGCCATGGCATATGGGGGCCAAATCGTGATATCGCATTATCTGTCCCCTATTATTCTGCGTGTGCGTCTCTCCACTTTATCATGACTATTTTATGTGCAAAGTCTACATACATGTATTGTACATACATGGAGGTTGAAAGAAGGGTAATCATGTAGAAATGCACACCATGCACACCTACCATTTCCTTCCTTAATTTGTCAATAAAAACTTTTCGTGGCTATCAGAAATGTCAAGATGAACCATATCTGATGGTTTCATGAAATTTCATGGCCAATTACAGAAGAAAAGTAGCTAATTTTGACTCAAAAGTACGCCAATTGACGGCTGTGTCAGGGTAGCATGATTGATGATCGATTATGTGGAAAAGCGATATAATGATGATGATCGATCAATGTAGTCTGTGATACAGCCGCTTGTTTGGTGTTTAACCACAATAATTACGTCGGCTTAACAGTAAAAAGTTGAAGAAAGTGATCTCGATGCGTCTGTTTTTTTTTTTTTTTGTTTTAGTTAATTTTCTCCTGCGTGCTGCGTTTGACTGTATATAAACATTGTATCTGTCAACATATTTTGCTGACTGAATGATGGGAGGATAGTAATGTGTACAAAGCAATAAAAGATAATAAAATGGACCTTACTACGAAACAAAAGCAAATATTGGGGTTGCAGTTCTTGTATACATAATTAATAAAATGAAATGGAAAAATGAATAGCGTTATACTATCATAAAAACAATAATTTATACTATAAATTGAACTTATCAATTAAAAACATAAATTTAATACCATTTACAATCACCAGAAACAAACAACAAATCCCCTTCGAATTCAACTTCCTCCTCATCTTCTTTTCTCTCTCTTTCTCTCTCTCCCTCCTTCTAATAGCCTTACTCTTTTCTTCCACTTTTCCTTCAACCTCATTCTTTTTCCTTCAACACTATTCAAATTAAATCATCAACTTTTGTCATGATAAAATCAATACTTGCCACAATTTCTAAAGAAAGGACGTCTAAATCCTGGTATGAGTAATCTGTATCAATAATTTAAACAGTGATAATCATGATAGTGGCAATGAAAGAATGAGAAAAAATACGAAAATGAAAGTAGATCTAGGGCCCACACGTATTGCACAAGTCGTGTTAATATTGTTAGTAAGCGGCTAATTAGAGACTACCAGAATCGATTATAATCGTTGACATCGTTCTCTGTGAAATCGATGCACTACTTACTACGTTGGAACTATGATCGCGACCGACGTACTTTTCAACTCCGATTTCTCATTTTTCTTCCCTTTTCGGCTTTCTAGTTCTATGAAAACTCTCTGATATGGTTCAATTTAGCATCTCCAAGAGCTGCACAAAATTTGATAGACAAACGGCGAAGCGAACGGTAGGTGTGCATTTCTACATGATTACCGAAAGAAGTCCCTGGCTATGACGAAATGAATGGCGGTGAATGGAATGGTGGACTATTTCACGATAATGCCGCCATGGCACAGTTGCATGGGTCCTACCTCCAGCTCCTCGTCCTCGTACAAACAAGTGCATGTGTATGTGATAGATACACCTAGCTAGCTAGCAAGCCCTAGCCACCTCTCTCCACACACGCACTACTAACTACAGCAATGACAGTCACCCTGGCCTGGCCCAGCCCATGTGCGGCGGTGTAGTAAATTTTGTGTGCATGTGTATGCAAAGAGCGATACTCCCGACTTGGCAACGCAACGGCATAAAGCCGTCGACATTCATAGCGTGTATCATATCACTTTAAAATATCATTTGAAGATTCCCTTCGACACAAATGTGGACAACGATGTTAATGCCAAGATTCTTGTTCAAACAAGACGACTCACCTTAGCTCCTTCTTTCAGCATTTGGGCAAAGCCCGGGGCACGAGGTATATTCATCGCCATCTTGACCGTATGGATAAGGCGTGCATGCAGTTGTCTGAAATAGATTTTGGTCGAGTCGTTTGGGGAAATTTTTCTTAGCGCGCGTGTAGCCGTCTATGTTGTTGAATAGACTCTGGAGCGAGTCATCATGGCAACAATCAGCCACTTCGACTGAGGCAACGGTTAGCTCAGCTCCTGTTAACACGTGAAGGTTCGAGAAAATAAATGACTCATGGTTTGGTAGTGCAGGGCCTTTGATATAATGCATGTTACTACAAATTACCAACAATTGTTATCCATAATACGTCTTTTTCCCGGAGAAAATGGGATAAATGATGTTCGGACTGGATTTTTAAGTTGAAAAGTTTTGAAGTACCCAGTAATATAAAAAAGCAGGACCTGCGGAAAGGGTCGTGGGGGTATGGGGGTGGGGTGGGGGGTCATGGGGATCTGTGGGGCTGGATGCCCGCACACTTTGTGTCAAGTTGTTCGAAAGTTGCCTCCAAAAGGAGCCCAAGGGGGGGGGGGGGGGTGTTAACCTCCTTATATAAATGATCCAATTGTATATTAATTGCATTATATTGTATTCCAAATAAGAAAATGAAACTATGAGAAACTTGGCGGGCAAATCGTGATGACAACTCACAATCAATTCACCTTATTTTTAGCGATTGTAGGCCTAGGGAACTATACATGTAACCATTTTGTTATAATCTTATTCCATAAAAAATGCCACTATTATTCACAATTTAAATGAGTTCCGTTCTGTTCTGTTCTATTTGAACGTTTTCCAGCACTGCATTAGTTTCAGTTTGTTTTATTGTTTAGTATCAACTTTTGTCCACTTGATACAATAAAAAAGTAATGAGGGGCACATCGATGCTCTAGGCCTATACGTCTCTACACCCACGTGGGTGAAACCCAAGTAAGTAAACAATCTCACCATACAATTACAATGGACTCGCCTATTGAGTAACCCTTGCATATAATATACGCACGATGTTTAATGAGATGCAGTTTGTTTTTCAGTATCAGTTTATTCGCTATTAAAACCCCTACTTTGATGTTTTGACACATAGTTTTGCCCATTAACACTCCCCAGCCCTTGCTCATCTTCATCTAAATGTTGGACATTCCTTATCCTCAAAACTGTGTCCTCAGAGGCGGATCCAGGAATTCCGTAATGGGGGGGGGGGGACGGGGGGCAAAATATATCTCTGGTAGTGCCACTTTCGGGTTTAATCAGCTGGAAAAAAAAAGGGGGGGGGGGCTCCCGTGCCGTTTCTCGTGCCAATGCCAGGTTTAATCAACTGACCACGACACCGTAAGAAAAAAACAACAACAAAAGCTTCATCGCAATTTTCTGGTGCCACTATACAATCAAAATTTAAAGGGGGGGGGGGGCACAAGTGCCCCTTTTGGTGCACTCCCTCTGGGTCAGCCACTGGTCCTATACCGGTACTGCGTGGTCAGACATGATTTTATTCAAAATGAAGAATATCATCAAGATAGCAGGGAAATAGTCATAGAGTCTTGAAGAACTCAAGTGTAAAATCATATAATATCAAGAGTGGATGTGGAAGCAAAAGAAAATTCAGGAGGAAGAAAATAAAACGGCAAAAGCGGGGGGGGGGGGGGTGCTGAGCAAGCAGCGAACCCTCACCTGGTGTACCAAGAAGCAACAAAATGAAAGTTAGAGTCAACCAACAAAATGCGTAATGCACATCATCAAACATATCAAAGTGTATATAAAATGATTATTATTATCTGGAAGTAAGACTGGATAGATCATAAACAGGAAAATTAATGGTTTTGGCTGACGCGAGTAAAAATGAGTGAATACATGAGAAAGAAGGAGAATAACTGAAATGGTAAAGTAGAAGGAGTTGCAAGATATTTGAATTGCATGAGAGTGAAAAAAAAAGCATGAGATTAAAAACAGGTAGCGAACTGAAATAAAATTTTCAAATTAATTAAGCGGAGTAACATGGAAGAAAAGACTTTCTAAAAAGTCCTTTATAATAATTATTATTGCTCGGAGGATCGATGTTCGAGTAAAAAGAGGTGATGATGAACAGTGAGTGGGAAGGTCAATGTACAATGATTATAAGCCAATAAAAGTTGACATGATAGGCCCTATAATGAAAACCCTTGTTTAAAATCCCGCAACGTTGCTATTTTTATTTACCACCGCGAAAATTCAAACACCAATTTCGCGCCGTGGACATGTTCCCGATCCCAGAAAAGAGCGCGCCGATTAACCACATAAATGAAGCATGCTGCCCTCAACGGTACACTTGAGTAATTTGCATGGCGGTAGCCATTTGCCACCAAGATTACCGTGGGACAGCTATCAAAAAGGTAAGGTTAATTCCCAAACTTGCCGCCCCATGAGTGTAAGCGTGTCCTGTTTTAACAGGAAAGTGTTTCCTTAAGTATGTGAAGAATTTCCAGTAGGAGATCGAGGTGGGAATCATCCTGGTGAAGCAGTGGAATCGCTACGTTTGTGCCCAGTAGCTGCGCGGTGTCGTGTACCAAGCAAGAGTCGAGTTGCGTGGACGCGGGCGAACTTCCCTTGACCGTGTGGTGCACGATTCACGTCACTCGATCATGCACGCCTACACTACAGGGTACAGTACACGACAGGGGGGCCACACTTACTAATGGATATTTATGGCCCTAACAGTTTATAATCTCGACTCTAGTATGGAAATTGGGATTACTAAGTAGATTTACTATGTAGGTCTAAACTGCTACCCTTACCAAGCAAGTTACCAGGGCCGTGGCGTGGTCGTAGCGTCAGTGGTCCAGATAATACTTAATATCGATTCTAGTTGTTAGCACTTGCACTTTAGTTAGCAGAGACCTAACGAACGTTAGCATTATTTGGTGTAACTTGTGAGGAGATTACGACTATGTTTTTTCTGGCATTTGTTTGTTTGTTTGGGTGTTAGACTATACTGGAGATTGTAAATTTAATGACATGTAGGCAATACTTTCGCAACTCCTTGACCTTGTCAAATGATCTCCAAACATGTACAAATTCACCCTCGTTCGTCAGTATCCTAAAATACGAGTCCCAGAGCAGAAGTCGAATAGAAGTTAAGTTTGAACACTTTTTTGTGTTGAGAAATTGTTTGAAAATCTTGATCGCTTGAAATGCTGCTCTGTGCACAAGCATTTAAGCAATCGGCACAGCGACTGGCGACAGTAATGAATAATATGTTTAGTGCATGCACTAAGGCCATATGGCCAATATGGGTCGATCATTTTGATCCGAGTGTAACTGCGGCCAGCCCGAATGCGAACATAGTATAACTGTGTGAAGGAGCGCCCTGGGTGGGGCTACTAGGAGTCTGAGTGTAGCGATCACAGCACACAGCGGCTTTTTCTATGGTGTCTTTAAAAAGCTAAAGTCTTGTTTTTTTCCCTTTTCCACGGCCAAGTCTTGCGATAACGGTTGTACAAGGTAGCTTCTAAACAAAGCGGTTAACCGCGGTTGAGCATGTGCATGAGTGAGTCCTGCCACTTAATATATCTTTCTCTTTCCTTTCTGTCTTCTTTCATTTTCAGGTATTCCTAAATTTTCCTTTCCTTCCTATCAATCATTTCTTTGTGGGTTTTCTCTTGTCTAACTTGCTCAATTTGCTATTTAATCATACTTTCTGAAGTTGTTCTTTAATTGTTTCCTTCATGGGTCATGGTCTTTCCCTCTAGGGTTCTAAGTACCTTTCCTGTCTATCCTCTCCAATGTCCTTTTCTTATGTGTCGTTCTAATGAAATGTATCATTTTCTCTATTTCCTTTTCAACCAGTATAATTCTTTTCTTCCTATTTATCCTTGCTCTCATCCAGTTTTGATTCATCTCTCATTCTATTATTCTACCTAGTAGTGATTTTTTGTTTTCAATCTTTGTATTTTTTTCTTTGCTTTCCTCTTTTCTTTTCAAACATATCCATCTGTCCCTTACTTTCCTTTATAATGCAACTTTCTCACCAACTTGACTAAAACTTGTCTGTCCTGCAGGTGCTATTTTCCAGAGCTGATCCATGAGTAGACCTACTGTAATACTAGTATAGCACCGGTACAAACCTGCCCTGCGTCAATCATGTGGCCAGTCAACCAATGGCAGATGCAGGGACAATGGGGAATGCAAGCCCAGCAGCAGTATCAAGCTAATGCTGGTGAGTCTAAGTGCTTCTTAAAGGGATAATATACATTGTACAGGAGTATTGGTGGAGATGGAGATCGGGCTTTTAACTTTGTGCAAGATACCAAGAAACCACTTAGGAAATGGTACAGAGCATACCATTCTATCTAAAGAGGAATTCAAAGTTTATTTCATGAAAATCAGTTTTTGGAATGGCTGAGACATCCAAAAACAAGGTAAATCAAAGCGTCCTGAATAAAAGATGTATCCCACCTTTTATTAAGATAGCTCTGTTTTGGATATCTAACCCATTTCAAAACCAATTTTCATCAAATAAACATTGAATTCATCTTGGAATTACATGCTTTTTCATATTTCAGAAGAGGTTTCTCAATATCTCACTTAAGAATGTGAGAAAACTGAAGTAATCCCTTTAATTTTTGTAGCTTGCAGACCTGTAAAGACTGCCTAAGGGTCAAGAGTAATACTGTATAAGCTGTTACTTTCGCGAATTTCGCGAATCACTGTTGGACTGCGAATTTAGCAACACCTGAAAATGTCGCCATATGCTAGGGTGATAGTGCACTTATGATAGCCACAGTGTCAATTCGCGAAAAGAACATCGTGCAGAAATGTCCGTGACCTCCTCATTTGCGAAAATATCTGTACACGAAAATAACAGCTTTTACAGTTAACCGATAGTGTTTTGATTATGCAATACTTTGCATTTACTTCGCTGTTACTTCACATTGAAAATGTGATTGAAGTGTAATGAAATCCAAAAGAACGCAATTAAAAAAAACACAGCAACAAAACAAACTTAAAAACCACAACAAAACAAAACTAAAAACCAGAGCATAATATCTCATAGTATTTAGTGTTTCATGTCAAATCTGAGATGAAATTTTAAAATCTGATATGAAATGATAATTGTTTACCTGTCTACATACAAAAAACCAAAAAAAAACTACAAACTAGGAAAGGGGCATGGGCTCAAGCTCAGATATGTCTCCTTAACAGCAGTTTAATACTTTGATTTTTTTTTTTTTGGAAAAATGAAAAAACAAAAAAATAAGGATGCTTAGAAATTTAAAGGACAAGTTCACCTTCATAAACATAAGGATTGAGAAAATGCAACAATATTAGTAGAACACATCAGTGAAAGTTTGAAGAAAATTGGACAATCGATGCAAAAGTTATGAATTTTTTAAATTTTTGTGCTGGAACCGCTGGATGAGGAGACTACTACAGCTTGTGAGTCATATGCGTACAACAATACAAAGAAAATGTAAAAGAAATTCAACATATTTTCACTTTTTTCGCATAATAAAACAGCACTTGACTTGCCTCTTTCTAAAGGCAGGGGGAATAATATTACCCATAACATTTGTTGGTAACGAGTCAGGGGAATGTGTACTTTTTTCAAAAGATGGAATTTTGTGAAATTCTCTTTATATTTTCCTTATATTGTTGTACGCATGTGACATCTAAGTTATTCATACACTGCAGTAGTCTTCTCATCCAGCGGGTACTGCACAAAAACTTCAAAAATTCATAACTTTTGAACGGATTGTCTGATTTTCCTCAAACTTTCAATGATGTGTTCTACTAATATTGCTACATTCTCTCAATCCTTATGTTTATGAAGGTGAACTTGTCCTTTAAAGACCTTGCCTTAATTTCTTGCTGCCGTCCCATTCCCAACAGCGACTGACTGGGCTGCCCTGGCCCAGGAATGGATAAGACAGAAGGAGGCCGCAGATGTGCCGCCCCCTGCACCACCGGTCTCTGAGCCACCACCCCTGCCCCCAGTTGGCGACTTCAACAACCAACCACCCCTTCCCCCACAGGTAGGGTAGAAATTAATTGTAGTAGATTGCTCTGTCAACACTTCTTGGAACTGTTCAGTTGTGTTCTTAGTTTTTTCTTTTCAAATATATATCTTTGTTATAGGCGAGTTTACTAGTGTGTTCAGATTTATAATACTTTTCCGTGAAGACTTGGGATCAAGGAATTTAATTCACCTCTATGTGGAAAGTACATGTGCTTTTCAATAGTTTAATTTTCACAAATTTCGCTGGGAGCCAAGACTTGTGACAGTAAAACATACACAAAAGTGTTTGTTTGCACAATGCATTAAATGCCTGTGGCAATTTGGAAAAGTTTCATGCTGCCAAAAAGGACATCGGCTCCAATTCGCAAAAGTTTTATGAAGCAAATGTTTCTGGTTTCACAGTACCTTTGTTGACTATACCAGTACATTGTTTGTAGTAACTGTAAACTGTACAATGATTTTGTGATAATGATTCTTCAGTTGATATCCGCATATTGAAGCTATACAAAACTCTGAGCTTTGATGCAGGGTTGATGAGATAGAATATCCTGGTAGATATTCTAAATGCAAGTATTTACCTGTCACAGATACCCTGTAATTACCATGTTATATGTTGTGTGTGAATATGTTTTCCATAGATTCCTCCGCCAGCCCCACCCCCTCCCCACGATGATGGCGATAAGCAAGGTAATGTAAAATTTTCACCAATAAGACAGTTCACAATTAGCTCATGGGGTGCATAATGGTATAGATGACCTTAGTTTTGTTGTTGTTGTTTTTGCTGTTGTTGATAGTTGTTCTGCTCTTCACTCATTTTCAAAACGGGGTAATGCATTTAAGCTTACCTGACGTACAATTTCTACAACTCATGTTCAAACATATGAACTTCCGTACTGACGAGGTGACCAGTATGGTCTTACAGTGGACACTTTGGGGGGCATCCGTTTCATTGCTTTGCATTGAATACATTGACAACCCTTTCTGTCAATATTACCAAATACTTGGCTTGCTGTCAGGTGAATGCGCTAGCAAGCACCATCAAGGTTCCATTGATATAATCATTTACTGGTTCATCACGGATGCCTTTCTCAGTGAATTAAAAAAACCGACAAGCCTGATTGTACAAATTACCCTTTTCTGCTCTTGTGCGTAGTCAAACTGAGAACTGGCTTATTCCGTGAAATGGTGCAGTTATTTTCTGTGTAGATGTGTTCAGTCTGTGCGTTTTGTAGCAGAACTCGCTCCACAAAACAAACAATGATGTCTATACCAAGGTGATGATTCTTCTTGTGCATTGTCTTTGACTGTGAGAAGGAGCTAGGCCTCTGCTTCAGATTACTGTCCAGCTTGGACATTAATATTTGAGGACTCAAGTCCTTAACGAGACATGAAACTCGTCACTTTAAAGACGAGTTAGGTGATACGCTTGGGGTCATCAGATATCGGTTATCCGTGATCGACAAAGAAAAGAATGCAATATAGCACCTGGAAGTTATAATGAGATACTTAGTTGAACTTTTTTGGGCCTACATTATTCAGATCACATTTGTTTTTCTGTCACACAAACTAGGTGGAAATTCTGTGCGTGTGCGACTAAGTTGATTTACGGACTTTTTGAGTACGTACAGTGCATAAACTTAGACCCCGTTAACGGTGCGGGGCTGGGCGGAGCCGCGGCCGCGGCCAACCTCAATTGCGAGGCCGAGCCCGCAATTTAGTCCGTTTACACTGCCGGACTCGACCGCGCTTTTGATTCAAACCTTTCATTATTTTGTCGTAGTGGCGCTCTACTTGTAAACAAACGCAATTTGGTATTGTCTGGTTTTCAGATCCTTTGCCAACTGCCAATTCCGTGGCGACGAAGTCGCCGTTCGGGCAAAGGCTTTTGCCGAAGGAGAAAATCCTTTGCAGGACAAAACCACCTTCAACTATACTAGTTTTCGACGTTGCAGTGGTTAATATCCTGAATAGCGAAATAGTACAGGCGAGGGTTTGGAAGCCAGACTAGAATTGGCCGCGCATTTAGCCCAGTTTGCGTTTACACTGAGAAAAAGGCCGGGCGCGACCGCGGCTCGGCCGCAGCCGAGACCACCTCCAGAGCGTGGCCTAATGCGAGGCCAAATTTGGCCCCGCATTTGGCCTTTTGCGCGTTTACACCGAAATGAAGGTGGGCTCGGCGCGGCCGAGCCTCACACTGTAAATGGGGTCCAAGGGATCCTCGGCACGTACAAATAAAACATGACAATTAAGTGTTTATAACCATCCTGGCTTTAACAGTGGTCTTTTAAAACATGACCTTTGACCATTATTTACATAACCAATATGACTCCCTCTAATCTTGCTATCATAATGATCAGTTCAGAGAGCTCTTAGAGCTGTATACAAGCCTGTGAGATTTATCAGCAGTAAAACCAATGAAGCCTCCGATACAAAACAAGGGATACAGAGCAAGTGAGTCTGTTTACATGAGAATGTGATTTATCCTGGACGAAAGTGATACCTCAATTAAAGAGAAAAGGGCAAAAGAAAAACGGGCCAAACGTACGGCTCCAGCGAGAGAGACATCGCCTTTAACCATGTAACTATAGGTCTCCTCCAACTAAGAGTACACTTTGAACGAAAGCTTATACGTGAATGATAATTTATGACGATCTCACGTGATCGACACACATTCAAAGGGGAGAGTTAGAAGTGGAAGGAGTGCTTAATCGTGTCATTAATAATTCCTAATCAATGACACCCCTACTATAGGCATATCATAATTTCTCATCTAAAATCAATGGCCTATAGGACTCATGCACCATTGCTTGTATCTTGCATAAACTTTGTTTTTTAAGCTTTGAGTGAAACGTGTCATAACATAACTCTGTAATTCCATCAGCAGTGATTGACATGATAAAGAAGAGAGATATATCACCGTATTGAACGCTTAGAACCTAAGGGGGGGGGGGGTATTATAGCATGATACTCGGTTCTTTACTGCCCAGATGCCAACAACACCCATCACCCACGGCCACGCATAGAGAAACAACCATGGCGAAAATAAAACTTTCCTTTCTCATAGGCAGAATGACACAGAACCCCGTCAAACACACTTCACTTTTATTGGCAGGGATGGACATGAAAAAATTCATTACTAATACTAAACAGCGCATGCATTCCATTCATGTGGCGCGAGATACCTCTATAGCAACATAAAGCCTGTCTTCAACTCCGTTGGTCGAACAATGACAACTTGAAATTTCAAAGAGATGAGTGAGACGCTATATTCACCTGGCCTAGAGTTAAATTTATTCAGTTCTCATTCCTACTTCAAGTTGGGTTATGTTAGTGTAATCATTCCCATCTGCAGTATAACAAAACCAAAGTGAGGGAAAAGGGGAGAGAAAAACGAGAGGTGGCAGAAGTAAAACTGCATGCACAACTGCAATCCATATCATTGCGTGTGACAAGTGAAGCAAAGGTATTAGTTGTTTAGCAGTGTTTTATGAGCATAAACAGGCAAATAGACAGACAATGTCAAATATAAAAACCATCAATTTAATGTCAGAGAAGATGGTAAACAAGATGCATTGAAACTGTAACTAAATCGCTGCTCTTCGACTCGGTCAAGGAACGTCCAACTTTATATTCAACAAAAAAAAAATGTTAGGGGAAAGAAACAAATTTAGATATAACATTCGTAAATTAAAAACAAGAAAAAGAAAATGTCCACGTCAGGATTTTAAAAAACGCCGCACGCCGCATTATATTCTAGATGGGAATACGGTGTTGATGCAAAGGTCCAATGATTGTCTCATTACTTTAAAAGCAATCTATGGTTCCCTTACCATCACCAGTACCACACCACAATGACGTCTCTAAAATCAATGGTAGCACATTTATCATTGCATCGTGTATTAACTCCCTTTTCCTAAACTACCAGTGGAACGTGTCATATTATAGTGTGTATTTCGATCAGTAGTGATTGACTTTAAAGAAGAAAGATAATGCAAAAAATTGAACGCTTACCACATTGCTTATAGGGCTATTCCAGTTTGGTACTGATCTGTTCTATTCTCCAAGATGCCAGCAACATATATCACCTATGGCTAACTAGTGAAACAGCCATGACGAAAATAAACGACAGAGAACCCCGTCATAATCACTACACTTGGAAAGGTGTTGCCCGAAATTCCTCATTATGAAGCAATATCAAGTCACTTCCTTCCCTGCCTGTCTTTAACTTCGTTATTTGGTCAAACAATAACAACCTGGAATTCCAAAGAGATAAGCGAGACGCCATGCACCTGGACTAGAGTTAATTAATTCAGTTCCCATTCATGTTAGTTATGTAAACGTACACGTTCCTAAATATCCTGCTACAGTATAACAAGAACAAATGAAGAGAAAAGGAAAGAGAAAACGAATGGTGGCAAGCGGGGTACTGTGTCAAGGGGCAATTTACAACATTACGTGTGACAAAATTAATGAAGCAAACCCAACCTCCAAACTCCAATGCAAAACAAGGGAAATAGAGTAGCTGTGTTCATGACATAAGAGTGAAGCTGAACTGCAGAAAAAAAAAGAAAAAAAGAAATAAAAGGGAAAAGTCCTGCGGGACTCGATTAACTTCTCTCCTTCCGGTCGGGCATTATAAACACGCAGCGTGCTAAGCGATTCTGCCACACGGAAGATCCGATGATCTTGTGCGAAACTTAAATCTATCTATGTATGCTATACACAACACAAATTTACATTGATATTCAGTTTTTTGGCTATATACGTCAAGTGACTGATAGCGCTATTCAACTTCCCACGAGTGGCCGCGTGGATTCGATCAATATACAGTTACAAAGATAAATCGGGAATCGTTTCAACCAGATTCCATTCTCATTTTCAGTGATCGACAACGAAAATAATGTTAAGTAGCGACTTGAAGTAATATTGAGAAATATTCGTGAAGTCCAATTCTTTATACAGTCCTACATAATTCAGATAAAATTGTTTCTGTCATGCAACTAATTGAAAATTTCGTGTGGTGTCGGCGTGTTCAAGTAAGTTGATTGGAAAGGATATGTGAATAAATATTTACCAATAGGTCTTTATATTGTAAAAAAAAAAATCAAACATGGCCATGCGGTCTTTTAAGAGTCATCTTCACTTTAACATTTGTAATTTCAAGTCCAAGTTGCCTGTCAAAGCAATGTGGTCTCCAACACAAAACAAAGGGATATTGTGTGTGTCTGTGTGTGTGTGTGTACGTTTACATGAAAACGTGATTTCTACATGGACGAAGGTGAATACTCCATAAAAGAAAAAAAGCAAAAGATATAAGTATTTTGTTTCGTGCTCCTTTGGGGTTCGAACCCGTACGTGTGCAACATCACGTCTCTTGTGACGTCGCCTTTATCCTCTCGGCCATGTACGTCTTGACGAGAAAATTTGAGGAACGTAAGCTTATAATGTGAAAGATGATTCAGGAATCGTTTGGTCCACATTCCATTCTCATTTTCAGTTTTTAGCTGCAAAATTATCAACCTGATGAGGAGATTTGAAAAAATAAAATGCATGATTACTGCAGCTTATTGTCTGAGCTACCACATACTTAAGTTTGAGAGGAAATGGAGCAAAATCAGCTGAAATAAAGGTGCTTAAACGTTGTCAAGTCAATGCATGGTTTAAAAAAAAATCACCTCCCATAGACATAACACGTCAACTTGTCTGATTTTGAGTCTTTACCTTTAATCACAATTTGAAGTATGATGGTAAGTCTTCTCGAACTAAGAGTGTGGAACGGAAGCTTCTACGTGAAAGACGAATCATGACGATCACCCGTGACCGACACATCTTCAAAGGGATCAGTTATTAGAGGTGGAAGCCCTCGTGCCAAGATATTGTCTCAGCAATTCCAAAGCAATGATACCCTTACATTTAGGTATACCATAATTTCCCTCTGAAAACATTGGTATTATTCATGTACAATTGCTTGCCTTGTCTATAAACTTTGCTTTACAAACTTTCGGTGAAAGGTGTCATAACATAATTCTGTAACTCCATTAGCAGTGATTGACTACATAAATAAAGATATATCAAATTGAACGCTTAGCGC
The DNA here is from genome assembly GCF_040938485.1 of Diadema antillarum. Classification (NCBI taxonomy): domain Eukaryota; kingdom Metazoa; phylum Echinodermata; class Echinoidea; order Diadematoida; family Diadematidae; genus Diadema; species Diadema antillarum. The sequence goes on from NW_027271054.1 coordinate 896,816, forward strand.
GTATAACTAAGGGGGATTTTAGCCTGATGCTGTGCTATTCACTGCTCAGATACCAACAATACTCATCACCTACGGTTACGTATAGAGAAATAGCCATGACGAAAATAAGGTTTTCCTTTTCTTTGGCAGGTAGACACACAACCCCTTTGAACACACTATAATTGACAAGGAGGGACATGAAAAGTTCATTACTACTACTAAACAGTGATGCCTTCTACTCATGTGGCACAAGATACCTCTATAGCAACATAAAACCTGTCTACAATTCCGTTATTGGGTCAAACAATAACAACTTGAATTTGAAAGAGACGAGCGAGACGCCATACACCTGGCCTAGAGTTAATTTATTCAGTTGCCATTCCTGCTCCGGTTGTGTTATGTAAATTATTTTCCGACCTGTCTTGTGCAGTGTAACAGGAACAAACGTAGAGAAAAGGAAAGAGAAAACGAAAGGTGGCAAGCGGGACACTGTATACCAAGGGCAATTTACAACATTACGTATGATAAATGAAGCAAATCCAACCTCCAGCCTCCGACAAAAAAAAAGGGGGAACTTGAGTGACTGTGTGTCGTGGGGTAATGACATCGGAATGAAGCTGAACTGCCAAAAGAAAAACAAAGAAAGAGAGAGAAAAAAATAATAGCGTCCTGCGGGTCTCAAACATCTCGTCCTAAGGTGGTGTGTAATGACCATGCAGCGCGCCAAGTGACTATAAAGCCACACGGCTGTCCCGAAGATTGGATGTGAAATTTATATCTTTATACCATATACAACATGAAAAAGTTCATTACTACCACTAAACAGTGATGCCTTCCACTCATGTGGCACAAGATACCTCTATAGTAACATAAAACCTGTCTACAACTCCGTTATTAGGTCAAACAATAACAATCTGGAATTTCAAAGAGATGAGCGAGACGCCATACACCTGGACTAGAGTTAATCAATTCAGCTCCCATTCCTGCAAGTTATTTAAACGTACATGTTCCTACCTATCCTGCTACAGTATAACAATAACCAATGAAGAGAAAAGGAAAGAGCAAACGAAAGGTGGCAAGCGGGACACTGTAACAAGGGGCAATTTACAACATTAAGTGTGACAAAATTAATGAAGCAAACCCAACCTCCAAACTCCAATGCAAAACAAGGGAAATAGAGTAGCTGTGTTCATGACATAAGAGTGAAGCTGAACTGCAGAAAAAAGAAAAGAAAAAAAGAAATAAAAGGGAAAAGTCCTGCGGGACTCGAGTGGCTCGCAGTGGGATTCGATCAAATATACAGTTACAAAGATAAATCGGGAATCGTTTCAACCAGATTCCATTCTCATTTTCAGTGATCGACAACGAAAATAATGTTAAGTAGCGACTTGAAGTAATATTGAGAAATATTCGTGAAGTCCAATTCTTTATACAGTCCTACATAATTCAGATGAAATTGTTTCTGTCATGCAACTAATTGAAAATTTCGTGTGGTGTCGGCGTGTTCAAGTAAGTTGATTGGAAAGGATATGTGAATGAATATTACCAATAGGTCTTTATATTTAAAAAAAAAAAATCAAACATGGCCATGCGGTATTTTAAGAGTCATCTTCACTTTAACATTTGTAATTTCAAGTCCAAGTTGCCTGTCAAAGCAATGTGGTCTCCAACACAAAACAAAGGGATATTGTGTGTGTCTGTGTGTGTGTGTGTACGTTTACATGAAAACGTGATTTCTACATGGACGAAGGTGAATACTCCATAAAAGAAAAAAAGCAAAAGATATAAGTATTTTGTTTCGTGCTCCTTTGGGGTTCGAACCCGTACGTGGTGCAACATCACGTCTCTTGTGACGTCGCCTTTATCCTCGGCCATGTACGTCTTGACGAGAAAATTTGAGGAACGTAAGCTTATAATGTGAAAGATGATTCAGGAATCGTTTGGTCCACATTCCATTCTCATTTTCAGTTTTTTAGCTGCAAAATTATCAACCTGATGAGGAGATTTGAAAAAATATAAATGCATGATTACTGCAGCTTATTGTCTGAGCTACCACATACTTAAGTTTGAGAGGAAATGGAGCAAAATCAGCTGAAATAAAGGTGCTTAAACGTTGTCAAGTCAATGCATGGTTTAAAAAAAAATCACCTCCCATAGACATAACACGTCAACTTGTCTGATTTTGAGTCTTTACCTTTAATCACAATTTGAAGTATGATGGTAAGTCTTCTCGAACTAAGAGTGTGGAACGGAAGCTTCTACGTGAAAGACGAACACCCGTGACCGACACATCTTCAAAGGGATCAGTTATTAGAGGTGGAAGCCCTCGTGCCAAGATATTGTCTCAGCAATTCCAAAGCAATGATACCCTTACATTTAGGTATACCATAATTTCCCTCTGAAATCATTGGTATTATTCATGTACAATTGCTTGCCTTGTCTATAAACTTTGCTTTACAAACTTTCAGTGAAAGGTGTCATAACATAATTCTGTAACTCCATTAGCAGTGATTGACTACATAAATAAAGATATATCAAATTGAACGCTTAGCGCGTATAACTAAGGGGGATTTTAGCCTGATGCTGTGCTATTCACTGCTCAGATACCAACAATACTCATCACCTACGGTTACGTATAGAGAAATAGCCATGACGAAAATAAGGTTTTCCTTTTCTTTGGCAGATAGACACACAACCCCTTTGAACACACTATAATTGACAAGGAGGGACATGAAAAGTTCATTACTACTACTAAACAGTGATGCCTTCTACTCATGTGGCACAAGATACCTCTATAGCAACATAAAACCTGTCTACAATTCCGTTATTGGGTCAAACAATAACAACTTGAATTTGAAAGAGACGAGCGAGACGCCATACACCTGGCCTAGAGTTAATTTATTCAGTTGCCATTCCTGCTCCGGTTGTGTTATGTAAATTATTTTCCGACCTGTCTTGTGCAGTGTAACAGGAACAAACGTAGAGAAAAGGAAAGAGAAAACGAAAGGTGGCAAGCGGGGCACTGTATACCAAGGGCAATTTACAACATTACGTATGATAAATGAAGCAAATCCAACCTCCAGCCTCCGACAAAAAAAAAGGGGGAACTTGAGTGACTGTGTGTCGTGGGGTAATGACATCGGAATGAAGCTGAACTGCCAAAAGAAAAACAAAGAAAGAGAGAGAGAAAAAAATAATAGCGTCCTGCGGGTCTCAAACATCTCGTCCTAAGGTGGTGTGTAATGACCATGCAGCGCGCCAAGTGACTATAAAGCCACACGGCTGTCCCGAAGATTGGATGTGAAATTTATATCTTTATACCATATACAACATGAAAAAGTTCATTACTACCACTAAACAGTGATGCCTTCCACTCATGTGGCACAAGATACCTCTATAGTAACATAAAACCTGTCTACAACTCCGTTATTAGGTCAAACAATAACAATCTGGAATTTCAAAGAGATGAGCGAGACGCCATACACCTGGACTAGAGTTAATCAATTCAGCTCCCATTCCTGCAAGTTATTTAAACGTACATGTTCCTACCTATCCTGCTACAGTATAACAATAACCAATGAAGAGAAAAGGAAAGAGCAAACGAAAGGTGGCAAGCGGGACACTGTAACAAGGGGCAATTTACAACATTAAGTGTGACAAAATTAATGAAGCAAACCCAACCTCCAAACTCCAATGCAAAACAAGGGAAATAGAGTAGCTGTGTTCATGACATAAGAGTGAAGCTGAACTGCAAAAAAAAAAAGAAAAAAAGAAATAAAAGGGAAAAGTCCTGCGGGACTCGATTAACTTCTCTCCTTCCGGTCGGGCATTATAAACACGCAGCGTGCTAAGCGATTCTGCCACACGGAAGATCCGATGATCTTGTGCGAAACTTAAATCTATCTATGTATGCTATACACAACACAAATTTACATTGATATTCAGTTTTTTGGCTATATACGTCAAGTGACTGATAGCGCTATTCAACTTCCCACGAGTGGCCGCGTGGATTCGATCAATATACAGTTACAAAGATAAATCGGGAATCGTTTCAACCAGATTCCATTCTCATTTTCAGTGATCGACAACGAAAATAATGTTAAGTAGCGACTTGAAGTAATATTGAGAAATATTCGTGAAGTCCAATTCTTTATACAGTCCTACATAATTCAGATGAAATTGTTTCTGTCATGCAACTAATTGAAAATTTCGTGTGGTGTCGGCGTGTTCAAGTAAGTTGATTGGAAAGGATATGTGAATGAATATTTACCAATAGGTCTTTATATTGTAAAAAAAAAAATCAAACATGGCCATGCGGTATTTTAAGAGTCATCTTCACTTTAACATTTGTAATTTCAAGTCCAAGTTGCCTGTCAAAGCAATGTGGTCTCCAACACAAAACAAAGGGATATTGTGTGTGTCTGTGTGTGTGTGTGTACGTTTACATGAAAACGTGATTTCTACATGGACGAAGGTGAATACTCCATAAAAGAAAAAAAGCAAAAGATATAAGTATTTTGTTTCGTGCTCCTTTGGGGTTCGAACCCGTACGTGTGCAACATCACGTCTCTTGTGACGTCGCCTTTATCCTCTCGGCCATGTACGTCTTGACGAGAAAATTTGAGGAACGTAAGCTTATAATGTGAAAGATGATTCAGGAATCGTTTGGTCCACATTCCATTCTCATTTTCAGTTTTTAGCTGCAAAATTATCAACCTGATGAGGAGATTTGAAAAAATAAAATGCATGATTACTGCAGCTTATTGTCTGAGCTACCACATACTTAAGTTTGAGAGGAAATGGAGCAAAATCAGCTGAAATAAAGGTGCTTAAACGTTGTCAAGTCAATGCATGGTTTAAAAAAAAATCACCTCCCATAGACATAACACGTCAACTTGTCTGATTTTGAGTCTTTACCTTTAATCACAATTTGAAGTATGATGGTAAGTCTTCTCGAACTAAGAGTGTGGAACGGAAGCTTCTACGTGAAAGACGAATCATGACGATCACCCGTGACCGACACATCTTCAAAGGGATCAGTTATTAGAGGTGGAAGCCCTCGTGCCAAGATATTGTCTCAGCAATTCCAAAGCAATGATACCCTTACATTTAGGTATACCATAATTTCCCTCTGAAATCATTGGTATTATTCATGTACAATTGCTTGCCTTGTCTATAAACTTTGCTTTACAAACTTTCGGTGAAAGGTGTCATAACATAATTCTGTAACTCCATTAGCAGTGATTGACTACATAAATAAAGATATATCAAATTGAACGCTTAGCGCGTATAACTAAGGGGGATTTTAGCCTGATGCTGTGCTATTCACTGCTCAGATACCAACAATACTCATCACCTACGGTTACGTATAGAGAAATAGCCATGACGAAAATAAGGTTTTCCTTTTCTTTGGCAGATAGACACACAACCCCTTTGAACACACTATAATTGACAAGGAGGGACATGAAAAGTTCATTACTACTACTAAACAGTGATGCCTTCTACTCATGTGGCACAAGATACCTCTATAGCAACATAAAACCTGTCTACAATTCCGTTATTGGGTCAAACAATAACAACTTGAATTTGAAAGAGACGAGCGAGACGCCATACACCTGGCCTAGAGTTAATTTATTCAGTTGCCATTCCTGCTCCGGTTGTGTTATGTAAATTATTTTCCGACCTGTCTTGTGCAGTGTAACAGGAACAAACGTAGAGAAAAGGAAAGAGAAAACGAAAGGTGGCAAGCGGGGCACTGTATACCAAGGGCAATTTACAACATTACGTATGATAAATGAAGCAAATCCAACCTCCAGCCTCCGACAAAAAAAAGGGGGAACTTGAGTGACTGTGTGTCGTGGGGTAATGACATCGGAATGAAGCTGAACTGCCAAAAGAAAAACAAAGAAAGAGAGAGAAAAAAAAATAATAGCGTCCTGCGGGTCTCAAACATCTCGTCCTAAGGTGGTGTGTAATGACCATGCAGCGCGCCAAGTGACTATAAAGCCACACGGCTGTCCCGAAGATTGGATGTGAAATTTATATCTTTATACCATATACAACATGAAAAAGTTCATTACTACCACTAAACAGTGATGCCTTCCACTCATGTGGCACAAGATACCTCTATAGTAACATAAAACCTGTCTACAACTCCGTTATTAGGTCAAACAATAACAATCTGGAATTTCAAAGAGATGAGCGAGACGCCATACACCTGGACTAGAGTTAATCAATTCAGCTCCCATTCCTGCAAGTTATTTAAACGTACATGTTCCTACCTATCCTGCTACAGTATAACAATAACCAATGAAGAGAAAAGGAAAGAGCAAACGAAAGGTGGCAAGCGGGACACTGTAACAAGGGGCAATTTACAACATTAAGTGTGACAAAATTAATGAAGCAAACCCAACCTCCAAACTCCAATGCAAAACAAGGGAAATAGAGTAGCTGTGTTCATGACATAAGAGTGAAGCTGAACTGCAGAAAAAAAAAAGAAAAAAAGAAATAAAAGGGAAAAGTCCTGCGGGACTCGATTAACTTCTCTCCTTCCGGTCGGGCATTATAAACACGCAGCGTGCTAAGCGATTCTGCCACACGGAAGATCCGATGATCTTGTGCGAAACTTAAATCTATCTATGTATGCTATACACAACACAAATTTACATTGATATTCAGTTTTTTGGCTATATACGTCAAGTGACTGATAGCGCTATTCAACTTCCCACGAGTGGCCGCGTGGATTCGATCAATATACAGTTACAAAGATAAATCGGGAATCGTTTCAACCAGATTCCATTCTCATTTTCAGTGATCGACAACGAAAATAATGTTAAGTAGCGACTTGAAGTAATATTGAGAAATATTCGTGAAGTCCAATTCTTTATACAGTCCTACATAATTCAGATGAAATTGTTTCTGTCATGCAACTAATTGAAAATTTCGTGTGGTGTCGGCGTGTTCAAGTAAGTTGATTGGAAAGGATATGTGAATGAATATTTACCAATAGGTCTTTATATTGTAAAAAAAAAAAATCAAACATGGCCATGCGGTATTTTAAGAGTCATCTTCACTTTAACATTTGTAATTTCAAGTCCAAGTTGCCTGTCAAAGCAATGTGGTCTCCAACACAAAACAAAGGGATATTGTGTGTGTCTGTGTGTGTGTGTGTACGTTTACATGAAAACGTGATTTCTACATGGACGAAGGTGAATACTCCATAAAAGAAAAAAAGCAAAAGATATAAGTATTTTGTTTCGTGCTCCTTTGGGGTTCGAACCCGTACGTGTGCAACATCACGTCTCTTGTGACGTCGCCTTTATCCTCTCGGCCATGTACGTCTTGACGAGAAAATTTGAGGAACGTAAGCTTATAATGTGAAAGATGATTCAGGAATCGTTTGGTCCACATTCCATTCTCATTTTCAGTTTTTAGCTGCAAAATTATCAACCTGATGAGGAGATTTGAAAAAATAAAATGCATGATTACTGCAGCTTATTGTCTGAGCTACCACATACTTAAGTTTGAGAGGAAATGGAGCAAAATCAGCTGAAATAAAGGTGCTTAAACGTTGTCAAGTCAATGCATGGTTTAAAAAAAAATCACCTCCCATAGACATAACACGTCAACTTGTCTGATTTTGAGTCTTTACCTTTAATCACAATTTGAAGTATGATGGTAAGTCTTCTCGAACTAAGAGTGTGGAACGGAAGCTTCTACGTGAAAGACGAATCATGACGATCACCCGTGACCGACACATCTTCAAAGGGATCAGTTATTAGAGGTGGAAGCCCTCGTGCCAAGATATTGTCTCAGCAATTCCAAAGCAATGATACCCTTACATTTAGGTATACCATAATTTCCCTCTGAAATCATTGGTATTATTCATGTACAATTGCTTGCCTTGTCTATAAACTTTGCTTTACAAACTTTCAGTGAAAGGTGTCATAACATAATTCTGTAACTCCATTAGCAGTGATTGACTACATAAATAAAGATATATCAAATTGAACGCTTAGCGCGTATAACTAAGGGGGATTTTAGCCTGATGCTGTGCTATTCACTGCTCAGATACCAACAATACTCACACCTACGGTTACGTATAGAGAAATAGCCATGACGAAAATAAGGTTTTCCTTTTCTTTGGCAGATAGACACACAACCCCTTTGAACACACTATAATTGACAAGGAGGGACATGAAAAGTTCATTACTACTACTAAACAGTGATGCCTTCTAATCATGTGGCACAAGATACCTCTATAGCAACATAAAACCTGTCTACAATTCCGTTATTGGGTCAAACAATAACAACTTGAATTTGAAAGAGACGAGCGAGACGCCATACACCTGGCCTAGAGTTAATTTATTCAGTTGCCATTCCTGCTCCGGTTGTGTTATGTAAATTATTTTCCGACCTGTCTTGTGCAGTGTAACAGGAACAAACGTAGAGAAAAGGAAAGAGAAAACGAAAGGTGGCAAGCGGGGCACTGTATACCAAGGGCAATTTACAACATTACGTATGATAAATGAAGCAAATCCAACCTCCAGCCTCCGACAAAAAAAAAGGGGGAACTTGAGTGACTGTGTGTCGTGGGGTAATGACATCGGAATGAAGCTGAACTGCCAAAAGAAAAACAAAGAAAGAGAGAGAAAAAAAATAATAGCGTCCTGCGGGTCTCAAACATCTCGTCCTAAGGTGGTGTGTAATGACCATGCAGCGCGCCAAGTGACTATAAAGCCACACGGCTGTCCCGAAGATTGGATGTGAAATTTATATCTTTATACCATATACAACATGAAAAAGTTCATTACTACCACTAAACAGTGATGCCTTCCACTCATGTGGCACAAGATACCTCTATAGTAACATAAAACCTGTCTACAACTCTGTTATTAGGTCAAACAATAACAATCTGGAATTTCAAAGAGATGAGCGAGACGCCATACACCTGGACTAGAGTTAATCAATTCAGCTCCCATTCCTGCAAGTTATTTAAACGTACATGTTCCTACCTATCCTGTTACAGTATAACAATAACCAATGAAGAGAAAAGGAAAGAGCAAACGAAAGGTGGCAAGCGGGACACTGTAACAAGGGGCAATTTACAACATTAAGTGTGACAAAATTAATGAAGCAAACCCAATCTCCAAACTCCAATACAAAACAAGGGAAATAGAGCAGCCGTGTTCACGGGTTACGTACACTTGATAAAATAATATGATAAATGACATCGGAGTAAAGCTGAACTGCCGAAAAAAAAAAGAAAAAGAAAGAACGGGAAAAGTCCTGCGGGAGTCGAACTTCTCTCCTTCCGGTATGGCGTTATGAACACCCAGCGCGCTAAGCGATTACGCCATACGGCTGTCCTGAAGATCGAATGAGAAACTTAAATGTATAATAACACTGTCGTTATAGCGTTGACTTGTGATGGCGCTATTCAACTTCCCACAAGTGGCCGCGTGGATTCGACCAATATCCAGTTGCAAAGAACAATCGGGAATTGTTCCGTACAGATTGCATTCTCATTTTCAGTTTTTAACTACAAAATTGTCGACCTAATGAGGAGATTTGAAAATATAAAATACATGATGACTGCAGCTTATTGTCTGAGCTACAACATACTTAAGTTTCAGAGGAAATGGAGCAAAATCAGCTGAGATAAAGGTGCTTAAACGTTGTCAAGTCAATGCATGGTTTTTAAAAAAATCACCTCCCATAGACATAACACGTAAACTTGTCCGATTTTGTGTCTTTACTTTTAATCACAATTTAAAGTATGATGACGTCATCAAATTTTAAAACCATGACATGGACTTGAAAGGCAAATGTTCAAAGCAAAACATATCTGAATTTGGGGTAATATTAAGCTTAAACAATAGAGATACGAGCAAATGAATGTCAGAAACAGTACCTCAAAAAAATTAATTCCACTTTTTTGATTTCAGATGATGATATGATGACGTCATGAGTTTTCCTGGCAATATCGGTACTTGAAACGTTATTTCCAATTCATATGCTTTTGTAATATGCAAGAGAAATATAGGGTCAATGGACGATTTAAAGAGCTATGGCGAAATAAACAAAGACATGTTTTTTCACTATATTTGCAGAAAGACGCGCGCGCGGAATTTCAACTTTGACGCCAGTGCATTCCTTTGTTATAGGTCAAAATCGATCGGAAATCAATGAATATTGTTACTAAAAGTATCAGAAATCCAAATCGGTCAAAAAAATTGCATTTTCATGTTAGTTACGCCCTCTGCGCGCGAAATTGCGCGGACGGACGCGCACGCGAGAAAATGTTTGAAACGCTTAAAATTGTCTGAAACTTCGAGATTTCCCATTGGGAAGTCGTTTTGAGCCTTTTAAAATTTTGACGCGCGCAAACGCGCGCGTAATGATGACCTGGGTAACTAGCGTTAAAATGTAAGATAGAGCGTGACCTGAACTTTATGTCCACCGAAAATGATACAGAAATGATATCTAGTTATGAAGTTATGATCGATCATGTGACAAGGTCCGAAAATCACAAAATGGCGCCTAGATGACGTCATAGATATGTTACTGTCATGAAAACCTTATTGTGGTTAGATATTGTTATGAGACATGTTGACTGAAAATGTCATGTTATTCCGTAATGTCATTGTTGAGATATTGACGACACAAAATGTGGCAGAAAGAAAGAAGAATAAAAAAAAAGAGAAATTTTGACAATCACAATAGGTGATACGCTGATAGCGTATCACCTAATTAGATGTTTGTTGCATCAGAATGCAAGCAATCCGAAAAAAAAATGAAATAAAATGGGGAAAAAAAAACCAGCTAAGCAAGAATTGGTGATATGTAACACAGTGACAGAAAGTAGTGCATGTTGTGGCACATTACTGAAGGATAACAGCATTTTGACTTCGCAAAGTGTACACTTTAAGTTTTTGAGATATCTGTATGGAGACGTGCTGTATAAGTAAACAAATGCTTGTCGTGCATTTAAATTTGTATCCAGATATATCCATGGTAGAATTACTGGAGCTTTGAGAGAATTGAATTGTGTTAAATTGCAGGGTTTGATCAAATGGCCCATCAACTGCCAGCCCCGCCCCCACCACCCCAGATGCCTGACGTGTCTCAACCACCCCCGCCCATGTCATGGGACTGGAACCACCAGGCACCTGCTATGCAGTTTCAGCAGGGCTCTTTCTCAGGACCAGACGCAGACTCCGGCTCCATTGGGCAGGGAGGACGGATGGCGCCCTCGCAGCCCCCTCAGCGCTTTGACTATGCCCACGGCAGCGGCCATGGCAGCGGCCACGGCAGCGGCCACGGCGGTGGCGGCGGCGGCTCCGTGCAAAGGTTTGATCACCAGCATGGCCTGGAGGGAGGGGGAGAGGCGCAGGACCAGCACCTGGCCCCCTCCTTTCACCACCAGCCCCCTCCTCCCCCTCCCATGCAGCAGCCCGAGAGATTTGACTACAATCATGGTGGGCATAGCAATGACTATCACCAGGAGGTATGTACCATACCCCTTTACTCTCTTCCCACATCCACTTGTTGACCCTATTCAAACTTCTTTTTTTGTAATTATGATATGATACCAATCAAAGATTCAGAAGTGCTTTCTCATCATTCCATGACACTATCTGCTTACTGCTCCAAAATATTGATCTTTGTACATTTATTAAGATAAACGAGTTTGCCAATTTGTCCTTTTTATTTGGTGAAAGGCCTATCACCATGGTTACCAGCCCCATCACCAGCAGTGGCATGCCCCGCCCCGCCAGGAATACCAGGAGATGGGCATGGGGAGGGAGCGCATGCCCCGCGCTCAGCACTACTTTGAGGAGAGGGGTCACGACAGCAAGAACCACCACCGCGATTACCACCAGCAGCCTGACTTCATGCGGGAGATGCAGTACTCACATCATCCGTACCACGAGGTGGAGGAGGAGGAGCCACGCCCCGCCCTGGGTAAGATGATGCTCACCAAAATGGGGAGAGTTCTTTGGGGATAGAAACTGAAATATTCATGTGGATTGAGTGACTGCAGCAATATCACAACACATCAGTGAAGTTTGGCGTCACATTTGTACAGTGATATCAAGAATATACACTGTAAAACAAGGAATGTTCGCGTGATTTTAATTTTTCGAATTTCGCGAGAGCGGAGTTTCGCAAAATTAAAATACATGCCAAAGATCTTGTCTAAATTATACACATTGAATGTTAGAGGCAACTCGCAAAGATTTCATGCTGCGAATAAGGTCGTCGGCTCCCATTTGCGAAAATTTAATACGGCGAAAATATCATGTTTTACATTAAAGAGATTCCACAGCAAGGAAATGGGGGGGGGGGATGTTAAAGAAGACACATGTACTCTGTTTAAGTCCTTTTTCTATGGTTTCCTTCTATATGTGCATGCACACACGTAGACACACTAACCACCGACACACTTACCCTTTACCCTGCATACTGTTTGAAATCTCACACGGTACCTATCCTCTCCCCAACCCCTCCTCCAAAAGATGCCCAAAAGATGAAGCTGCTCCCCGCCTGGATCCGAGAAGGCCTGGAAAAGATGGAGCAAGAGAAGCAGAAGAAGCTTGACAAGGAACAGAAGGAGAAGGAGAGACGGGAACGCCTAGAGGCAGCGAAGCAGGCCGAGCAGGACGTCGTCAACGAGGCCCGCATCGCTGCCGGTCTCCTCCCAAAGTCAAAATATGATGTGAGTGGAGGCAGAGATGCCAACTTTTACTTTCTGGGAGCAGTATTTAGAAACATCCGTATTAAGCGCTTTATAAATGTATTGTATTATTATTATTAGTAGTAGTAGTATTTTATACTGTTTTATTACCAAAAAATACAGCAGGTTTCATGAAGCGTCATACAAGGATATCTTGTTTGGAACCAGCACTTAAACTATACCAAAAGATTTTGACATCATTACTTTGATACTCTGTAGATTTCTTGAATTTATTTTGATGATTTCACAAACTGTACGCTGGAGAGGAGTTGATAACCTACATCAAGAAAGCACTCAGTGTTTGCGCGAACACTCATTATTTTGCTCCGTCAAAACCATTGTTCCACCGCTTTCACACATTGAATGTCCATGACTGCAATGTCTTACAAGGTGCTTCTTTGATGCACAGGTATTTTACCAAGAGCCTTCCCCCTTACCTCGCCGAAATGTTTTGTTTGAATGATAAAGTGCATAGTTACAACACCCGTCAGTCATCCAAATTCCACCGCTGGAAAATGGAAACAAACATCCATTCAAAATCAGTTCGTCACCTTGGTCCGGTCATTTGGAATTCACTACCGTCCAGTATTCGAAATTCACAATTTAACAGGTCTTTTAAAAAACAACTTAAAATATTTCTCCTCGCTAAATACTAGTTTCACATTTCTTCACACTTGATCCCCTATTTGTCTAATTTACCCAACACTGCATTGCATTTTCTGTTATTTTGCGTGTTTTCCAACTCCTTATAGTCAGGTGATCCCATCACTGCAAGCCCTCGAGGCTTTTACGGGACACATTTTTCTTTCACTTTACTTCACTTCTCCCCTCTTGTTCTTGTTCTCCTTTCTTTTAAGTCCGACTTTTTGAAAAGTCTGACTTGGTACTATGATTTATTGCATGATGACCTATAATGTCATCCCTTTGTGAATTGTATTGTGAACTATGTTATATTTCGTCTTTTTTAACTGTATATACTGTAAAGGTAGAAAGAAATAAAGGAGAGTCCTATGCTCTCGGTCAATCTATCTATCATTAGTCATCCATATCCCTTGATTTTGACCATCACCAATCCATGTGAATTGAATTTCAGGATAGTGATGATGAAGCAGACAAAGAGGGAGATAAAGGGCCTCGGGTGAAGGGGGAAAAACCAAAGGAGTCCCCTCCCACCAGAAAACGATCTCCAGCCCCAGAATCAGAAGAGGAGGAGGAGGAGGAGCCATACATGACGGAGGAGGAGAAACAGCAGCAGATGGTAAGATATCGTGTTTCAACCAGGGAGGTGTTAGAAAAGGAGAGACAACTCCTGCTCTCCTTTGAAGTCATGCGCGGCACCGCCGAGAAGTTATGCGCTTAACTACAGGTGGAAATCAGGTGCTTTGACAAAAGAGAGCATCAATAATCGGGACTCACATCTAGAAATACTTGCCCTTACTGCATTTCGCTCTCTCTCTTTCAATGTGATGGCAACAAGGAATTTGTGTACCTTGAGTTGGAGCAGCGAATCAGAATGCAGTGTAAAACTGACAATTTTAACAGCAAATAGTTTAAAAGCATGCTGGAGCACGCTTTAGTGGAGTACTTTATTTGAAAGATCAAAATATCCCAGATTAAAGGATAGAAAACTAACATGCGGAAATGTGCACATTATAGACAAATATTAGGTTTTTAAGAGGGCCTAATTTTCATTTTATTTCTATTTGCGCATTACGAAGAAACTAGAAATACATGTTTATGATATTTAATTCTTTCCTAAACTACTCTTAACGCGGATCAATTCGAGTATTTCATTTAAAATTTTACGGGGAAAAAAAGATTGTAATTCAACGAAAGGTGAAATGCGTTCTTCCTTTCCGAACTTCGCCTTGCAACTAGAGCGGTGCAGAGCATGACTTCAAAGCGTATAGTGGAATGATAGACATCCCATTGTAACGCTTTGAACCCAAACATGTGTTTGCATGAATTACGAAGAGTTGTCTCTCCTTTTCTAACACCTCCCTGTTTCAACTGATAAAATGCCAGCTACTCCTTACATGCTTATAGGAAAGAGCATCACATTTTCGCTTTGACGAGCGTGCATATTCATATTCGTGCTGTAGAGCAAAATATCAAAGGCATCACTTTGTTGTAGATAAAAATACAAGTACAGCAGGACAGTCTAGAGTGTAGTTTCTGAGGACCATGTGGAGTTATATTTTTTTTTAAATTCAGTTAATCCTTATAATCCATAAGAAGAAGAAAACCAAGAGAACAACTAGTCCAGGCCCTGATTACGAAGATGACATGACATTTGCTCCTGCGACAGTTACTCTGGTCTTATTTTCTCCAAGGACTTTGGGTTAGGATTAGGGTTGTGATAGGGTTCACAGGGCCCTGTTTCATAAAGCTGTTCGTAAAGTTACGAACAACTTACGAGCGACTGGTGATCAGTTCTGATGTGCTATACTTCTATAGCACATCAATACTTATTTCAATAATTCAGCACAAGAACTGATCACCAGTCGCTCGTATAAAGTTGTTCGTAACTTTACGAACAGCTTTATGAAACAGGGCCCAGGTTTAGTTTGATGTGAGGATAAGGGCTATACTAAGGGTTATGCTTGTGAGTTGAATTTATGTTTGGCTTAGTGTGCAGATATTTTTTCATGACAGCAATTGTCGCAGGAGCAAATGTCATTGAACCTTTACTACAAGGTCAACAATTACGGTTGAGATGCCACAATTGCAGTTGCTCAGTGGTGAGAAACCCTTTTCTCATCTCTCTTTGCAGATGATGAAGATCCGAAAGTGGATGACGGAAATCCTCCTGGAGGTGACCACCCAAGAGATGAAGTCTCTATCATCCGAGGTTTATCGCAAAGCAAAGCTAAGGGCTGCTAAAGGTAGGAAGGGAGCGGGAATCCATTCAAAATTTGCACATAGTGACTCTCATTTGGGAGATGACATTGATATGTTCATGTCCATAATTTGATTTCTTGTTCACATTGTATGGCACATGATTTCTTCATGTTTTTTTTTTTTTTTTTTTTTCCTGCAGCTGTACCTGATGCACGATATCATATGTTGCTATTCTCTCTTTGATCTGTTTCAACTACCTCCAATTGTATTTGATTGAAATCTTAACTTTTGTAAAGCATTTTGCAATCGGTATATGTGCATACATACTAGAACACACTCAGGTATCCAGCTATATTATATAGAAAATATTTTGCCAAGACAGCTGTTTATTCTTGACATGGTTGAGAAATTGAAAGAAGAAACTGAAGAAAAACAGAATCATTTTATTGGGTTCCCTGCAATTTGATTTATTGGATTTGTGGTTTCATTTTATTTTGTTATTTGTTCTAGTTGCACTGAAAAATGTCCATGCTCTTTATCTTTACACACACTTTGTCTTATTAACATTTAAAATACTGTCATAATTTATTTTTTGTTTTGTTTTTCCTTATGATGATGTCAACTCCAGTACTTCTCATTTACAATTCAGAGCTTAAAACTGTGCTTGTTGAAGCATCCTGTTTGCCAATGAAACTGATTTCAAATGGATGGCAGAATATTTCTCTGTTTACATTGCTGCACAGGTCCACTGGCACTTTTCCAAAAGAATTTGACAATCTTGTGCATAAGGGGTCAAATACCATTGTCCTCTGTTAACGTCAGTTTTTCCTTGGTTTCTAGCTCTCTAACGATTTCACGTGCAACTCTCGTGGCGTGTGTTATTTTATAGCCCCAGCTCGCCAACTTTCAAATTCCACTGCATTGGCTTCCATTACTGGCCTCTCCGGTAAGTACCACATTATAATCGAGTATAAAACACATGTTTTTCTCGTGTGTGGATACTGTTTGTTTCTGTAATTAGCTTAGTTAAGTAGTTTTAAGCAGTTACGCCAAAGATTTTTGCTTCATTCTTGCCCCCACCAAACTCAAACTTTTCCAAAGGACCAGCTTTTTGTCACTCGTATCAATGAAATCAAATTATGTGTAGCTTGTAGAGCTTGATGTAATGGTCGCAGCAAAGTCAGGAACGGTTTGCCCGACCGGGTATAGTAGTAATTAGTACCATAAGTGATGGGAAATTATTAGCATGTGACATAGTTGTTTCATCCTTTTAAACTCATATTGCATGTGTGTAACATCCACCACGCAAGACAGTAGAGACAACTCTTCTGTCTTTGAGTACTGTATACGCTGTATATTTCGGGGGGGTTTTATTTCGCGAATTTCGCGAGTCGGGAGCTATTCGCAAAATTAACAACATGCGAAAATATTACCTTCCAAAATGAATCCCTTGCCTTGATGATACGATCATTTCAGTACTCGTATACCATGTCATGGCTTACCGAACAGACCATACTGGGTAAGCTTGTTTACGTACATATAGCACGTCCACGTCTACTTACGAATACTGTAGAGAGCCAATCCATTATCACAAGGGGGCCACTTGTCAGAAATCTAGCGAAATGGACTTAATCACTTCAAAAATGTTGAATTCGAACTTACTAGTTCACAGAGTTTGGTAAGTTTTTTTTCATGCAGTGTATAACTAGTATCATTCTTATTTGCTAGTAAGTTGAAAATTCACACTTTCTTTGCCACTTCATATTTTCTCTGGTCCCCCAATCGCGAATTTAACCACTCGCGAAAATGTGTGACAGCGGCGAAAATTTATGTACGCGAAAATTATAGCGTATACAGTATATGGTGGTATTTGGAGAGGATTTGATCATGTGCTATACCTTGTACACTCCACATTGAGAAAAATTTATTGAGAAAGAGAAGACAGGAAAGAAATTCTGAATTTTTTCACAAAACCAGTAGAGAGTTACGTGTGTTTTGTGAACACTGCAGATCGTAAATTTCAAAGACTCAAATAGAAAAGTCAGGAATGTAATATTGTAAACAAGTGTTGAGATATGAAGTGGTCCAACCTTTGCAGGTCTGACGTCGTACGGATCGGACAGCGATGAGGACAAGAGCGAAGGGGAGGAGGAGAGAAGGGATGAGGACTCCGACAGCTCGGACAGTGACCAGGAGCTTCAGAACAGCATCAAGGAGAAGAAGAGGGCGTGGCAGCGCAAGAAGCATGAAAACAGTAAGTATTAGGCCGCAAGGCTTTCATAGCTTTCATCTCTTATGCAGTGTCCCAGTTAAGACAGTCACCCCGTGGTTTGGAGACGAAATAATGATGGCGATGTTTATGTCCTACTGGGAATAGGTTGTGTATCAAGAAATTATGTTGATGTAAAACCAGGAATTTTTTTGACTGCCTGAAACTTTTGCGAATTCCACCAAGACTGCCAAGATTCACAAAAGTAAAATGCATACGAAAGTTGTTTTTTTTTCCCCACACACTATACTGAATGCCAGTGGCAATTTGCGAACGTTTTCATGCTGCGACAAAAGGTATTGGCTCCAGTTTGAGAAAGCTTTTGGTGCTATGGTATAGAATAAACATAAGCATGATTTCTCACAAAAATTGATGATACCAACTTGTAGGTCTATGAAGTGGATATTCTTGACGGCATTTCTTTCTAGAGAAGAAAGAAATGATTATGACAGTCTCCAGCCTTTCATTGGGTATTTAGTGTGTGTAGTCATAGATATTGATCTTTTTTTTTTTCGGGGGGGGGGGGGGAAGGGGAAGGGGGAGGGCTAGGATTGCAAATAGAAATAGGAGAATGCCATTTTAATTTTATTGTAGTTATTGGTTTGCTTTTTATTGTATGCCTAAATCTCCTCACCAATAATGATACCAACCCTGAAACATGCCATGCCTGGAAAAAGATCAATTTGCTTCATCATTCTCAAGATGTATCATGATGCTTGTCCCTCATGAAAAATGAGCTTCGTCATTGACTTTGATTTTTGTGTTCAATTTCAGATCTTGGTTGAGATTTATGCCTTGGATGCAATGATTGTATGGAAATGGGGAAATAGGGATGAGTTTAGATTATACACGAAAGACAGGGATCAGCTGTTCCCCACCGTGTGACAATATAGTTCTTGTGTAGATAGAGATGATAGGCTGCATCGTACTGTGATTAGATTATTGGTCAAAGAATGCAAAATAACAAAGAGCTGCATGTGTTTGTACATTCCTCTCAGTGTTTGCAGATTCTGATGAGGAGGAGGAATCAAAAGACTTCAGGCGGAGAGCTGAATCCCCCGTCAAGGAGTCCAGCGACAGACCCGCTTTCATACGTCCAAAGGAGGAGGAGGAGGAGGATCATGGGGAAGGCAGGGGGAACAAGAAAGAGTCCAAGACCGAGGGCGCGAGGGAGGGAGAGGAAGGAGGGGATGGGGAGCGGGATAGGAAAAAGAGCGGCGACAAGGACAAGAAAGACGGGGGAGGGGGGAAGACCAAGCGGTTTGGGAGGTGGGACCAAAAGACCAAAGTGGTTCCAGAGAGCGAGTCGGAGAGCTCTAGCTCGGAGGACAGTGATAGCAGCAGCAGTAGTAGCAGTGATGATGATGATGAGGAGGATGGGAATGAGGGGGAGAACAGCAGTGATGGGGCTTCCAGTGAGGTGGAAGAAAAGAAGGGGAGCAGGAGGAGGGAGAGAAGTAGGAGTAAGGAGCGGAAAGGTGGGAGGGACAAACGCAAGGACGTTGAGGATGATGACAGGCATAGTGACAGAGAGAGCAAGAGGGAGAGAGATAAGAAGAAGAAAAGGGAAAGGGATAAAGAAAGAGAACGGGCAAGGGAACGAGAGAGGGAGAGGGAGAAGAGCGAAAAGAAGCGCCATCGCAGTAAGGATAGAGAGGACAAGTATGACGAGAAAGAGAGGAAGAGAAGCAAGAAGGACTCTGAGAAGAGTAGCAGTAAGGAGAAGAGTAAGAGGAAAGACCAAAGGACTAGGGAAGTGGATGAGGAAGAGAGGATACGGGACAGGAACCCCAGTCGAGAGAGGGAGGTAGAGAGGGGTAGAGATAAAAGTAGGGACAGGAGCAGGGAGAGGAGTAGGGAAAGGAGCGTTGATAGAGAAAAGGAGCGGAAGAAAGATCGTCGCAGGGACGAGGATAGGGATAAGGACCGCGAACGCGACTCTCGGGATGGGGAAGTTAAAGAGCGCAGCAAGAGCAGGCGTCGCAATCGCTCTCGGAGCTCTGATAGCAGGGACTCGGCCGGTAGTCCCAGGGACAGGAAGCGACGTCGGTCCCGGACTCCGGATGACCGCAGATCGAGGAAGGACTTGCGCCGCAGTCGATCCAAGGAGCGGTCCAGCAAGCGCCGCAAGGAGAAGCGGAAGAGGGACTCGTCCGACGAGGACAGCAATGCGTCCACGTCGAGGGATCGTCATAGCAACAAGCACAAAAAGTCCTCATCGAGGCGCGATAGAGACAGGAGGAGATCCAGGTCGGACTCTGAGGAGTCTGAGCGCCGCAGCTTGAGAAAGAAGCGACACCGAGATGTCAGCGAGGACTCCTCTGACTCTAGAGCGGACTCGCTAGAACGATCCCGCGGGAGCACCAGGTCCGGTAAGGCGTCGAGTCGCAAACGAAGGTCTAGATCGTCGTCAAGGTAGCTATAAACTTTTTCTTAACCTTCCGAAGAATGCCTTTTAACTTTGCTGTGTGTGTGTGTCTCTCTCTCTCACCAGTTCTTGATGTCAGCCATTTCATGTGATTGTAGTTTTTACATCAAATTTTCTGTGTTCTGACTGTTCATTTGATCATTTCAATTTTAATGTAAAGATCATTGAATGCTGAGAAATCTATTTATTTGATGACTCTGTGATGTTGAATTTGCAGTTACCTGAAAACAATTGCTGATATGTTTAAAATCCATATTCCAAGAGAGAGGTATCTGTGAGAGTAATTGTTCAGTGATTTTGCATTCACATGAATGAAGTGACAAGGTGTCTGTTGAATTTGCGCCTTATCCAAAATGCTTTCTTTCTCTCCATAAACTGTCCTTTTACTTTCCTTTTGAAGTCAATTTGCAGTGAGCGAATATGTCTCGAAGAGTGTACAAAGTTATACTGTAGTGCACATAAGGATTCACAATGAAAAACATATGAAGTATGCTAGTCTCGACTCGCATTTCTAAATGCGAGATGCTTCTCTACCAGAAATGCTGAGTAATATGCCATTTTTACACCAACTACTTTTATGACCGTTTATTTTCCATTGCAGTTAGTTACTGAGCTCAATTGGCTTGGTTAGTCAAGAATTATTCAAAGCACTTGGTGGTATTGTGAAGGAATTCTTTAAAGTTTGGTACACTTACTGCCTGGTTAGGGCTGTCTTCTCCGTATCTTTGTTTTGTCTGTATATTTCTTTCAATTGTAAGAAGAATGCTAACCTCTATTACTGCTCTTCAATTTCACTGATTCTACACTTTACCATGATTGAAGTCATTATGAAAAGCTTACAGGGAAACGTGTTCTCTGTGAAGCTATCATGTGTCTTCGTTTATAAAGAGCATGGGGTATCACAGCAAAAGAAAGAGATATAATATTCCATTTTCCCCGTTTCTTCTCATCTCATTCGTGCAGGTCTCGACGACGATGAGATCTAGACTGTGCAGCAGCACCAATTTAATTCCACATGCGTGAGTAGAATGTAAAAAAGAAATATAAAAATCAATGTGATATATGCCATAGAGCATGACAATTCTACATATCGGTATGGGGATAAGCATTAGGCTATGCAATCTAACTGAGAAGATCATATCAAACAGTTCTTGTCAATTTTACATGTACCTGTCTCTGTTTGTAGTGACTGTTTTTTTTTTTTTTTTTTTTTTTTTTTTTTAAGAAAGGAAAATGTCATGTTTTCCTTCAGCTGCAGCCAGAAGAGTACCAGGAAACATCTGTTGTAGAAAACAAATTGATGAAATATATCAGTCATGTCAAGATAATAGATTAGATTTCAGTTCAGCCTGTTGAGGACGAGTCGTGAGTATACTCAGGCAAGTGTCTATGGAAAATGCGTGTCGAAGCAAAATCAGTCCGTCCTCAATGGGAACAGTCGGAAGTAGCAATGCAAAAGACTGTTAGTGTAAAGGCAGATGAAAGTTCAGTATTTATGTCACCAAGGACTTTGTAATGACACCATTGCGCTTGTGTTTTTAATGAAATATGAGGGTTGTAGGAGGATGTGAATTCTTGTTCTTTTGTTTGTTTGTTTTTTCTTTACATTTTAGTTCCATAAGGTTAGGTGTACTTTCAGCTAAGCAAGCAGATTTTCTACTCTTCAAATACAAGCATTATTGCTAAATTTGCACCACAGCTGGCCAGTTTATAAGAGGAGTCTTGTATTCAAAACATTGGTACAGTGAAACCCCGTTATAACGAGGTCCGTGGGACCGGCGATATTACCTCGTTATAACCGGTACCTCGTTATAACCGTACGCATCAAAAACAAAGAAAAACATAAGCACAACATCATATACCCATCAATGAAACTTAAGAACATCCTTTGCGTTGATATTACACGATTATGGATCATTAGTACTGAGATAATAAAGGGAAATTATTTGTGAATTAGACGAAAAATAGGAGTTCAAATAAGTTAATTCTTCATTGCAATTCTTGTTTGTTAATTTTTTCTAAAACTAGCGCAAATAAAGTAAAATACAGGCGCTGTTTACGTAACTTGCGAGGTATTTTTACGCTGTTGGTGCCCAGCCGGAATGCGATGATTTCATGAATCATTTCGGCTGTAATCTTGTACAATATATATGATTGTTGCGCTCGAAGGGATTAAAAATGCGTTCTTTATTTTCTTCTGATTATCTCTTCGCGATTTGTACATTGGTTCTTGAAAAATATGCGACAGGATTGAATGTGGAAGGTTACGTTGTGATCCTTTTTACGCAAATCTATACCTCATAGACCATTCTGAAAGAAAGAAAAATAATCATTCTGAAAGAAAGGAAAATCTTCATTCTGAAAGAAAGAAAAAAATTCATTGTGAAATGCGCTCGAAGGGATTAAAAATGCGTTCTTTATTTTCTTCCGAAAATCTTTTCGCGTTTTGTACAACCGTTCTTGAAAAATATGTTACAGGATTGAATGTGGAAGGTTACGTTGTGATCCTTTTACGCAAATTTATACCTCATAGACCATTCTGAAAGAAAGAAAAATCTTGCAGCGTTAAAATCGTGATAATGAACAAACCCAGATCTATTCAAACTAATAAATGCGCTTGTTTCTTTTTCTGATTTAGGTTAACACGCGTTATTCAAAGTATACGCTACTGTTACCTGGCGAGATCGCGATAATTTCAGAGTAGCATACATGCATGGTTTACCGTTAACTTGCAAGGTATTTTACGCTGTTGGTGCCAGGCGGGAATTCGATAATTTCATGAATCATTTCGACCGTAATTTTATACAATGTATGATAGTGGCGTCTGAAGGGATTTAAACTGCATTATTTATTTTCTTTCGAAAATCTCTTCGCGTTTTGTACATTCGTGAACTGTTAAATGCGTTTGTTTCTTTTTCCGAACACCGATTAAGTATAGTAACATGCGTTATTCAACTATTTTTATGCTACTTTCCCCGGCGAGATCGCTATGATTTCATTGATCATTTCGGCTTTAATCATACACACGCATATTTAAATTATCATTTGTTAATTGATAATGAACAAATCCCGATCTATTCAAATTAATAAATGCGTTTGTTTCTTTTTCTGAACACTGATTAAGTATAGGTTAACGTGCGTTATTCAACTATTTTTACGCTACTGTCACCCGGCGGGATCGCGATGATTTCATTAATTATTTAGGCTTTAATCATCCACAGTCATATTTGCTAACCAGCAAAAGAACTGGAAGTTGGAACTAAAAATGGAAAGGATATAGTGATGAGTTGTACACGCATTCCAATTGTCCATTTTTGGCCACAAGTGTCGCTACATGAAAAGTTTTTGAATGCATTATCTTTTTTTTTTTCTCATTGCGCTGTGGTCTTCCCTAATATCACGCACGCGTATCTCGCGAAAAAGAAAATCGAATGATTATGTTTAATGATTTAGTAGGAACATCAGAAGGCATTCCTGTGTTTTGATTTAGAAGAAAACATTGAAGGAACGGTTCTCTGCAATACGGAAAAAAGACGTGGATAGCGTGAATTCGGTTTTCAGTGTTTTGTTTGTCGCGTGTTTGAAAGCGGCAATTTAGTCAAGAAATGGAACCTCGTTATATCCGATCAAATTGCTTATGTTTTTCTTTATCATGATGCACCGAAAGTGTCCTCGTTATAACCAGAATCTCGTTATAACCGAACTCGTTATAACTACCGATTCGTTCTGCCATAGGTTTACACGCAAAGGAAAACGGGACCGACGCGATCACCTCGTTATAAGCGGTTCCTCGTTATAACCGAACTCGTTATAACGGGGTTTCACTGTAGTTTCTTTTTAGTTTTTTGTGATGTGGTCCATGAATTCCCCCCTGCAAGAGTCACACACATTGCTGTTATCACAGACGCAAAGATGATTTGCCACGTTTGACAAAGATGTATCTTGTAAGTCCAGAGTAAGAGAGTTATTTAATACACTAATAATATTCTTTTGTTGAAGAAACAACATCATGATTTGCAGTGTATATGTTTTTTGGAAGAACTGGAAAAGGTCCATGGTACAACAAGGCTTGACACTAACTTTTTTTTCTCTGCTGGCCTGATGGGGCCACTAAAAGCTTTCAATCTGAAATGTTGATGGCCCCCAAAAAAGGAATGTAGTGGCCCAAACTATAAGGAAACATAATAAGCCATTTTAAATCTTAGTTGCCCAATTGGGCCACCAACAGATAATTTTAGGCAGAACTCAAGAATATCCTGGTTTGCATTGGGTATCTTAGTTGATTTTCCCCAAAGTTTATATTTATTTTGGACATTTATTGTTTTTTTCAGCCAAAATGTTTTGTTTGTTTGTTTTTTTGGTCCATGAATACAATGATGGCATGTTAGCCCTCATAGTAGGCCCTATGTCAGTTATGGTTTCAAGAAGCATACTGTCCTGTGAGTTTCAATAAACACACTTACTGTAAAACAAGGAATGTTAGTGTGCGTTTAAATTTCACGAATTATGCAAGAGCCAAGATTCGTGAAATTAAAATGCATGTGAAAGTTCTTGTCTACACTATATGCATTGAATGTTAGAGGGAACTCGCGAAAATTTCATGCCGCGAAAAAGGCTGTCGGCTCCCATTCGCGAAAATTTTATGTGCAAAAGTGCAAAAACACACACGCTTGTGTGTCTGCAGAGGAAGAGCCAGAAGTGGGCTGAAAAAGGCTGGACAAGAGTGGAAGTAGGTTGATCGATCAGAAAAAGTTGTCTTGAAATCAAGCATTGTAATAGAGAGTGGAGAACAGTACAAAGGTAATATTCACATGTTATACTGTAAAGGTGGATATTTTGGCATGACTAAGTTTTTGCGCTCAGCCAGGTAAGATGAGTTGCGCGTCTTTTTAATTCCGCGGAAGCAAGACATCAACTACTGGAACATATGGCAAGCAAAATCTATTCGCGTGCTTTTATTTTTATGCTAGTTTATAGTTGTGCGAAATGTGCGAAAATATCAACACTGAAAATTTCCACTTTTACAGTATGTTCTCATTTTGAGAGAGTTTTTATGTGGAAAATACTCTGTGAACTATCAGGTGACAACCCAAAGGGCATTAAATTTGTGCAAGGTCTACAGAATTACACACTGTAGCCCTTCTTGTCTTTGCCTTGCTGTATTTCAAGTGTCTGTTGATAACCCATCAAACTCTGGTGTAATTTTGTTGCAAAAGTTATAGCTCTGTCCTCCCCAAATGTTGAAACCTGACTAGATGAAACTGGGTTAAATCAAATTATCTGCACAAAATGAGTTTAATGTTCCACAAGGTTTGTCAATACAAGAGAGAAATACAGTGTACGACCTCTAAATCTTCTGAAATTTGTTACAAGTGTAAGGATCATTGTTTCACGCCTCCCATCGACCTTATCTCGAGACGACTCAGTACTCTATCAGCTGCATGAGACTCGCTATTTGGGTACCATACAGCTGACCAATTTTGACTTTCAAATATCTGAACTCTCACTTGTTTGACTTTGCTAATGCCTTTGCAAAGCATTTTTTATTTCTTGTCCGCCTGTACACTGTATTCATGTCTGATAACTCTTTCTTTACGTAGTGGTCCTTCTTTGTGAAGGTTGCGCTAGTTGCGTCCCTTTGGTATTAAAATTATGAGTGCTGGTTTGACTTCTTCCATGAAGAGGGTGCCGAGGTAGCCAATAAAAACAGGGAACTTGTTGCTGAGCTGTACATGCTACCTTTTTGTTGTAAATGTCTCTGAAATGAATGAAATAAAAAAGTAAAATTGCACTGTCACTATTATCTTGATTGTTTAGGTCTGTACAAAGTTTATATATTAAATGAAATTGAAACACACATTTACAAACTTTCAAGCCTCTCTGTTTCATGGGGTGATTTGGAAGGAGTGGTGTACTTGTACCTGTTCCATGAAATTTGCTCCTGCAACAGTTGCTCCCATGAAATATCTGCACGCAAAGCCAAATGTAAATTCTATCCACAAACATAACCCTAACCCTAATCCTAGTCCTCACATCAAATTAAAGGGATCGAACAGTTTTGGTTGAGACCTATTTTCAGGTTTCTAACATTATTTGGTGAAATAATGAGAATGCAAAGAGCATGTAGTTCTATGAGGAATTCAACATTTATTTGATGAAAATTGGTGTTGAAATGGCTGAGATATCCAAAAGAGTGATTCTAGTAAAATGTGGGACCCACACTTTATTATGATCGCTTTGTTTTACTTTGTTTTTGGATGTTTCAGTCATTCCAAACCCAATTTTCATCAAATGAACTTTGAATTCCTCTTAAAATGGTATGCTCTTTACTATATCATAAGTGTTTTCTTGGTATCTCGCAAAAAGTTAAAAGCCCAATTCTCATCTCCACCAATACTGTACTATCCCTTTAAACCTGAAATCTTATCACAATCTTAACCCTAACCCTAAGTTCTTGGAGAAAATAAGATCGGAGCAATTGTTGCAGGAGCAAATGTTGTGTCACCACTTGTACCAGGCAAGAAATTTGCTGCTCATTCAGACTGAGCAACCTTCCACCAGTTTTGTTAAGCAGACTGGTGATACATGTACAGGGTCACTTGAACCAAGAGGTAGCCTTGTTCCCAGTTTTACATAGGCAGTCATGACTTGAGGCATGCTGGGATATATCGACATGTAAAACTTAAATGACAAGTTCACCTTCATACACATGAGAATTGAGAGAATGCAGCAATACAATAGAATGCATCAGGGTAAGTTTGAGGAAAATCAGACAATCCGTTCAAACGTTGTGAATTTTTGAATTTCAGTACCACCATCACTGGATGAGAAGACTACTTCAGCTTGTAATGTCACATGCATAGAACGATGTAAAGAAAACAAAGAAAATTTCACATACATCAGCTTTTCTTGCATAATAAAAGCGCACTTGACCTACCTCTTTCACAAGGCAAGGGGAATGTGTACTTTTTTTCAAAAAGTGACATTTTGTGGAATTTCAATGTTTTCCGTATACATATTGTTCTATGCATGTGACATCATAAACTGTACAATGTGTGTAGTCTTCTCGTCCAGCAGTGACTGCACAGAAACTTCAGAGATTCTTAGCCTTTGAACGGATTGTCCGATTTTCCTCATACTGTCATTGATGTGTTGTGCTGATACTGTATTGTTGCATTCACGTAATCCACATGTACATTAGGTGAACTTGTCCTTCAGCGAGTCGTGCTCAAGATGATTAAAAAAGTAAAGAACATTCTGTTCATGAAACCTAAAGTAAGGGAAGACTTTATTGGCCAGTTCTGGATCAGTTAAAGATTAGGCTGAAAAGAAAGAGTAAAGTTTTACAGAATGTATATGCTTAGAAGTGGAATGTGATGAAAATTGGATCACAATGTAATGAGGGAAGTTTTGAAATTGTACAATTTTGCAATTTTTTGGTCAGTTTTTGAAGTCCATATGCATGTGCAAATAAGTAAAGCTGATAATGTAATCACTCACAATTTCCCATTCATAGGCACAATAACATTACAACAACAACAAAAAAGAAAGCTGACAAGAGTTCAGTTTTTCTGCCGTGAAAGTGTAAAACAATGTTAATTTCTAGTTTACTGACTTTAGAATAATTATCAGCTGGGCATATGTTACATTGGGAGTTGAGACCAAATCATAACTGCGTAAAAGAAAAAAGGTAAATGTGAAGATTTGTGCCCAAGCTATATGGCAAGTTATGTGCATATTGTTACACCTTGTCTGTTTTGTGGAAATAAGCGAAAGTTCAAAATGTCAATGAAGTCCTGAATTACAATTGTATCTCATTTTGATCAAATTTTCACACACAGTACTTGTGACATTATCAAATTTTACTCTTTCTTTTCAGACTAATGTTCAAGTGGTCCAAAATTGCACTTCAACTACAGTACAGTACATGTACTGGGGAGAATGTGTGCTATGTTTTTCTTCAGAGCAAATAAGGTGTAATTTCAAATGATGACCACATATGATCCATGTCGCTTGTCAAACAGTAAATACATGTACATACACAGATGACCTAACATTAATGGACTCAATAATAGTTGGGTTCACACGCTGTTCCTAATCTGTAAGTTTAGGTTGAAAACTTAAGTCTCGATGATTAGCTTGTAGTTTAGTGCCATGTGGACGCCCTCAAAAGTTAGTTGATGATTAAAACCACGAGACATCTTGAGGTTTACGCTCTCTCCACGAGCCACTGGGGGGGGGGGGGGGGTCCCACTCATAGTTTCGCTCTGTGTGGACAAAATAATCAACTTCCAGCTGTGCTGTTTTGTGTGGGCATAGTCCTAGCAAAGACACTGCACTTTCAGAGTAATCATCGAGTGGGATTAGCTTGTAAGTTGTACAGTAACTTAAGTTTAGGTGCGCGTGTGAATGCATGTCGTTGAATTCACCAGTTGAGCTAATCATCGACACTTGAGCGACCTAAACTTCATGTTTGGCAACTGCATGTGAACATAATTAATGGCTCACTTCTTGCTTTGGTGTTTTGCCTTTTTTCCAATAATATTTACAAATTGTATCAGTTACCGTATAATCTTTATTCACATATATAACACAAAGAAAAAAAAACATGAACACATTTCTGAGTGTGTTGTAGTGCTTGCGCAAATTTATTTGAGGTTGAACTTTGGAGAGAGAGAAAAAAAAAGACTGAAAGAAACAAATAATGTTCATGGAACATTATTCACTGTCACACTGTCTAGCATGTGTCTACAATGAAATCAAATTGAAACAGTTGTCTACCTATAATTCCTTGAATTATTTCTCCTGCATACATTTGTATGTTCTTGTACTAACTTGCAGCACGCAAACATTTGCATTCTACATAAATATAGTGTATTTATCCACATGAAATCTGCCTCATTAATATCATTTGTTTCTGTAAATACTTTTAGCACAAGGAGTTGGTACTAGGGGTCCTGTGGCACGGACTTGATGTGATATTTAAGTTACATTGAACAACATCACCATTAGTGTCTTCAACCATGGAAAGATATACTATGTGCCGACTGGATGTCTTGTGGTACAGTTTAAACTTGATTTAAAACAGATTTGTTACATAATTAAATACATAAACTGTTTCTGATACATTATACTTGTTACAAGCTGCTTGCAGCCACTGACACAGGTACAATGTATCAGATATGAACAGAAAACTACTACAGTGTGTATAGAGGGAATGGGACATAGAAAATTATATCGGGTACAAGGTATGATACAATTCCTTTTCTTTGGTGTCGACAACAAACTTCTCAGCTTATTATTGTTTTGCTTTGTTTTTTTTTTTTTAATGCCTCATTTAATGAAAACCTGTTATCAACATGGAAAAAAAAAAAATCTCAGTCATAGATACCCCCTTAAAACCAAGTACATTGTGCCACTCTTCAATTGTAGGTGTGTGGCTAAGTTAATTACATGTACGGTAGTCAACTGAAATTAAGTACTTATGACATTGGCCTCTATTGAAGCTTTGCATGATTTTCATTACCAATTCATTTAATCACAGATCCCCCAACAGACCTGACATTTAATCATGGGCTTTTTTGTGGTATGCTTGCTCATACAAATTAAATTTCCAAGATTCTACGATAGTGACTGGACTCCACAGACAAAAAAAAAATACAAGACAAAAGTCAATCGACATTTGGTTGCAAGCTCTACTGTTAATTAATAAAGGTGAAAGGCAACAATCCATTTTCATATACATGTACTCTACAAAGGCAGAATGTCCATGAGACTTCACCTGCACATATATTTACTAATACATGTACATTGTATCTTGAAACAGTTGCAATAAGAATTACATCCATAGCATTCACCATGTTCCTTTAAAATGCTATTAAATGTGCCTTTTGCCAACAACTGCTAATGATGCACTGTAAACATGAATATTGATATCTTTGATGCAACATCATAAGTTAATTTAGTGTAAAAATACATCAATAATTTGTGAGTCATACAAATGTCAAGTATCTACTTCTAATGTGAAACGAGTCGGGTGAAAGACATATCAGTACTAAGGCTGATAGGCAAAGGCTATGTTGAATACAGTAATTAATTAATTGCTCTACCATTGCTACCTACGAGTGTCACACACTTTCAAGTACACTTAGAATCATCTTTTTACGTAAAGACACTTCCTTTTCCTGCCACTTAAGCAATATCTAGTGGATGTTTATGTCGTAATCTACAAGTGAATCACAAAACAATATATGTGCAATATATCTAATTCACACAAAAAATATATTTTCATTTTATTATATATTCTACACAAAATGCTGCAGGTATTTTTATTTTTTCTAATGCACACTGAGTTACAATTATTACACAATAAAAATACTACGAGAAAATTCCACCAATTTGAAGCTGTGCTGCTTATTAGCATTTCAAATCTGTACATGCACGCACATTAATCAGAATATTAGACAAACACTGCTCTGAATGACAAACAGCCGACAAAGTATCATGTTTAAATATAGCAGCTAAGCAATAAATTACTAGTTGTAAGGATCATCTGAAAGACAGGATAGCAATCCTAATGTTTGCCGACAAAATCCTTTCTAATCAACACTACGATAGAATAGATATAAAAAAAGAAAGAAAAAAAGAAAGCACAACGAAACCCCAAACAGATATCTCCTACATCGGATCTACAGATGTGGGACTCTTGTGCAGGTAAATATGTACCATCAAATCCATACCTGACACATCTCAACAATTTGGTTCCTTAGTGGCTCTGACATTTATGTAGACTTTTAATTTTAGGCAAAGGCACAGACACGATCTTCAAACCATATTACAATAATTCACAGACATCGGCCAATGGTGAATCTAAAGCTTTTGAAATATATTACAATGTCATTTTTGCTTGTGCTATGTGTTGAAAAATTGATATTGGAAAAAAAAAAGAACAACAATAAAAACCAAAACCCTCCATTGTTCAATGAATGGCTCCTTGAAAAGATTGTGAAAGGAGCATTTTACACGTACTGGTTTGTATGCATTTGAAACTTTTTTTCTTTTTTTTTTTCAATTGGCCAACTGGATGTCCATGTTGATGACTGACGTACTGTTGCTGGATGCAAGGTTTGCAACTGTCTACCTGAGCTAGGAAAAGACACTAATTCTCTACGAAACAAAGCAAACACATAACTACCTTACACTAGAAAAAGGATTTTTTTTTTCCACCTTGACAGCACCACCAAATCCAGTCTACCCTCCTAACGTCATCCAGAATCAAACACCAAATCTTCCATCTAATAACCAAGCATTTCTAGTACAATGTACATTACAGTTTAAGAATTTGTCAATCGGTGAAAAATTTAGTCATTCACTCAAAATAATCACTGGCATTTGTTTGAAAGAGCAAAAAGTTGCCTCAACCATTACAAATTGAATGTACAATTAAAGTTGTTTGTCCAAGGTACAGCTGTTGGTCAAATAAAAAGAGATGTTGGGCAACAAAGCTCAAACTGCTTCGGACAAAACAAATTCATATTTTCAGTTGTGTACAAACATTTGGGATTTAAATGGCAAATGCGTTGTACCTGTAACAAAATTGATGCCATGTGCATGCGTGTGATCAAGAATACTTGTTAAACTTTCATGATCACACACATTTTGTTCTGTATGTATCGTTTTGCTTTTTGTAGTACAAAAGTCAAGTTCCATACAATGTACGGAATTTGGCAACATTGCTCAAATTTTCTGAGTGCACTATACATATTGTATTGTATACCTTCGTCAACCCTGTTGCAAGTAAATTTTGACCCAGAGTAACTGAAGGGATCCCAAGTAGTTAGTAGCAAACTGACCAGCCCAAGCAAGCCAACTTCTTTAGTTTCAATTTGCAGCCTGTCCTTCTTACACAACAAGCACTTCTATGAAGTATAAATTGATGGTATTGCACATATTGTACAGATGCTAAAGCCTTTTGCCCAATACAACAGTACCTACAAGTTGCACCTCCATCTCTGAAACTTTCAGCAAGTGCTCCAGAAATTAAAGCAATTTTTACACTCTGGTGTAGGCTATCTGCACCAAATATCTGTGACATATTGTCACAAATTGAAGTCTTCACTCTGAGCTTACACCCACTTCAAGGTAAATTTTCACGAACGAGTACCGGTAGTGGAATACACAACTTCTTACAGCAAGTCAAAACTCCAGTTACAGAACTTGCATACATTCATCAATTCATGAAAGACCGGTCATGAGTACTTCGTGACTATTGAAGTATTTCACTCACACACAACATCCTCCAAAAGCAACTGAGAGAAATTTGTGGCACATGGTTTGTTTTGGAGCAAAAAGTACTTGCCCTATTGCAAAAAATGCTTTGGCCCATTTACAATGATTATCATGAATTCTGTCGCCTGAAGATGAATTGGTCTCGGCATCTTGTGATAGTACTTCCGGACTACCTGATATGGTCACTTATTTCAAAGGCTGAAAATTGCTCTTTGCTTCCATGCAACACCACTTACAAACCATGCATAGAATTTTTGCTAGTTTCACAAAATTTTTGAAGATCGCTCATCTGGCATTGAATCAAGCCAGGTAACACAAGCATTTACACAGTTGGCCCTGTAAAGATGGGGCTTTATTGCTAAACAAAAACAAAGAAACACTTTTAGCACATACCAAGTTTGAACAAATCCTGGATGATCTACATGTGATTTGATAATCCTCAAGGCTGCTTCACATATGAAATCTAAAACAACTTGAAAGACGGTGCAGAAAAAAGAGAGCTCGAAGTCTACTGTGACCGCATGTTGCCACTTGATCACCATTTGGGAGAATACTTCATTAGCTTGAGAATACAAATTTTCTACATGAGTTGTATTAAGGAGGAAAGAGTTGAAACTACTATGATGGGGGGGGGGGGGAAGGGCAGGGGAGGGGGAGTAAAAAGAGTGAAAATTACATTCTTGGTACAGTTAATTATACATGTAAGTAGGCCTACAGAATATATAGAATTTTGCTGTTGTGAATGTAAGTGGAATTACTTTAGGGAAGAATGCATTGATACGAGAGACACAGGAGTTTCTTCAGCAGAACACACGAACAGTTGAACAAATTATTGCAGTTGACCTTGCCTTTTTGAAGATGGTGAAATATTGATTGTCTTAAATTTATTATCTTTTCGGTTTTCACACTGGGGGTTAGAGAGAAAATGTTTTAGAGTTAATGTGATCTTCCAATACAACTTTAAATACCATTTCAACTTAGAATGACTGAATTTAAGTACATTAGTGCTCCTTTACGTAAACAAAAACAGTATAAATACATCGTGCAAATATGAAAATTACAAGTGTGAATTATATAAGAGGGCACTCTACTATAAGTATTATAGCCACTGCTTAATTAGAGATGGGCACAATCAAAGAATGCATGATAATATTCAATCAGTGTGGCTCAAATTACTCAGTACTGGTCCATGATATAAACTGTATACAACAATCACATTTATACATTTCTTATCAAGCAACATCGTTCACTGAAACCATTGTTAAATACTCCACTTGAA
This sequence comes from Diadema antillarum, assembly GCF_040938485.1. Taxonomy (NCBI): domain Eukaryota; kingdom Metazoa; phylum Echinodermata; class Echinoidea; order Diadematoida; family Diadematidae; genus Diadema; species Diadema antillarum. The sequence continues at coordinate 930,639 of NW_027271054.1, forward strand.
TTGTATAATAGAGATACGAATCTTCACAGTAAAAATTACCTGCAGACAATATCTGCATGTGTGTGATGTACAAAACATTGACTCGTCTCTTGAAAACGTACCCGACATCTCTGGATAGATCAAACCAAAATAATCTGGGCTCTAATACACTGAATCTGAATACTGGAATGCTCTTCTTGGAATATCAAGGAAATACTAAACCAACATAGAATGTTTTTACTACTTGAATACTCATCATCTTGCCTTTCATAATGGAATAGCTGAAACAAGATGAAATAACAATAATTGTCAAAAATAACAAAGAACACATAAAAACCCTACTTTTTCTGAAAGGTGAGAAAAGGAACACACTAGCTAAGGAATTGATACTGATGAATGTTTTGCATACTTGAATGCAAATATGCAATGAGCTGTACAGTGCAGCTGGTTTTGGTACTCGACCCAGAGTAGTAGTCTATTTGTGCCAGACTCGGATGTATCCACTCCCTCGCATGGGTCGTTTCGTTTTGGGTGCTGGCATTTTGTGCAGCGGGAGATAATACTGGACCCCCTTTACGTGAGCAAATATTAGCTGGAGGTCTGGGGTTGGCAGGTTGCAGGGCACACAGGTGCGAGATTACTATCTGGACTTTAAATGTCCGCACTGCTCTCTTGCATTACTGCAATTATGAATCTGATGTAATTATGTTAATGCTCTATTATTCAGACTGAGATCAGTGTGATGCAATGCTCACAAATCATGTTATCTTTGTGTTGAACGGTTTTTCTTGTGAACATGCATCAGCCATACAAGCTTGCTATCCCAACCATACTTGCGCATATTCCGCATAGTAACTAGCATATTTCAGCATGTGTGTATGACGCAATGCTCCATATATTTAGTATCATGATTTTGCCTTTTAATATCATTCCTGCATTGTATCCAGTGGAAAAGGTGCCTTACAACCATGAACTCTTATTATTATGAAACACTTGCCACAGTAAATAAGGCTGCCAATAGATGCCTAACTCTGTTTCACTTTAACACAAGTATGGACATATCAATTTGGTTAAATCTTTTGTGTACCGCTGTTTTTACCATCAATATGTATTACATAATCTGTGCTGCTTCCCTCTCAGACAGTACTTCTACACATATAAACACTACCAGCTGAACAATTTCAATCATTTCTAATATTTGCCCTCACCAACACACACATGATACATAGGTAGATCCAGGAATTCTGTAAAGAGGGAGCGCCATTACAAAATAAATGGGTGGGGGGGGGGGGGGGGGGGCGCACACACCCCTCCCCCAATTTTTTTTTATTTCTTTTGCTTTAACAAAAAATAAAAGCGGGCGCTCCCCCCTGGATCCACCACTGTGATACCACCTTGCTGTGACACCTCCAGCGCTCACCAAGAGGTCAATGAGAGGAGGTGGAGATGGTGCTCATTAGCGCACCTTGAGGCTCTGCGTGGCAAAGGTCGGTCTCGCCTGCTTGTTCTTGATGGCTCTCATGTGGTACTCCCTGCCCCCGCTGCGGGCCCACGGCTCCTCGAACTCGCGCTCGACGATCTCGGCGTTGGCGCGTCGCGTCAGACCAGTTTCTTCCAGACTCATCTCGCACATGTTCTCGTCATCCTTGCCTGAGACACAATCGGGGAAAAATTAAATAAAAACTCAAAGTCTGTTTCCTCTTTTTGAAAATATTGGCATGGTTTCATTGACATGATATACAGCAGAGATAGATGGAATAAAGGGGGAATTTAAATCTCCATGGTATTCACTGTGAAGGGATTATCTGGGGTCCGTTTCATTAAACTTGTCATCAGTGACAACTGCCACATCTCTATGACGAATTTTTTCTCAGCCAATCAGATGCAAAGATTTCAGTAGCTTATCACATCTATGACAACTTGTCACTGATGACAAGTTTTATGAAACGGGCCCCAGATTAACATAAAATTTAACAAACGAAAACAGAAAAACTGACCAGAAATGAATATCATTTATTAGTGGAAAATTGAGCAAAGAAAATGGGATTCCATCGAGATTTGAACACGAGACCTCCGGATTGCTAGCCCGGTGTTCTACCGACTGAGCTATAGAAAGCCCTAGTTCAGTGTTCGTCCCAGAAACCCTAAATTCTCAATGCTCGAATGGTCAGAAGCTATAGCAGTGTTTGTGTGTGACACACACGTACACACTTGAACCTCGCATGAACCCGAAGGATAATTCAACCTTGGGATAAATGCGAGGGATCACCGAAGTGATGCAGCTTTTTGAGTATGTAACAAAACGAAAATAGAAAAACTGACCAGAAATGAATATTATTTATTCGTGGAAAATTGAGCAAAGAAAATGGGATTCCATCGGGATTCGAACCCGAGACCTCCCGATTGCTAGCTTCTGACCATTCGAGCATTGAAAATTTAGGGTTTCTGGGACAAACACTGCACTAGGTCTTTCTATAGCTCAGTCGGTAGAGCACCGGGCTAGCAATCTGGAGGTCTTGGGTTCGAATCCCGATGGAATCCCATTATCTTTGCTCAATTTTCCACCATCATAAAATTTGTTACACTAAATAACATTATTTATGATTACTGGTAGTTAGAAAGAGTAAAGATAGAGCTAATCAGCTGCATAATTAGTTTTTGTGCATTCTCATACAAACTTTCACAAACCTCACTGTTAAAAAATGGAGGAAAACGAAATCCAAAATTCCACTGTACAGTATTTCAAAAATGAGACATGAAAAAGAAGAAGGAGAGAAAAAAAAGACAAATATACCTGCTACTAGTAGCACTGGAACCTTGCTAGGATGCTGTTCCATCTGACGTGCGATCCACTGACCATCGAAGTGGGCATACCACCAGCCCCTCTGGGGCGGCTGACCGTTCTCACCTTCCGAGACGGTGAAGGGCACCCGGAAGTAGCGCTGGATGTTTTGGGCGGGCGTCGGCCTGGGTGGCTGGGGCGGGGGAGCCAACTGGTTGTACTCTTGAGCTGGGGAGATTTATGAGTGTGCAAATGTGTATGACTGTGTAAAGGTTTGACTTGCTTCTTGTGATGTCTACCCATACTCTTTTAAAACTAGTTTTCATATATATGCATATCTTCATCATTTCAGACTGTTTAAAAGAATACAAACAAACATATGAATTATTGATAATAATAATGATGATGATAATAATAATAATAATAATAATAATAATAATAACAATAATAATAATAATAACAATAATAATAATAATAACAACAACAAGAACAAGAACAACAATAACTGTTTCTTGTAAAGCACTTCTACCGCAAGCTGATCAAATCTCTGTTTGAAATGCAATATAGCATATTCCTACAACTTCAATACAATTTAAACAGTCAGGCTTTCAGTCTCTTTTGGGACCTCTTTCAAAGACACTACACAGCATATCAGAGTGAACATCTTTTCAGGTTAAAACACCAATGTCTTGATTAAATATGCATCAGAAAATATGAAAAAATGAAAAGAGGAGTGATTGTGAGACAGAGATATCGGGATAACTTTGTTACCGCTCTCAAAGACGGACTGGGGGGCTCTCTCTGGCCCCGCCTTGTTGCCGGCCAACTTCTTGTTCTTCATCTTCCAGGCGTGGTAGACCTTAAGGCGACGATGGAACTCCTCCTTGCAGGCCGAGAGCAGCTCAATATCTGGTGGTGATAGGAAATGCAGAGTGGGACAGCAGTTGAGAAACCACAGAGCATGAGTTGAAGGGATTGTATAGTTTTGGACGAGACCTAATGTCAGGTTTATAACACTTTTTAGTAAGATAATGAGAAACCTCTTATGAAATACGAAAGAGCTTGTAATTTCAAGAAGGATTCAACTTTTATTTGATGAAAATTGGTCTTGAAATGGCTGAGATATCCAAACAATGATCCTAATGAAATTGACAGGCCACAACTATTATTAGGATCTCTTTGTTTTACCTTGTTTTTAGATATCTCAGTCATTTCAAAACCGATTCTCATCAAAATAAACTTTTGATTCCCCTTAGAATTGTATGCTCTTTAACATTTCATAAAGTAGTTTCTAAATATCTCGCAAAATGTTACAAGCTGAATCCTCACCTCAACCAGTACTGTAAAGTTCCTTTAATATACTGTAAAACCAGAAATGTTCGCGTGCATTTTAACTTCACAAATTTCGCGACAGCCTAGATTCGCCATATCAAAATGCATGCGAAAAGCTCTCATTAACACTACATGCAATGAATGGCAGGGGCAATTCGTGAAAATTTCATGCTGCAAAATATGCTGTCAGTTCCAATTCATTAAAATTTCATGTCGCAACAATATCTTGCTTTCCAGTACATCATTTGAGTTGATAGAGCTCAAACTAGACAACCTAGTACCAGTTCTATCTATTTAGAAAACTAGCTCACAATCTGTAGAAATAAAACTTCAAACATACTATTTCCCAACCATTTCTTGTGCATCTGTCCATGACCTCTTATTCACAAATGTATGGATTCATATAATGCATACAAGTGCCTGTGTAACCTTAATTATGCATACATGTGCCTGTGTGCAAGACTTTAATAACTAGTAAAACCTTTTTATCACTTACTTCTAATCAAAATTTTCACTCTCACACAGATGTGCTCTATTATAAAGTCTGTGTGAGGGATTACTAGAAGAAAGAGAGAGAGAGGTCTGGTCAGAAGACTAAGGAGTGATGTCCATTTACCGGTGGAAGTATTGATGGTGTCCCTGAGGTCAGCGTACTTCCATGTAGTCAGATCCATCGCCTTGGCTGGTGCCGCTGCCTGCACTGGTGTGGCCTCAGCTCTGTGGTCAAGAGAGAAACAAAATCAACAGTGCTGATGGGAGGACATCTAGGAGTGGAGACACATCTTAAACATATCTCACTAAATTAACTTGTGTACTGTATACACTATATGTTTAACAAGTCTATTCTTTATTCATTTATTTATTCATTTTTGCAAATAGGGACTTTCCAACAATTTCGCGAGTGGTTAAATTGACATGCATGGAGTACAGCAATAGATGGAGAAATTAGTATCATTTACTTGTTTTCAGGAAGAAGTGCATGCATCCATTCACACAGTAGGCGCACCAAGACTTAGGCCTACTAATTGCATAATCACGCACCAAGGTCATGTACTATTTACTGCATACCAGTGCATGTACATATGCACATCGCATAGCACACTCATGTTGGGATCAGAGTTAATATCAAAATTCTTGTGTGTTTTTAAATTTTGATATTAAAGAGCAACTCACATGTCAAAATAAAAACCCCATGAAATATATGGTGTATGAAGTACTAATCAAATTAATTCCGAAACAAAGGCACAGTACCATTTATGGAGAAAATGAAGGAAGCCAAATAGGATAAAAAAGATATACGTGATGTAGGATAGCATCAGAGAGAAACAAGCACGCAAATACTTCAAAGAAAGAGGTCTGACCTACATGTATAGTAGGACACTAAGAGAGAGAATCTTTACGATGGGTGGAACAAGAAGCAAAATTGATTGGATAAAACTAAAGATGGTACAAAGAAAGTTTCAAATCATCCCTATGAAAACCTATCCTTGATTCAGAATCTAGTGTACAGAAAATTTACTGCTCCTAAGGGAAGATCAAAAAATTTCATGATTTCATTTCCTGCAGTGTATAGAAGTATATGCTCCACTTGAACAGGATAAAAAAGCTCTTTGATTAGCACTAGTTCACCTGTAATAACCAAGTGTCTCAATATTGTTAAAAACATCACGTAAAGAGTTGTAGAAGGATGATAAAGACTGATATTAAAGGCTAAATTGAAGTTTCAAAACTTTAATTCAGAAAGGAAGGTATAACAGCAAAATAAAACTCGTACCAATGCAATACGGTTAAAGGTGCTGAAACACTTACTGAGCTACGACGGCCTCCTCCGCAATAACCTGTGAGTTAGCCTCCTCCGACAGACGCTGGGCCAGCTCATAGTCACGCCTCTCTTGTTCCTCCCTGGGATGATGGAGGAGGGAAGGAAACATGTTTGTCACAGCTGAGATTCTCCACAGTCCCACATCATACAAAAATATGTTCTGATGGCAACTCTTGCTGCATTGGCAAGTATCATGGTAACATTGACAAGAACCCTGCTTCCTGATTGGCTGTTGCTATGAAAAGCTGTATTCTAGCAAGAGTTGTTATCCTAACATCTTTTTATATGAAATGGGACCAATGACATGAATTCTAAGTGTAATACACATAAAGAATGATGCTGACTTCTTAGATGTACACACTGAATGTCCTTTTCTAATTTGTACTTTCTTTCATTTCTTCTTATTCTTTTTTTTTTGGGGGGGGGGGGGGAAAGGGGACAATGAGGGGGGGAACTCACTGTAATATCAGATATTTTCGCATGAGTCATTTTTCACGCTCAGCCGAGTAAGATGAGTTCTGCCTGTTTTCAATTTTGCAGAATCAAGACATCAGCTACTGAGACATACAGCAAGCAAAAATATTTGCATGTTTTTATTTTCATGCTTTATTTTTCGTGCTGGTTTCTGGTTGCACGAAATGCGTGAAAATTTCCACATTTACAGTAGTAGATATGCTGTACACACTAAATCACTGCCACTCCCGTACTAGGAGGTTCAAGACTAACTGCTTCATTAACATTTACAGTCAGAAATTACTCAAAATCTTCACAGTAGAATTAAAAATTAGGCATTTTTTTTTTTTTGCATCTCAAGCAAGAGAAAAGGAGGATAGAATGCAAACACACCCAGTCTCCTCATCCTCATGCAATTCATTGCTTCAGATCCAGGGAAGAGGCAAGAATGAGAACTGTAAACTGGGGGGTTAAGGGAGGGCAGGGGGAAACCCCCCCCCCCCCCCCCCCCCCCCCCCCCCCGCATTGTAAAATGAAGTGATGCAGCATGCTATTACTATTTTTTTTTTAATGGGGGGGGGGGGGTTGAGGGGGAGAGGGGAGGGGGTGGAAGGGACCAGATACAATCTAAATCTGGTTGGTACCTACAGGGGATGAAGAGGAGCAGGCAACAAAATGCAAATCTAAATATTTTCTATCTGATATTCTTAAGGAATCTGTGCTTCTATGGGAGGTTATTCTTGATTTAAACTTTGGAGGAAATATATAGAAAATGGTACAGAGAGTTGCAATGTGACAGTCATATTGAAAAAAAAAATCAAAAAAGGAAATTTACCCTGCAAACGTTCTACTTGTGGTTTTACAATGTGAATAAAAAAAATACAGTTATATTCCCACCGTGACACCATGTGGCAGTTGTTATGTTGTGTTGAGTAATAAAGGTTACATTTAGTGATGCTTTGAGTGGTAGTGTTACTAATAACTTGCAAATCGCCTTCAGTACCACAACACGGTAGAAAGCACAATGTAAGAGGATGATATAAGAGGAGGATATTTTTGCTCCAGTATTCACACACTCACCACAGTACGGATTATCACGCTAATTCTCAAATTATCATGATATAGCCAAATAACTACAAGATATCTTGGGATTTGGATCACGAAGCTGAATGAGCTATTTAGTGGGATATTCATGTCCAGACAGACGAAAATCTTGGTCGTGATGCAAGTCTCAAGATTTGTATCCTGCTAATTTGTGTCAGCATGAATCCCAACATTGTACACCAGTGAGCATGCAAATTCTTATACACACTGTTACACATGAGTTAAATCACCGTAAGACATCCATATATATCATGTGTGTGTAAGTCAATTAATCTCTGTGGGTTTTGGGGGTATATGTTGTATATAATGGATGGACAAAACCTACGTACAATCGCCGCCTGTATTCTATCTCCCTGTAATGGATGAATAATTGTCCATTGAAGAGCAAAAGGGAATAACAAATCCATATGATATTAATGACATAAGTTTCGATTCCTGTTAACTGAAAAAAAAAAAATTCATGCTACCCAAACATTATTCATGGCAAAATTATGAATTAACCATATAACATCGTAAAATAAAAGACACAGCAGAAATTGGAGATGATGTCACTTGTGGATAAAATATACCAAGAAATAAATACATAACACAAACCATCATCAAACACCTTTTCATGTGTTTACTCTGCAAGTGAAGGAACATCTTTACTTTGCTGAAACTTAACACCTCCAAATGAAACTAGTACCAGCATTGCAGTTTAACGGGAGGTTTTAAGTATCAAAGTTGGCCAAACAAGGACAGTGCTTTTCTATTCAGGGTGTTCAGATCACACAAAATTTAAACTAAAACGTACAGTCATTCAAACCAAAATGATATAGCTCTCCAATGAATTTATGTGTCTGAATGCTGACAAACGAAACGAGTATCAAAACAAAGGTGAGAGTATTTGTTTGAACTAGAACTCAAAGACAAATCACCCTTTTCTCTGTCTGAATGCATGGTGTTCATAGAACAGTATAACTAGGCATGGCATAACGTAAGTGCTAGGTGATCTTACCTATCATTTCTGAAGGGGCCAGCAGCGAACATAACATGCGCAGTGGAAAACTATGCAGCTATGCAATATTTCTTTTGCAATTGGCCAAGATATACCTGAACAGTCTGTAGGCTATACAATGAAAAATTTGTACAACATTTTTTTATCGAGATTCTCTATATTATTGCATACTGTAAAAGCTATTATTTTCGCATACAGACATTTTTGCGAATAAGCAGGTCACAGACATTTTTGTGAGATGTTGATTTCACGAATTGACACCGAAGCTATTTAAGTGCACTAGTAGCCTAGCACATGGCGACATTTTCGCGTATTGTAAAATTCACAGTCCAACAGTGAATCACAAAATTCGTGAAAATAACGGCTTATACAGTATGTGGTGTTCATAAAAAAGTATCGTTGGTAAGGGATCTACATAAGCAATATAATAGGGTGGGGCTTAACGTAAGCGTAGGCGAAAAGTGACCTTTCCTATCGTTTGTGAAGGGGCAAGCAGTGACCATGACAACATGCCCAGCTGAAAACAAAAGTGATTACCTTCTCTGTCTCTCCTCCTCCAGCTGTCTCTGCATCTCCTCGTATCTCTGCCGGTCTGCCTCCAGCTTCTTCCGCTCCTCCTCCACTCTCTTCCTCTCTTCTTCCAACTTGATGCGCAGATCTTCCTCCTCCTTCTTCCGCTTGGCCTCCATCTCTGCTTTCCTGTGCATTGCAGAATGAAAGTGACGTTACGTTTGAGAAAGGCCGATATCCAGTTTGATCTCAACTTTGGTTATGCCAGTAACCATTCCCATCATTATCAGTACCATCACCATCATCTTCACAGCCATCATCATCACCATCTCCATCCATCACCAAAACACACAACTAGAAAATCACTCGGAGAGCACAGACCTCCGCCAAGCCAGTAACTTATTTCCACCCTTACACGCATTAATTTCCAAAAACAGAAGCGTAATTGATTTTGTTTACGTCATTGCACAGCGCCTTGCCTGAGCAGAGCACGTCCTTTATTGCGCGTATGTAAACCTCCAGTACGCACAGCTTGAACACAAAATTGGTTGACCTTATAAGCCAAAAGATGAAAAATCCTTCAAAAATCCATAAAAATTCCTGGATCACTACCAAAATTAAGTGAGGTGTTCTTTGTGTCAATATCGACTGTTTATGTAAGTTTCATTCTAATTTGTACACCGCTTTTCGAGTAATTTTGCGAACAGACAAACCAATGCTGATGATCACTTAACCTCCTCCTTCCTTGGTGGAGGTAACTAGCAGCTTCTCATGAGCACCATTAACACGCTACCTACATCATTCATTCAATCTTTAATAATCAGCATCACACCTGCAGCACATAAATTATCATTACCTTTACATGGACAGTTTCACCTGTATTATCTTAAATCTAATAACATTACCATTTCAACATCTGGCAATATTATACCACTGCTACAATCACCATCATGATACCATTTGATCGTAAGTCGTCATCATCATCATCATCATCATCAAGAATAACATTATTTTCATCATTTAATATCATCACAAATATCATAAGTCAATATAATTCCCATCTCATTCATCAGGCTGCAATCTTATGTACCTTCATAATCAACATTAACATCAGCACAGACATACTTGTATCTGTCATCAGAATATCGCTTTCATAGCATCGTGTACCAACATCATAGTGACACTCAGAATTTCCATTCTTACAGCTATCTCAAAATCAGCTTGGGTATAAAATAAACATTCCATACAAAATAAAAATACCTGTCCCAAAAGAAGAACCAAGTCTCCCTTTCCCTTTCAAAACCTGGAATCATTCTTAGGGTTGGCCTTACAAGCTTTAGGCCTCAGCATCATTTCTAAACTTACAATCTTTTCTCCTCCTCCTCCTGCTTGCGCTTGCGTTCTCTCTCCTCCTCCTCCAACTTCCGCTTGCGCTCCTCCTCTTCCCGCCGTTTCCTCTCCCGCTCCATCTCCTCCTGGATCTTGCGCAGCCGCTCCGCCTCCGCATCCTCCGCCTTCTTCTTGTTGATAAGGCCCTGGAGCTGCTTGCGCATCTGGTTTGCCAGGTTGAGGTAGGCGTCCTCCATCTGGCGACGCGTCATGATGGTGGTCTGTCGAGATGGAATGATAGCACATACTGTATAAACACGATATTTACTTTGTGGCATGAAATTTTCACGAATTGTAGCCGACGGCCTTTGTCGCGGCATGAAATTTTCCAGAGTTGCCTCTAACATTCAATGCGTATAGTGTAGACAAGAACTTTCACGTGCATTCTAATTTCGCGAATCTTGGCTCTTGCGAAATTTGCAAAATTTAAATGCACGTGAACATTCCTCGTTTTACAGTAGCTAGTGAATGTTCCAGAACATGCCAGATTTTTCTCCTCTTTAATATAGAAGTAATAGAGAAATCAATGGCAGCAGTGAAAGTTTATGATGGTGTTCTGTTGAGATGGAATGACAGCACCATATAAAGTGAATGCTCCAGAACATTCCAGATTTTTCTTCTCTTCACTGGAATGAAGTAATACAGTAATCAATTGGCAGCAGTGAAAGTTTATGATGGTGGTCTGTCAAGATGGAATGACAGCACCACGAGTAAATGCTGGAAGAGCATATAATTATGCCATGGTCACACTATGGGAAACTATGGGTAGTTTGCTTTTCAATAACTTCCAGAAGTTTGAGCATGTGGTCAGATTACCAACAAAACTATGCATAGTTTTAGTGATGTGAAACTACATGTATTCATGGTTTTGGTTTTTAAAAAAAAGTCCCTCCCCCCCTCCTGAATATAAAAAAAAAGGGGCAAAAGCGTAGCAGCAGGTAAAATAATGTGCAATGTGTATAAATAACATGAATGGATCTATCACCACATCACAAAGTTCTCACACTTTCAGCTGCACGTGGTCACACTATACAAAATTAGGCATAGTTTCGCGAGAAGTGAGAAACTTCCCAAGTGCAAACAGGAAGTTTCGCAGAAAGTTTCCCTGGCAACCTCCCAAGAACTTTGCAGTCACACTATCCGAACTATGTGAAGTAAAATACTGTGTAGTAAAAACTACACATAGTTTTGCATTGGGTCACCATTGCCTATAGATTCTTTTTCTCAATTACGTTATCAAATAATCAGTGGCATCAATAATGTCTGTCAAGATATCTGCTCAAAAGCAGATGATTGAAGCACTCTAATTGAATGCCACAGTGGCAGCAGTAATAGAATATCAGATACTGCTGATGATAATAATTATCATGGGCCCATTGCATAAAAGTTACAATTATGGTAACTTTGCCATCCAATGGTAACTTCCATGGAATTCTTGATTTTGATTGGCTGTTGAGTATTGTTGCCATGGTAGTTACCATTGGATGGCAAAGTTACCATAATTGTAACTTTTATGCAACGGGCCCCTGATCAATGATAATAGCAAGGTCATCTCAACTAAAAGCAACAATACCCATAACTACTAACATCTAGATAACAATGATTCAAAAAAGGAAAATTAAAATGATGAAGAAAACAAAAAGGAGTGGGAGGAGAAGACTACCAAAAAAAAAAAATAAAAAAAATTGCAACGACTAGTAACAACAATAACACCGATCCACTGACCACCTGCTTGCTACCACCATAGATAACATCATGATTCATAGGAGGAAAATTAAAGGTGCATAGACCCAGTGGGTGCGAGGGCGCTGTTGGATGACACTGCCGATCACCGTTAGCATGATACGAAGATTGCTGAAGTTGAGCTGTCATCAAGAGTAAAGCACGTAGGTGTTGCTAGGTAACATTGCCTTCGTTGTCTTCTCTGCACATCACGCAGTCTGTAGAGATGCCAGGAAGCGTGCTTATGTGCTTCTTAGTATGACATCACTAAGGAAGTCTGCTAAAGCTGTCATCCCCCTCAGCCGAATCATGAGCCAAACTGTGATCGGACCACTGACTACAGTGAATCGGACTTCTTCGGACTCGTGGAAATGGGTTAAAGCGTAAGCGCTAAAGAGGAGTCGATAGCATATGTCTATGTAGGAAACATGCGCTGTGCGCCCACGTATGCATTTGACTAAACCACCGGGTCCATGTGCCTTCAATCAGACGAAGAAAAACTTATTAGTTCTTCTCCTCTTACCTTGATCTTGACAATGAGTGCCTCCAGGGCTTTGTTCGTCTCAGCGACCTGCTGGGCAGCACTTTTGTCCTTTACTGTCTTTGCTGTTGGTAATATAATAAAGAAATGTTTCTTGGATATAAGCATCAAATTTACCAGTCTGCATTTGCATGCAGTAGCACAAGTGTTTATCATGGTCTTCACAAACAGCTTTATTTGACACATGTAAAGTCTGTTCAACCGTTCCAAACTAAAGTTCTGTGTTCTCTGAAGTGGCTCAGTATTTCTTCTTCTTTCTTTTTCTTTTGACATGTATGCATTCAACAAAATATTCAATGAAGACTTTGTACTGGTCCGCAACCTTATTGCTGGAGAGTTTTGCTAAAGGTTTATCAATTAATGAGGCCTTAAAGCAATTTTGCTGTACAAATTATCATCTTATTTAATAACAAAGTGGCACTGTTGATTTGTATTGCCCGCTAGAACATCATCATATTTTGAAAGAGAAAGAAATTTCTAAAAAATTGTAAATTTGAGAAAAATAGGAATTTCAATCATGAAAAGTGGGAGATGATCAGTAGTTCAATAGATCAGCAGTGATCTTATTTACCAGAAATTGAGAAGGTGACAAGTGATAAAAATCTGGGGGGTATTTCATGAAGCATTTTGTCCGACAAAGTTGTCGGACAAATTTGGTCTCAGCCAATCAGATGCAAGGATTTCAGTAGCTTGTAACAGTTTGTCAGAAAAATATCCGACCAAAACGCTTCATGAAATGTCCCCCTGTTATAGCACATTTTCTCCTCTCCACATAATAATTACCTCTTTCTCTCATTCAACAGAAATGTTGTTTGTCGGAGGTGATTTGTTGATCCTGTCACACTTACAATAGGTCAACAAACTTTAATATTTAGGATGATTTGCTTCAAGTCTTCTTCATGTATGTAAGATTCATCTTAGGTCAACAAACTAATTAGGACTGATGTGTGTCAGGTCGCTGACTTCACAAATGACCTACAGCAAACCCACTTTGACTTTCTAAGGCATGCAAAATGTACACAGTTGCTTACAGCAGCTAATTCTGGCAACTACAACACCTGTGCCCTGTTGCATAAAATCCTTACCGCTGGACTTACCACTCCTTTCTAGCGTTAAGTCTTCAAATTAGCGGTAAATTTTATAATCCTTGATGCTGATTGGCTGTGACGCCTAATTTTGACGGTAGTTACCATTGAAATTCAATGGTAAGTTTTATGCAATGGGCCTCACTGTTTGATATCTAAAATCTCTGCCTCTCCCTTCCTCAGCTGGTTCACAATCCTCCTTCTATTGTTTTACCCTTAAAAGATATGCAGAATGAACAAGGCTGCTTACATCACATGAAACAAAAGAAGAGCACTCCTTTCTTTCTTTGACTCCCTAAACTACGTGAACCTGACAAGATGGGCAGGCACTGTGCTCCAGCATGCTGGCATGCGAAATATACACAGTTGTTTACAGCAGTTAAGTCTGGCAACAATATCAACACCTGTTTGATAACTAAAATCTCTGCCCCTCAGTTCCTCAGCTGGTTCACAATCCTCCTTCTATTGTTTTACCCTTAAAAGATATGCAGAATGAACAAGGCTGTTTACATCACATGAAACAAAAGAAGAGCACTCCTTTCTTTCTTTGACTCCCTAAACTACGTGAACCTGACAAGATGGGCAGGCACTGTGCTCCAGCATGCTGGCATGCGAAATATACACAGTTGTTTACAGCAGTTAAGTCTGGCAACAATATCAACACCTGTTTGATAACTAAAATCTCTGCCCCTCCCCTCCCCAGCTGGTTCACAATTCTCCTTCTATTGTTTTACCCTTTAAAATATGCAGAATGAACAAGGTTGTTTACATCACATGAAACAAAAGAACAGCACTCCTTTCTTTCTTTGACTTCCTAAACTAGATATGGACCTGACAAGAAAGGCAGGCACTGTGCTCCAGCGTGCTGGCATGCGAAATATACACAGTTGTTTACAGCAGTTAAGTCTGGCAACAATATCAACACCTGTTTGATAACTAAAATCTCTGCCCCTCCCTTCCCCAGCTGGTTCACATTCCTCCTATTGTTTTACCCTTTAAAATATGCAGAATGAACAAGGTTGTTTACATTAAATGAAACAAAATAACAGCACTCCTTTCTTTGTTTGACTCAAGAAAACTATGTGAACCAAACAAGGCTGTTTACACAGCTAAAAATAAAAGACTGACTAATCTTGCACCTGTTTGGCACACTGCCAATTTGTCCCAAACAATTAGGGAAGACACTGTGCTACAGTGTGCTTAAAATCTTGATAACATTTGGAAATAAGAACTACATACATAAAAGTTGATATAAATGCATGACAGCTAAAAATGGTCACTCTGACTGAATGAATCGTAATCTCATCTACTAAATACAAAGTGAAAGGAGAAATGAAAATCATAAAACGCCATTTTAAGATTTTGAAGTAAAAATGTTACTCAGTTGATTGCATACATCTAAACAAAATTAACTATAAAGATGCTGTTAGCATAGTGAAATCACACACACTGAATACACAAAAAGATATTGGCATACTATCAAGCAAGCACACATCAGCATACCTATTACTGTAAAACCAGAAATTTTCACCTGCACGAAACTTTTACGAATTTTGCGAGGAGCCATGATTTGCGAAACTGAAATGCACATGAACAGTATTGTCTACACAATGCATTTAATGCCAGTAACATTTGCAAAAGTTTCATGACGCGAAAATGGCCATCGGCTCCAATCCACAAAGTTTCACGCTGAGAATGTTTCTGGTTTTACAGTACTGTACATGTCATACACTTCACAAGAACAATAATTTGCGAAATGACACTCATTAGACAATTTCACAAGCAACTTACTGGTGATTGAAAACGACATCAACAGAATAAGAACGAAATCATTATCGACTTTCAAGAGAAAATGTTTAAACAATAGCAATTATTAGTGTCACAAGAAGCAATATCTTTTGAGTTGTTAAATTTGAAAGAATAAAAACACCTTGAAATACACTGCATATTACAGTATATTTCAGCTTGATTGACTGACTACCCATGTCATATTCCAGAATTCAACGGAACTTCTATGCGAGAGACAGAAAAACTGTAGAGAAATGTCACAGAAAAGCTAATCTTATGCCATATCCTGAAAGACAGTCACAGAATTTGATGTGGTTTACAAAGCAGACAGTCAGTACTTTCCTACCTCAATACCAACAAGTATCAGGTACTGTAAAAGTGGATATTTTCGCACAAGTGATTTTTTGTGCTTGGCAAGGTAAGATGGATTTCATGTGTGGTTTTAATTCCGCCGAATCAGGACATCAACTACTGGAACATAATGGCATGCAAAAATATTCACATGCTTTTATTTTCGTGCTAGCTTCTGGTTGCGCGAAATGTGCAAAAATTTCCACACTGTGAATATTTTCACTTTTACAGTACACATACAAGGATAGATGCTATCAAGTGTTGCGATTTTGGTCTCACCAATTTGGCCCATCTTCTCCAACTCCTTGTGCAGAGTTCGGACCTGGATCAGGTTCTTGTACCTGGGCCGGTGCTTGCGGACGGCGATGAACATCCGGACCGAGCTCTGGATCTTGACCAGGGCCGCTCGTCGGTACAGGATCTTGTTCTTCACTGTGAAATGCAATACACACAAACACATCTTGATTCACAGCACAAGTGATTACTGATCAATTCATGTGTGAAATGCATAATTGTATGCATGGAGTCAAACAGATTTCAATTATCACCTCCGCCAAGGGAGGAGGTTATGTTTTCTTCGGCATTTGTTGGTTTGTTTGTCCGTGTGCAAGTAACTCAAAAAGTAGTGAACGGATTTGGATGAAACTTACAAGAAAGATTGAGGACAACACAACTATCAGATCATTTAATTTTGGCAGTGATCTGGGAATTTTGGGGGATTTTATGAAGGATTCTCGATATTTTGGTCAAGCTAAGCAGTTTTGAAGTTTTCATATGCGCACTAAAGTGCGTGCTCTATAGGGCGGGGCACGCCGCGCAGCTGGAGGTTGATGACATAACAAAAGGCTTCTATATTGGGAAATCGGGCGACTTTCAGCATGGGTGGAAATCATTGATATCTATGGAAGAACAGGATCAGTGATGTAAATGAGCTGCTTGGCGGAGAGTGCTTCTCTAGTGTTACTATGGTAATCATTTCACTACTCTTACTTAACATTGATGTATATTTTTAAGGTGATTTCCCTTTCAACCATCACTGACTGATACCTATAATGCATTCAGATATCAGAGAGAAAAAAAAATTGCTTATAAGCTGCTCAAAGTGTAACATGGCTCTATTGGTTGTAAAAAGGAAGACAATTAAATTCAATGTGATAACACTGTTAATAACTATGAGTGACATCTGATTGACTTTTTACTTGCTGACTTTAAAAAAAAGTAAAGACATTTTTACGACATTCATTTTCCCCAGAAAAGTTTGCATTAATACTTTTTTCATAAGCTATATGTTTTTTCTTTCTCTCTATCTCTATCTATCAATTCATAATCTATCTATTAATCACTAAAGCTTTATGTATAAATGTATATGTTTATCTCTCTATCTGGATATGTGCAATACATGTACATATGAGTGCACATGAGCATGTTTGCTTGTCAGGGTCACTGTCTCTTCTCATGAAAAACTTACATTTGATGACCATCAGTGTCCCCCACTGTCCTCGCTTCCAGCGAGTGCAGATCAGCCAGCGACGGACCTTCTTGATTAGGATGCGCAGGTTTTCGGGGTCACTCTTCATGATCTGGTCGAACTCGGCGAACTTGCCCGGTCGGAAGAAGACTTTGGTCAGACCAAACTGGTAGTCATTCTCGTCCAGACCAAGGGCATGGAACAGGGCCTATATGGGGCAATATGTGAATGCTTCCACTGTAATATATGTTATAATTCCATTATCACTGCGCGCATTTATACGTTGATAGCAACTCAGACATCTGAAATCAAACACTCAAAAAATATTGGACATTTCCAAGCCCTTTTTTGTCGGTGACACGACATTTGCTCCTGCAACAATCGCTCCAGTCTTATTTTCTCCAAGGAATTAGGTTTAGGGTTTGGGTTGTGATAGGGTTTTGGGTTCAGTTTGATGTGAAGATTAGGATTACGATTACTAGGTTAGGGTTATGTTTGTGTGTAGAATTTACATTTGGCTTAGCATGCAGATATTTTGTGGGAGCAATTGTCGCAAAAGCAAATGTCATGGAACCCTTTTGCCTGCTATGTACAACCAGTTGTGCAATGAGACCCTCAGAAGATTTTCAATAGCGATAGGCAGAGAAGAAAAGTAAAGGTGGTTACATGAGCATAAAAAATAGTGCTGGAAATATAGATTACACGTTTTCTGGAGAAGCCTTCGAAGCGGCGTTACCAGGATAAAATGATCCAACAATTACGGGACCATGTCTAATATTCTTTACTGCTGTGCACACTGTCACAAACTCTTGGTAGCATGTTTTGTATGGCAATCCATTTTAATTTAGGGCACATCACTAAAAACTGTGTCACAGCTTTCACATACCTTGCAGAAGAGCCTCGGATCTAGTCGCACCAGTTCTGGAGGCATGTACTGCTTGTACATGTTGTACAGGTCCTGGAACTGGGTCCTGGATGGGAAGCCTCCTTGCATCAGGTCCAGGACTGACACCATACCTGCAGGGAAAGATAAGAAGACCCGGTAAGACTATCCATGTCCATCTCCAGAGCACTCATTTTCTGAATCTAACATACTGTAAATGCAGAAATTTTTGCATTACATTAATTTTTGTATATATCACGCTACTTTTGTCTAGCATGAATTCTAAAACCCGTGAAAATATCTTCCCATTCTATCTGCACATTTTGAATATGTTGACAATTGCACAGCGCGAATTAAAAAATCTGTGAATATGGTTTTGATTCACTCTGTGCCAAAAATTAGTCACGCGAAAATATTGACGTTTACAGTACTAGCATCTAACATCTGATCAACATCATTATCAGGTTGGTATCAGTTTACCAATATATTCTTACCAACAGACAAAAAAAGCACAAAGAAAGAAATAAACGCAAATACAGCCACAATGAAAGTGTGAGATAGGAATGAAAATCCATGCTATAAATCATTTCCATTATGCTGTTCTCACTTACTGATTTTTATTGTAATTTTACCTGACAGGACAAGTCTGCTACTGTAATATTTTCATTTGTATGACAAGAATCATGTTGTAGCACTTCTACAGTGTTACTCTGCTGGTACAATCATTATGGTAGTTGGGGATATTCTAGGAAAACTAACTCTCCTCCCCCCCTCCCCCCCCCCCCTCCCCCCCCCCCAAAAAAAAAAAAAAATGATCTGATTTGCAGGGTTACCTGAGCACTGAAGCTGGCTAAGGATCTGACCACCCTCAAAGAGATTGTCCACCATCTTCCCATTGGGTTTGATGCAGCGGACAAAGGAGGAACCAGTGCTCTGGAGTTTCTCCATCAGTTGGTTGAGTTGCACCTAAAATATGATGGCAAGAGGAGACTGCATACATGAGATACGTATGATTTGGCACGCCATACCCTGGGGTACGGCGTTGAGTAGTGCCATCTCGTGTCCATTATCATACAGTTGTGCAATGTTGTCATGACAATTATTTTCTCATCATCAGCGCCGACATAAAATCGGTGCAGCGATAACGATCCTAATGCTGATTATGTTGCATAATCGCAAACAAGAATACATTTTTTTGTGCATAATAATACTTTTTTGGTAACCCAGGGTACAGGGCTGAAATAATTCAACAAAATGGCAAATTTTTATTTGGTACCCCAGGGTACCAACTATTGCATCATATATGATATCTCAACAAGTAAGACATTCTAACGAGAGTCAGCCTGTATAAACATGTATGTATGGCAAAACATCTTACTGCATGCATAACATTGTTTTGCCAAGTTCATGACCAATGCGCTTTGAGAAGGGGCAAGCATATCGTTGTTTACGTCGTTTTGCCAACAAAATCATAGCAATTCCCGCCAGGAGGGGGCATCATATCTCAGTAACGGACTGCGTTCTGATTTCAAGATTTGGTCAAGAGTTCGATTACACTCAAACAAACTGAAATATGTGACTAAGTTGACTTATCATGAATTTTCGAAATACTGTAGGTTGTTTTGCTATCTCACAAACTTGCCTTTACACCAGTTTCAAGAATGGAGGCCTAAATCTTTAATAAACTGCTTGTGAAAAACATTGAAAGACTCCCTGAGGAAAACTGCAGGACGTACCTTGAATTTGTTGCCGACACTGTCAAAGGCCAGTTTCTGGACCTGGATGGGCTGACCACCCCGCCCCTTGGGGAGTTCCTTGGTGTCCTTTGGGAAGAGGCTCTGGAGGAAGGGGTCCTTGCTGTCCCGGATGACCACTTCCAGCGAGGAGTGGAGCGCATCATTGTTCTTCTCTATAAATTCACTCTGTGTGATGCGATAGATTGAAGGGGTTGGATTAACACAGACATAGGTGACCAATCTCTATGTTACATTGACATATTTAGAGTGAGGAAATATATGAAGTACAGATGCAGTCATTAAAGCTCAGATAGCTACAAAATAGAATGGCTTGGCTGAAAGCAAAGGCATTGGACATTAGCTTAATAATAAATGCATTGATATCTTAGCTATGTCCTGTCTGAATTTCATAGCCTAAAAAAATATGTTGAAATTCAAAACTTACTTCTTGCTATGAAGCACATCACTATGATGTGTTGAATTGCTCTATTATGTCAAAATGCAAAACAGACTGCTTCTAAACTTATAGCTACTTTTTCCAAGTACTTAATTCACCTTCGTGTCGAATTTTTGAGATGATAAATTGCTACAAAAAGCTGAGAAATCTGACTACTGGTTGATCTCGTAATACCAACGTGAGAAAGTCAATTTTCTGTGACCTTATCAGGATTTCTGAATGAAAAGTCACATCTACGCCATATTTTGTTGTAGCTTGGAAGGGTAACTTATCTAGCTAACATTTCATCCATGGACTTCAGGTAACATTTATCAAGTAATTATAAAATGGGTTCAAGAATGTAGCCAATTGGAAGCGCTGAAATGAGTCACGTGTGCCTGCATTAATTTCTCACTGAATGCACGGCCTGACGTCACAATGTTTACACTAGCAGTGCGCACTCAATCAGTTGTTACAAGTGCGTCGCGCGCTACTATACGCGCTGTCAATCCTGTAAACAACTTCTAGTTCGGGCTGCCGCCACGGCCGGCCTTTCTTGTGTGCATAACATGTGTGGTGTACGTATACTCTTATACGTACAGTACTATATGTACGGGATTTCCGAGTG
This sequence comes from Diadema antillarum, assembly GCF_040938485.1. Classification (NCBI taxonomy): domain Eukaryota; kingdom Metazoa; phylum Echinodermata; class Echinoidea; order Diadematoida; family Diadematidae; genus Diadema; species Diadema antillarum. The sequence continues at coordinate 951,645 of NW_027271054.1, forward strand.
CGACGTGCGTAAATGTTTGGGACGAACATCTTCGGACATCTTGACTCTTGAGCGAATGCTACATGTAGCTGACTGGTATTGACCCACAAAGGTACATGAAAAATGCTGTTAGTTTTCGACCCATTTTATAAAACAAATGATGCACAGGATTATTTCGTGGCGTTAGTGGAGATGCAGCTCACTCTCGGGTCACTAACGCACTCTATCCTGTGCATCATTTGTATGATATTCAATCCATAGATTGAAGCTAGTGTTCCTAAAAGAACTTGAATGCTTTCACCTTTTGAAAAAGACATAAGCACTGAACAGAAGAAATGAGAAAAAAAAATGTAGAACACATTTAACACCTCCCGTGTAACCATAAATTCATCCGATGAAATGCGACACCACTTCCTGTCTTACAGAGGGCACACACAAGCTGTTATGTTCATGAGGGTCTCATTTTCACTAATTTTTGACAAATCACTGGTGGGCTGTGAATTTGACAACATGCAAAAATATACATTAACAGAGTGAACGAACAGGCATTACATGCGCTTAATACAATAGCCATGGTGTCAAATAGCGAAAACAACATCTTGCAAAAATGTCTGTGACCTCTTCATTCATGAAAACGTCTGCACTTTAACATAACAACCATTACAGTATCACGCATTGATTTGATGAAGACATACCGTCTGATAACAAACTGCTCCGGCAAAGTGACGTATAAGAAAGCCCTCATCATCTCGAAGATTGCGGTGAGCAGTAAGCTTGGATTTACGAGGTATCTGCAGAAAAGTCAAACATAGGGCTACAGATTATCTGAAAGTAAACAAAGCTCAAGAAAGATTCAAATGCAACATTTTTGTTGCCGGCTTGTTTTCAACACATCAGGGGGGCATTTCATGAAGCGTTTTGTCAGATATTTCGTTTGACAAAATGTTAAAAGCTACTGAAATCCTTGCATCTGATTGGCTGAGAGCAAATTTGTCCGACAAGTTGTCGGACAAAAATGCTCCATGAAATGCCCCCCAGGTCTCAGGTATTCATTTTTGCTACTAAATTCAAGTCAAATCATTTTTCCGATGGGGTGCATGGAATTATGATGAAACTTTAGAAACGTCACTCAGGAAATTTCAATTTTTCAACGTATGTATTGCAATTTATTGGGGCATCAAGTTCATCGGAAATACATTTTTCTCCTTTGTGCTGTCATTCAAATAATTCTACTTCTATCATTCTGCTGCATGTACAAATGGATACCAGATTAGCTATAAGTGATCATGAGTTTGATGTTCCTGGTGCATACTGTGGGTAAACTTTAATTTCTTTTTCCCACCAGATGTTTGATTTGTTTTTAAAGTCTTCCAAAACGTTTTGATACAAACTTCCAGGGCAAATTTTCCTCAAACTCTGCCAAGTAGGTATACTCACAGCCAGCCTGAAGTGACTCTTGTGTTTCTGGTGGACATTGTGGGTGAAGTTGTTGGCACTGGCCTTGGGTAATTTGCTCTCTTCATCCAGAAGATCAAGTATTCCATTTGGCTTGGCCTCAACCAGATCTGACCGATAACGACGAGCATTAGATAAGATAAATAGAGGCAACATTTGAGTTAGCAAGAGGGAAATTACTTTATTGATATACAAACTGGCACTTGTTTTGGAATATAATTTTTGCACAATAAGTTAAACAAAGAAATAAACACTTAAAACGAGCAAAACTCATCACAGTACACTGTGCTACAAACCCATATATCCTCTGGGGCTTTTACAAACTTAGTAGGCCCTATGAAGTTTTTCTTGTCTGTTTCAAGTGGCCTATTACACAAAACACTAATATGATGGAATTCTATAAAAAGGCAACATTGCCTGCATACATTACAGTGTCACATTTTGACGATATCAGTTTATCGGAAACAGGCCTGTGAACTATCCCAAACATGCAACTGAATTCACACGTTCCTGCTGAATGCATGTTAATATCAGGAATTCAGCTGAATTTATTGTTGCTATGTCAGTGAAGCCTCGACAAGCATTCCAAAAAGGACAACCCTCACTATGAAAGTGTCCAAAGAAGTTACCTATAAATTTTGTGTCAGTACAATGGTGCATATTCCACCAAGTATACTTTATACTCCAAATATTTCACAAGGTTTTTATTTCTGCAAATTTTGCAAGTTTGGTGTTATTCACAAATATGACAACACAAGAAATTACTAACTCTGATCTCAACATGAATATGGTGTGAATACTTATATTCCTCCATTCATTACTGTACTGTATGATTGTGAATTTAAGCAATTGTGAGATTGTCTAGAAGTCCCAATGCCTAAAAAAATAAAAATAAACTCGCTAAATATATGGCAAATTCAGTGTCTTTTTGTTTGTTTGTTTGTTTGTTTGTTTGTTTGAATACCTACCAATGCAATCTTGGTTGTCCACGTATGTGACAGTGTTCACCCCTAGACTCTCTCTCTCATACAGTTCTTGTTCCTAGGGAGGAAGGGAGGTAGACATATTAACTCTAACACTGTCTGATGCAACAGTAACATCAAGAACTCCAACACCATCATCTTTTCACATCTGCAACCTCAAAACTTCCATTGAAAGTTTGCAACCCAGCAGAAAAAAAAGCAGAATATTGCTTTAAAAATCAAAGACTTTACCCTCTTATACCATTCTTGTTGCTTTGAGAAAAATGAGATAACCATACTGAGTCTCTAATTTGTCTGTGGCAATAGAAAGACAACTTGAGTCCACACCATCACCATCTTTTCATTGGTGCTGCCTAAAAAGCACAAGTGAAATTCTGCTTACCAGCTATTTAAAGTCATGTTGTTGCTTTTAGATTATCAAATCCCATGAAAAGCTATAAAGAATGAGGTAAAGTTTCTGGAATTCTGCTATGAGAGTAAACTTGTTACACTTGAATTATTTTGTAACTGATAACTGTATCCTTTTAATGCAGAGTTCCACAGTCATTCAACTTCATACAAGGATTTTCGGCACACTGACATCCCTTGCACTGTAACATACATAATCCAACTGATATGGAAATATATGGCAATCATTCTCAACAAATCTACAATTATAATAATTACAAACACATTCAGTGACCTATGATCTCAAATTCACACTAAATTGCAAACTAAAGACTCATGTGGAAAGAAACCAGCTACCCTACTCTACATGTACCTCTTTCAGCACACGCTGGTTGAAGAACTGCTGTAGCTTCTCATTGCAGTAGTTGATGCAGAACTGCTCGTAGCTGTTGAGCGTGAAGAACTCAAAGCCGGCGATGTCGAGCACGCCGATGAAGTTTGCGGAGCTCTTGAAGGGGAAACACTGGTTGATGCGGGAGACGATGTGGTCAAAGAGGTGGGAGTAGATGGCCTTGGCCAGAGCATCCCTAGCATTGGATGCTTGGTCACTCTTCAGTGGTACCCTGGAAAGTTTAGAAAGCATTTTTACATTCAACGGTCAACCTAATCTACAATGCACATTTACATTGTTTAAACAAGGAAAAGTAGAAATTACGCGGTGCGTATGTCCCCGCCGGAAGTAGCATTTTGTAGCAAAAAATGTGCAATATAGGTAAAAAATCAAGGTCAAAGGTCAAAGAAGGCAAAGGTCAAAATTCTGTGTACAAGTTTTGAAGCCCTCACCTAGTGCCATCACATAAAGCAAACGGAATCGAAATCGGGTTAGAAATGGCGAAGGAGTAGCGTTTTGTAGCAAAATGTACAGTATAGGTCAAAAATCAAGGTCAAAGGTCAAAGAAGGCAAAGGTCAAAATTCTGTGCAGAAGTTTTGAAGCCCTCACCTAGTGCCATCACATAAAGCAAACGGAATCGAAATCGGGTTAGAAATGGCGAAGGAGTAGCATTTTGTAGCAAAATGTACAATATAGGTCAAAAATCAAGGTCAAAGGTCAAAGAAGGCAAAGGTCACAATTCTGTGTACAAGTTTTGAAGCCCTCACCTAGTGCCATCACATAAAGCAAACGGAATCAAAATCGGGTTAGAAATGGCGAAGGAGTAGCGTTTTGTAGCAAAATGTACAATATAGGTCAAAAATCAAGGTCAAAGGTCAAAGAAGGCAAAGGTCAAAATTCTGTGGAGAAGTTTTGAAGCCCTCACCTAGTGCCATCACATAAAGCAAACGGAATCGAAATCGGGTTAGAAATGGCGAAGGAGTAGCATTTTGTAGCAAAATGTACAATATAGGTCAAAAATCAAGGTCAAAGGTCAAAGAAGGCAAAGGTCACAATTCTGTGTAGAAGTTTTGAAGCCCTCACCTAGTGCCATCACATAAAGCAAACGGAATCGAAATCGGGTTAGAAATGGCGAAGGAGTAGCGTTTTGTAGCAAAATGTACAATATAGGTCAAAAATCAAGGTCAAAGGTCAAAGAAAGCAAAGGTCAAAATTCTGTGAAGAAGTTTTGAAGCCCTCACCTAGTGCCATCACATAAAGCAAACAGAATCGAAATCGGGTTAGAAATGGCGAAGGAGTAGCATTTTGTAGCAAAATGTACAATATAGATCAAAAATCAAGGTCAAAGGTCAAAGAAGTCAAAGGTCAAAATTCTGTGTAGAAGTTTTGAAGCCCTCACCTAGTGCCATCATATAAAGCAAACGGAATCGAAATCGGGTAAGAAATGGCGAGGGAGTAGCATTTTGTAGCAAAATGTACAATATAGGTCAAAGGTCAAGGTCAAAGGTCACGACTGAAATTCTGTGTAGAAGTTTCAAAGCTCCCATGTAGTGCTATCATATAAAGCAAACAGAATCAAAATTGGCTCGTAAATGACAGAGAAGTAGCAAATTGAAGATTTTGATCACACACGGACGCACACACGGACACACGGACGGACGCACGGATGGACGGACGGACACACGGACACACACACGTACGGAGCCCGTTTCATATTCCCCTGCTCGAACTCGTTCGGCGGGGACAAAAACTGCCATTTGGTTTACTTAGAGAAATTTGACTGCCACTCAATTTCACTGTATTACTTTGAAATAAACGTTTTCTTTACAACCTTGCTCAATTCCTCTATGAAATATCATACTCAAGAACAGAGCTACAAAACAAAATATGTAACTTGTGGCCAGAATCTATGAATATACGGATGAATGAGGCTTCTATTTGCATGGTCAGCATCCCTAATCCCTCATTTCACTAAATTAATGAATGCATCCACGCCTCAGTTTCCCTCTCATCTTTACTATTTCCCGTAAAAACTTCACAACAGTATTTCTAGGACTTGTACTGCATAGCACTGATTTAAAGCCCATTATCATTCAAAACACAACATGAAAAGCTCAAGTCATTTGAGAACCCTCTTTTGTTTGCTACTGATCAGTTATACAGGTGAACCCTGCAACAAATGGACATGGCTACAACAAAATTTTATATGTACTAGAAAACTTTACAGGTGAAACTAACTGTCATTACTTATTTTATTTCATTTGTCTGTTTTTTAAGTGGATTATGGTATGAGATAGATTCTGTGGTCCTGAATTTTTCAGTATAACAGGGTTTGCACACCTTTGTCTGTGCATAAACTTTTAGAATTTGGTAAGTGGGTGTGTGTGATGCTTCAGGAATTTGCTGATACCTCCAGACATCTCTACACCTGCTACTAAGGGACTCACTTGATGACGGTGCCCCGGGCCTGCATGGTGCGAGAGGTGAGCGACTCGTCCAATTCCTTGGAATCCACGCTGATGAGCTGGGCAGTGAAGGCCAGGGAGTCCTTGGACTCAGGTGACACACAGCAACCACCTGACACAGGGAGGAGTCACATGATGAGGGGAGTCACATGACAAGAAATGACAGTGTGAAAATCTGAACAACTACTTGATGTTTAACTCTTTTGTGCATCATCACAAATGATTAAATGCATTCCAAATCAAGATCTCATGAAAAAAGTATGCTTATAGTGTAGTGGCTGTCACGTCTTATTGAAATCTCCATCACAGCATACCTAGCCCATTTCTGATTGCCGTCATCTCTACAAACTTCCATTGCACTGGTAAATCATAATTCCAGCCCTTCTGATGTGTTCCTTAATAACAAAGTATCACTACTAACTTTGTAACTCAGAGGCTGTTACATGGCTGTCAAACCTCCCTGATTCTACTAGAATCTCAGTGAAAAAATGAAAAAGAAAATCTCTTCATGTCCTGAAAAGCTAAAATAAAAGCTCTTATGTTTTTGGAATTGTAATTTAGGCATGTATTGAGATGCATGTAGCATGTCAAGTATTTCCCTCAGAGCCCTATGGAACCTCCTTGATTTTGATGTGTAGTTTTACATGTTTTGGCAGCCCTGATGTTACATCACAGGTATTCTCACCATCTTGGCTGTCGTTGCCCTTGAAAGCAATGTTGCCGAGGTGCAGGACGAATGCCACAATTCGCAGAATGTCCGCCTCCTCCTTGGTGTTGAGACCGATCTTCCGGAGGGCGTCCACCACTCGTTGGTAACCACGGAAATCATCCACCTGGATGTCGAGCAGCGCCCCCTTTTTTTGGTGCTGTATAAATTAACACAGTTTCAAGGAAGGTACATTTAGAGTAGTGGGTGAGAGAAGTTCAAAACAGGTTCCTTCACTGTTAATAGGGATAATTTACCATTTGCAGATGAAACAAAAACCCAGCATTATTGCTTTAAAACAGTTCTAAAATGTGAATCACGGATAGAAACTACCACTGTAAAAATCTGAATCCGTATAATCGATGTTAAGTGTTGTCATATACACAAAATGTGAACAATAGTTATAATGAAAATGTTTCCAGACTAAACCGACTACAGTTACTGTTTATTGAGAATAAAACTGATATCTCCTTGTATTTTAGGCTTTATTGCGAAAATTTTATGTGGAAGGCTGTTTTGTGATAAAACTGACCTACACATATGTGGCAAATGTGATAACTCGAACATATTTAAAATCACTGTTCCCAAAGGTAAACATTCTTTTAATAATATTTTTACTTGTTGAAATCAATAACAGAAATACAATTTACAGCAGCAGGTAATTCAATGGGATAGGAAGGACAAGTCAGCAGATGGATACCTCAAATGCAAGGCAGAGGGAAAAAAAGGACTAATTCTGATGACACAAAATATCTTCAAATGCAATATTTAGGTCATCTTTTCTGGAATACCCACGGATGTGTTTTATCTGTCTGGAAAGAACACTTTATAAACCAGAAATATTGGGGTGTTTTGACATTTCAAAGCCTGAATTGTTACTACATGTGACAAACAGAAAGATATGGTATATTTATATAGAAACATATAAATGTGTACATAAAAACTAACTATGAATACATTTGTAACTTACTGCATTGTCTCATCAGATTATATCGTCTGCTGAGAATGAGAAGGGCATTAAGTTGTATTGAACACTATGGGTTTTGTGGCAACTTATCACCCTTATCATTCTCAGCCAACGATATTTAACCATTACACTTAATAGCCATGCAACAATAATGTCTTTCCATATCTGACACAAGCCACTTAGAAACTTAGAAACATGCATATATTGAACAAATAATGCAGCTTAACAATGTTAAGCAACTGCTTTACAGTTGCATACTTTGTTATAGAAAACATAATACACTTGAATACAACCAGCATGCTAAATAAAAAAACAAAACAAAACAAAACACAGGTATCTGCAAAATTGCATGTAGTACAAAAATTTCCTGGTGAAATCAACATTACCTTTACAGTAATGGTGGGACATTAAAGCCAATCAAACAACATTTGCAGTGATAGGGTGGCATATACTCTACTGTGGATGACAGTGAGAAACACCAAAATCATTTTCTACCAACTACTGAATGACACTACTGCATAAACCATTTGTAGAATCTGCAGTGAATGTCATGAATGCAAAATTGTGAAAATAAACATATAAATACACACAAAAAAAAGTGCTTTCATAGAAGGCACATCAACAAACAGAGTCTTAAGTGACATGACAGATGAAAACTGATGGAAACAATTTTTGTCTCTGTTGGAGTTTACATCAATACAGTTTTCTGAGGAGCACTCCAGTAAGGCTGCCATTTGCCGGCACACAAATATCAAATCTAATAATTATGATATTCCACCTCCTACCCAAGTTCCACTTTTTACATCTGGGTGGAGTGAAGCATTGTGGATTATTGTGCATTATAAAATGGGCTTTAGAATCCCTGCAATCTGATTGGTCAATTGTCATGCATTTATTTTTACTGAACCACACTGAGCCATGCGTCCGGTAAAATCCGAACGCATGGCTCAAGTCTTGTATAGTGTAGTAGGTGTACAGGACGCATGATGCGGAAAATGCTAGTATTTCATGAATTTACGGCCCCTTTTTATAACACAAATGATGCACAGGCCTATTTCGTGGATCAGTGAGAATTGGATGCTCTAATTAACTTTGGAACAGTCTAAAACCCACTCGCTGCACTCATGGGTTTAAACAGTTCCAAAGTTAAACTCACGCATCCAGTTCTCACAGATCCACTCTGTCCTGTGCATCATTTGTACATTGCTCAAAGAAGATGAGAGGATACATCGACCGAGGCAGAGTTTGAATACTGAAGACGAACCTTCCGCAGAACACCAATTGTACAACAAACTAGACCATAGCATTTCTAATGAGGGCTAGACATACAGTAGCAGCTTGTAGTCAAACAATGCCTATGTATGAAGGCACATGTAAACTGTCCAGGGCATCATAACTACTATGAATTCTCCTTTAACAATGATCATAACAATAATCAACATTGATAAAGCACTGAATACAGAATATTCAAAAGTGCTAAGAACAAAAACAATAAGCAATTTTTTTTTTTTGTTAGAATTTTGGTAAACAAAAATATAAAAGCTGGAATTTTCTGTTTAGTTTTGCCAATGAATGCCCTGCATCATTTTATATACCTGGTATTTGTTTCCTAATGAGTGTAAAAGCCTATATTTTGTTGACTAGATTGGATCATTCAAACTGATTGACAAATTTAGATTGGATCACATGGTAACAGAGTGCCAACAGATATGAAAAAAAAAAATGAAAAGTTTGCTTCTCTCTAATTATAGTGGGATACAGTTGTGTGAAAAGTTGTAAATGACTACCACTGAATCAGTCATCTGGTACAGATTCATTTATTTCACTACAAAATGTTTATTCATCAGGACCTTGAATTTCAATCATAGCAGTGTGAACAGCACGATAAAGTTTGGACCTAGTCATAGATTTCTTGTGCACATGCATTCTCACAAAATGATGCAAAAACAAAACTGAACAAACTAAAATCAAATGGGGTGCACCTAAATGTGACGTACATGTCATGCAAACTGAAAAATTGTGCAGACTCTAAAAGGACTCACTTGACACAGTAGGTACTGATTACCCACGACAACTCACCCATAGTTAAGAGAGCAGGTCAAAGGAAACAAGTAAGTAGAATTTGTGGTGGATACATTTAGGAAGTATCCAGAGAAAAATGTTAAGGTACAGAAAAAGAAGAGTGTATATTAGAGGTTTGTCATGGCAAGAATATGAAGTATTACATTATTTTGAAAAAAAAAATGAAAACATAGAGTTCTACCACAAGAGAAACGACGGAAGGTAGTAATCTATCTCAATTTAGGTTGATAGGTACTAGAGTACAGAAGAAAATACTGTAATCAATCAACTATCAAGAGTTCTAAAATTCAAGGACAGATAATACTCTATTGACAAGCACATAATTCTACTTCAATAAATGTAAAGAGAGAAGCGCAACTCGCAATACGAGGAGGGTATCACTTAAAAGTCATAGAAAATATGGTTATACATGCATGATATATACAGATAAATTTGATAGCTTCTATTTCTAACATGTACGACTAAAGTAGAAGGGAGGTTGGTGTACGCCAACAGGGTCTGGTAAGTTTAGAACACAGCAGTATACATGGAAAAGAAAAATCAAACATATTTGTATGAAAAAGTTTCATGATTACTTCTTACATGTAACTAATGGCTGCAATGCTATGCACATGTATTCAAGAAGAAATAATCTATGGTAAATATTACAAGGCCTGAAAAGTTGATATGTTTACCATAATTATGGGTAGTTGTAAGAGAAAAACATGTACAAAGCACAAGTCTCCTTAACTCTTAAACAAGACTAAATACTACAATAATTTGATTTATACAAGCATTATCATCATCATTAATACTTTTTTTTAACATATAAGCCTAGTTTTACAATATTAATTAACTTTTTTTTGTGGATTGTTTACGTACCACTGCAATTAAACAAATGATTGTAAAAGACCTATTTGATATGACATAACGCCAAAAGCTTTAACTATGAACTTACCACTTTGCTTTGTCTGTTGGCTGGGAGTTGTTTCTGGGACTCTTTCCCTGCAAAGTACTGTGTCGTTCCATTCTTCAAGTACTGAGAGAAGAGGAGAAAATTAGGGCTGATTAATTAAACAGAAAGAGCAAAAGCCATATGGGAAATTGTACAATACGTGCATATCAGTGAGTACTGCTATGATGACTGGATTAATAAAGAGTTCAAATGGGTAACTGTAATGGTTGAATAGAAAGTGTATTGGAGTCTTTGTCAACTGGACACCGGTTCAATTCAATTAATTATTTCACTAATTAATTTCACTGCGAAATTACTGCTACCATCACTGATTCATGCGAAAGCATAAAATCTAGATAAATATTACATTCTAGTCAGGTTAACATCACTTTGTACCTGTTTAGTCTCACTGATTTCATTCTCTATCCTTGAGTCTTAAACAATGAGCGGAGTTTCACATCAATGTCCCACCTGATAGTCATCTGGAGTCTTGATCCGTAGCTTGGCCCGGAGGTCGTCTGGAGCCCCGGCGCAGAGATAGTAGAAGACGTGGTAGTTCCTCTCCTCTGCATTCTGCCAACAAACTCGCGGCTTCTCCAAGAGATAGTGGGATACGTGGCCTCCTACCACGTTGTGCTGGATGAGACACCAGACAAAACGACATCACATGACCGCAGGATGTGTGACAAAACAAACATCACATCAGCAAACATAATAAAATGACAGAACAAAATTACTGATCTACTTTCTGCACATGCTTCATTTCAGAGTGCCAAGTTGGGAGCACTTTTTTTTTTCTTGTAGTATCATATGTTATTTTTCTCCTCATACTAAAGGGAGTCTGGAACCTTTTTTTTTTTTGGGGGGGGGGGGTGGAGAGTCCCCCTGGTGGGCATTCAAAAGCATTACACACTTGGTCTTAAGTGTAACTGTTTTAAGAAGGGGTGATATCAGTAGATCTGAAAAATAGTTGATATATACACACATGATGGTGATTCCAGAGAGAATATACTTGGGACTATTCATGTTTGTTCATCTGTTTTAGTTTGTTATATCTTTGGTCTGTAAATTTCTGGACATCGATGAGGTACTGAATTATAATTCCCGGTAATCCAGAACCTCAGCGACAGGAAAGAGACATGCATGATATCCCATTTCAAGTGGCAAGATAAGTTGATTTCTGACCTTGAAGACATAAAACAAAACAAAACATAACAAACTTCATTGTGTTTTAGAAGAAGCAATATTTTGTGTGTGTTGTAGATTTTGTGATTTTGCATAGCTGACTTGCAAAATTCGCAAAAAGAAAACTGCCAATGACGCATGGTGTCCATGCTCGTCCACAAGCTCTGGTATCTAGGAGGAGGTAGAGTGGTAGAAAGACACCCTGAGATTGACCGTGACAAGAGTTTTGGGACAAAGTACAGAAGTACAAGTAGATAGATAGCTGGGTAGTAGTAGCCTTGTATGATGACAATGTCAGTGGCCTAATGGCAGTCATATCCTACAACTGTGCAAACAGAGCATGAACGCCTCATCACGCACGACCTGTACTTCGAACTCTGTGTGCAGCAGGGCAAACCAGATGGGCCGGCCTACTATCTATCATACTTAATGCCAATTACGTGGCTTTCAATAATAATATGCTGAAGCTGTTTAAGCTAAAATTAGCTTGGTGCATGCCTACATCGCTCTGGAGGGGCATGAAATTGAGAATGGAAACAGTTGTTTGAGGGGGAGGAAAAATGAGTAATTCTTTAAAGATATTGTCAGTATCATTGAAATGACATTGATGTCTCAGCTGAAAGGAAAGCTTAGCTAGATGCATGAAGCATATAATAAAAAATGTATGTTTAATTTCTGTTGGAAGAAAGGAAATTTTCTGACACATAGAAATCGTGAAATGCATTTCCAGTGACAATTTCTTGCTACACATAAATTTCTGATATGGTCCCTGTGTATGATGGTCATCTTTTGGATCACCTAATTTGGTTTTGTGTTGCATAGAGACCACTGGATTCAGGATATTCATGTCTGATGATATGTAGTCAAATCGAATCGGTTACCATCCTGTCCATAGTGGCCACCTGTCAGTAAAGGCCATGTGTTCACCACAGGTGGTTGCTATTGACAGGCTTGACTCCATAAATACTATGATGATGATGGTATGCATTATATGAGCATTCATTATTATTATTATTATCATTATCATTATCATTATCATTATCGTAAAAATCTTTTTAATCATCTATTCATTTCTTATTACCAATTTACAGGACAGGTATATGAATGTTTTCTTACCTTGTCTCCAAAGTGCATCTCCATGAATTTCCCAAAGCGACTGCTGTTGTTGTTTCTGACCGTCTTGGCGTTGCCGAAGGCCTCCAGGAGAGGGTTGGCCTCAATGATGCGCTGCTCGATGATGCCCGCACTCTGGCCGTGGGACTCTGTCAGGTACCTGGGGGTCAAGATGGGTCAAAGATGAAGCACTGGTCAAAGACAAACCTCTGGCCAAAGGTCTGGTGAGATGGACAATGACTTCCAAGAGCAGATCCAGGATTTTGAAAAAAGGGGGGGGGGCACCAGCAGCGAGGAAGCGACTACATTGTATTAATCCACTGAAAATATCCACTCAAAAAAAGTCTGGTGAAAGTAAGGGGGCACCCCCCTCTGGATCTGCTTCTGACTTCAGCTATGAATACTAGTCAAACCAGTATCATTGGCATGGAGATGCACTTCACATAAACGTTAGTTACCTTTCTAATCGATAAAAGCTATACGTAGACTGATAAGGTAAGGTTTCTTCTCGTCGTCTTTCTCCGCTCCTTTTTATTTTCTTCTTCTTCTTCCTCTCCCCCTCCTCCTCCTTGTCTGCCTCTCCACCTCCTCCTCCTTCTTCTCCTTCTTCTCATTCTCCTCCTCTTCCTCCTCCTCCTCTTAACCGGAGGGCCAAACCCCAAAAAGTCGCTTACTTAACGAGTGAGTTGCACTCTCTCTACAAACTAAGTAGACCATGCTTATTTTCAAGTTTTTATCGTAACAAACAACATTCCACTGGTCTACCTCAAAAAATTTGTTGCGAAAGCCTCCAAATCCAAGATGGCGTCCAAGATGGCCGCCATATTTACTGAATTTGTTATTTGAAAGATAGAATTTGATTGAAAGATCAGATTTCAACAAATGTGATGTCATATGAAAGAGAATAAAATTTTCTACAAGTTGATACCATTTTTGTGGGTTATTGTGATAAGTGGATTGAGATTTTAAGGAAAAAACACTCATTTTTTGATATTTTTCTGAAAAAAAGGAAAATCATGAAAATGCTTGATTCAGCATAAATCAGAGAAAGACTGAAGGATTATCTTGAAACATTTCAAGAATTTTGTTTGACATATAATTAATATTTGGAGAAAATTAGGGGTCAGTACCGTTTTTGGTTCGGGAGTTATAATGTCTCAAACTTGAAAACTCACTATGTAAAAATGGCCACTTTAGTTGTGACAATACCTTGTTGGTCGTAAAAAGAGCCTGCGCGCGCCAAGACTACTACACGCACCACTGACACTGGCGCTTGTAGCAGTGCCAGTGGTGCGTGTAGTAGTCTTGGCAAAACGCAGACATTTTCTTTGACAAACGAGGGTTTGTGCCTGCAAACTAACTTTTCATACCAAGTGGTAGCTCAGGTGACGCTGATTGCTATTATTTCAAAGTAGATTGTTCTGAAGCAGATGAGATGAAGCAAAAATATCTTTCAAATAGAGGTAGAAGCTTGAAACAACCTTGCTATAGAAAGTTTAAAACAGAATCTGGATCGATCACTCAAAAAATTCAAGATTGCAGGCCATCAAAGCTGACATAGTGTATTGCGCCAAAGTAAATGTATCATTTCGATTTTGATACAATTTTGTCTGTTTTGCTGTCTATTTATATGGTTTTTATATATTCTGAACATTTTAATGCTATTTCAAACCATCTTAGGTTTTTACGGAGACATTTTTTTTTTTCAGAATGCACCATGTAATTTCTCTAAAAAGTAAAAAAAAAATTAAATTAGAAATGTTTATGAAAACCATGCAGAAATTAACATCTTTCCCATATAATCAATATTTGGAGAAAATAAGAGGTCATTATTGTATTTGGTTCAGGAGTTATAATGTCTCAAACTTGAAATCCCATTTTACATAATATGCATTTACACGCATCTGTTCCCAAAGACGTCACAGAGGGTCAAATCCAAGATCGTGCTTACTTTTCGAGTTCCACTCTCTCTATAAACAAGACCATACATAATATTAAGCATACTAAGCAATTTTCCGTAAGTACACCTCAATAGATTTGTTGCAAAAACCTCGAAAGTACAGATGCGGTCCAATAGGGCCGCCATTTTTATTGAAGTTAACATTTCAAACATAAAATTTGATAGAGACATTGGATTGCAACACATTTGATGTCATATGAAGGAGAGTAAAACTTCCTAAAAGTTGATACCACTTTAGCTGTGTATTGTGATAAATGGGGGGGGGGGGGGGGGGGAATCCATATCTTTATATTAATTTGAAAAAAGGAAGAAATGTGAAAATGCATGATTTAGTATTTATCAAAGAAGAACTGAAGAATTATTTTGAAACCTGCGATTGAGATTGAGATTTACTGAGATTGAGACATAATTCATATTTCTGGAATTACAGGCAATATCATACATTATTGACAACTTAACGTCTAAAACTTGAAAAAAATTACATTTATGCATTATAAATTTTGCATACAATGTGTTTACATGGTCACATGTAATACTTTAACGGTCTAGTGACTTGCAAGTACCTGCAAACTAACTTTTCATGCCAATAGGTGACGCTGATCGCTATAACTGTAGCATTTCATCATAGTAGATTGTTCTGAGGCAGATAAAATTGAACAGAAAGTATTTTCCAAAAAGAGATAGGAGCTTGGAATTTGGCACAAATTTTGCCAATGTGTAATATTTAGCGATAAAAATAGTATCCACACAAAATTCAAGATGGCGGTAATTAATCGAGGTTGTCGTTCAAGGCATTATTTACCATTAGTGCACGTAAAACAAAAACCCAGCTTTACTTAATTCCTCAAACTAGTTCTAAACTGTGAGTTAGGGATAGAACAAACTGAAATCAGTATGATTAATGCTAAATATTGTTAGATATACTAAATAGATCTGATAAGAATGTTTTTTATATACTAAATTGTCAACAGTTATGGCTATGGTTTCTTGAAAAGCAATGGTGATATCTCCGTATGTTTTAGGCTTTATTATAATTTTTTTACATGGTATAATGTTTTGTAATACAACTAACCTGCACATATAAATCGAATGTGATATCTCTCCCAATGGTAGAATACCTTTAGTGTGTTGCGTCAAAGTTAAATCTCAACTTATAACTTATAATTTGATATATTTTTAAATCTTCTTTGCTGTCTATTACATGTTCCTATACATCCGAACGATATTGTGCTAGTGTCAACCATATTGAGGGTCTTTTTTGGGGGGAGGGGGGGGGGGGGGTGGAGCTCATTCCAGTGTTAGGGTAAGGCCCAATCTTTGATAAAAAAGAAATGCTTCTGTATCAAAGATATGCTTTTTTACTTGTATGTTACTCTGCTGTTGTAGAAACGCCTGAATGATAATGGTATATGTGTAATAATGTCTGATCCGTAGATGTCCTTGAAAGCCCTTCTGATCCGAACCCCCCCCCCCAAAAAAAAAAAAAATCCGACATGGCGGCAATTTCTCAACTTTGTTGTGCGAAATGTGTTGTGCGAAATTACTTTTCAGTATATTGTTCGAATAAAATTGTCCAAATTGATTAATCGTGCTGTATATTCACATTTACAAATAAGCACGCTGAAACTGTATTTTCTGTTACCAGATTTTTCTTACATTGTTTTTAGGCTGATTTCATGTGGGTTATAGTGTCACAATTGACCTGAGCTTATGCCATTGGTAGATGCTTTCCCATATTAGATATCAGGATCACTCGAGAGTGAAAATGTTCATTTTCATTCATTTTAGAGTGACCTCGGGGATCACTCGAAGAGTGACAAGTGATCCCTAAGGCAGGGCTCGACACTAACGGTGGTCCGGTGGCCCGGGGCCACCAAAAACGCACGTCGGGCCACCAAAATGTCAGAAATGAAGAACATAGGTGGCCTGATCGGGCCACCAAAATGTCAGAAATGAAGAACATAGGTGGCCTGATCGGGCCACCAAAAAAGATTGGATATTTGCCTTTGGGCCACCAAAAATAAAAGTTAGTGTGGAGCCCTGCCTATTAAGGTCACTCCAATTTCACTCTAAATTCACCGTTTTCTTGTTATTCACTCCTCACATCAAAAGCAAAAACTTCCACTCGATTTGGTTTTTTTTTTTCTTTTTCGGAGAGTAGAATATCACTGGTTCTAAAAATGTGTCCATAAAAACCTAAGACGGTTTAAGATAACACAACAGACAAAATTGTATCAAAATCGAAATAATACATTTACTTTGGCGCAATTTTATACACTATGTCAGCTTTGATGGCCTGCAATCTTGAATTTTTTGAGTGATTGATCCAGATTTTGTTTTAAACTTTCTATAGCAAGGTTGTTTCAAGCTTCTACCTCTATTTGAAAGATATTTTTGCTTCATCTCATCTGCTTCAGAACAATCTACTTTGAAATAATAGCAATCAGCGTCACCTGAGCTACCACTTGGTATGAAAAGTTAGTTTGCAGGCACAAACCCTTGTTTGTCAAAGAAAATGTCTGCGTTTGCCAAGACTACTACACGCACCACTGGCACTGCTACAAGCGCCAGTGTCAGTGGTGCGTGTAGTAGTCTTGGCGCGCGCAGGCTCTTTTTACGACCAACAAGGTATTGTCACAACTAAAGTGGCCATTTTTACATAGTGAGTTTTCAAGTTTGAGACATTATAACTCCTGAACCAAAAACGGTACTGACCCCTAATTTTCTCCAAATATTAATTATATGTCAAACAAAATTCTTGAAACGTTTCAAGATAATCCTTCAGTCTTTCTCTGATTTATGCTGAATCAAGCATTTTCATGATTTTCCTTTTTTCAGAAAAATATCAAAAAATCAGTGTTTTTTCCTTAAAATCTCAATCCACTTATCACAATAACCCACAAAAATGGTATCAACTTGTAGAAAATTTTATTCTCTTTCATATGACATCACATTTGTTGAAATCTGATCTTTCAATCAAATTCTATCTTTCAAATAACAAATTCAGTAAATATGGCGGCCATCTTGGACGCCATCTTGGATTTGGAGGCTTTCGCAACAAATTTTTTGAGGTAGACCAGTGGAATGTTGTTTGTTACAATAAAAACTTGAAAATAAGCATGGTCTACTTAGTTTGTAGAGAGAGTGCAACTCGACCTCTGTTTTTAGCTTTTGGCCCCCCGGTTATCTCTCTCCTCCTCCTCCATCACCTCCTCCTCCTTCCTTCTCCTCCTCCTCCCCTCCTCATCATCCTTCATCTCCGCCTCTACACCTCCTCATCCTCCTTCTTCTTATCCTTCTTCTCATTCTCCTCCTTCTTCTTCTCGCTGCCTCAATGCCTCTACGAGGAAGTATTAATCCTTCACCCAACAAACAGTGAGTACTACCCCTACCCCCCCCCCTAAACACACACACACACACACACACTCACACATTCTAACTAGAAATATCACTGAAGGTGATTAATACCCCCGCCCCGTGACGACAGTCTTACCCAAGGAATGATCTTTCCTTGATCTTCTGCCATTTAGATGCCGTTACCATGGCAACGCAGCTTCCGACACGTCCGAAAAATATGTCTTGCACATCTTCCCACCAAGACTATTGTGTGTGCCACATTTCATAAGCTTTTGTCAAAAACTGAGGAAGTAGTTCAATCCACAAGATCTTTCCTTGATCTTCCGCCATTAATATGCCGTTACCATGGCAACGCAGCTTCCGACACATCCAGAAAATATGTCTTGCACATCTTCCCACCAAGACCAATGTGTGTGCCACATTTCATGAGCTTCAGTCGAATACAGAGGAAGTAGTTCAATCCGCAAGATCTTTCCTTGATCTTCTGCCATTTACTGTATATGCCGTTACCATGGCAACGCAGCTTCCGACACGTCCGAAAAATATGTCTTCCACATCTTCCCACCAAGGTCAAGGTGTGTGCCACATTTCATAAGCTTTGGTCAAAAAACTGAGGAAGTAGTTAAATCCGCAAGATCTTTCCTTGATCTTCTGCCATTAATATGCCGTTACCATGACAACGTACTTTCGGGTACTGTCAAAAAATGCGTCTTGCACATCTACAACCAAAGGCACACATCTGTACCAAGTTTCATGGAAATTGGGCAAAAACTGAGGAAGTAGTTTGCAACACAAAATTTTCCATCATTTTGGCTCATAATATGTGAGCTGTTACCATGGCAACATACTTTTTGTCACTGTCAAGAAATGTGTCATGCTGACCTATATCCTAAGACAAACATTCAATATGAATTCCATGAGAATTGGAAGAACACTGATGAAGCAGTTTTGCCATGAAGCATTTTGCCCTATATTTTACCAATAACATGCCGTTACCATGGCAACGCACTTTTTGCCACTGCGGAAATATGTGTCTTGCACATTAACATATTCAGATGAACATCTGTACCTAATTTCATAAAAATTGATCAAAAACTGTGGGAGGAGTTCGCGACGCAAGATTTGTACCCATTTTTGCCCATAATATGCCGTTACCATGGCAACGTACTTTTGGGTACTGTCAAAAAATACGTCTTGCACATCTACAACCCAAGGCACACATCTGTGCCAAGTTTTATGGGAATCGGTTGAAAACTGAGGAAGTAGTTCGCGACGCAAGATTTGCAACGGACCGACCGCCCGACCGCCCGACCGCCCGACCGACCGCCCGACCGTCCGCTGATTCCTATATACCCCCTTCAAACTTCGTTTGGCGGGGGTATAAAAAGTTAATGTTTCGCATCCTCTGGAAAGGAAAGCCTCACCTGAGAATGTATTTGGTAGATTCTGTCTTGCCTGCCCCAGACTCCCCACTCACGACGATGGCCTGACTCTGTTTGCTGGTGATCATTTCACGATATGCCTTGTCAGCTACAGAATAGGGAGAGACAGTGGGATAGAATGATAAGTAATACTGATGGTGACATTCATAATGACAATAACTAATAACAATAACACAAAATAATAACAGTAAATATTTCTCCTTACCAGGGCTGCAAACATTCAGAAATCGAAATCAGAGAGACTCCCAAGGGAAGTCACGCAGATACGTGTGTGCTGCATGCATCTCAATGGCCAAAAATTCCTGAATCAAGATTTTTTAATTCTTTTAGTGAAACATGAAGAGACATTGAAGTTTTCAAGAAGCCTCCTTCAGAATTAGGGAGAAATTGCAGCTCTGTGGCAGTGGGGCATTTATTCATAATTCTATGATAATCACATGTCATCAGATCACTACAAATGTATGTTGTTGTTTCATACATGAGTTCATACTACATTGTACAGCTACGTGTAAGTTTGATATCTCAAAGTTCTAGATTTACTTTCTCAGTTCTGACTTCGCAATTGTATTATCATATTTGCCCCTCATTCCCAACAGCCATTGTATTTGTATCTAATTCAGATTTATAAGAAAGTAAATGAATAAAATTGGTTCAATTGTATTAATATTAAAGGGACTGTACAGTACTGGTTGAGGTGGGGGTTCATGTTTTGAACATTCTTTAAAGTGAGATAATGAGAAACCTCTTACGAAATATGAAAGAGCATGTAATTTTATGAAGAGTTCAACGTTTATTTGACGAAAATTGCTTTTCAAATGGCTGAGATATCCAAAAAAGTGATAATAATAAAAGGCGACATGCCACAACTTTATTAGGATCTCTATGTTTCACCTTGTTTTTGGATATCTCAGCAATTTCAAAACCGATTTTCATCGAATAAACTTTTGATACCCCTTAGAATCGCATGCTCTTTGGCATCTCATAGAGTGGTTTCTGAATATCTCGCAAAACATTAAAAGCTAAATCCTCACCTCGACCAGAACTGTACACACCCTTTAAAGCTCTGTACTTGTACTATTTTTCATCAATTTCATTATTCATTTTCCTTCTAGTGAAATGTCTTTGTTTTACACTTTTGACGCCAATCCCCTATTCTAAACTCACACATAAAGTAAACAAATACATATTTTAACAAATATTGTACATGTACCTTATGATACCTGGTACACATGTATAACATTTGCCAATACAAATAAAGTTCATTAATGACATGCTGTCAGAATTTATGACCAATCAACTGTGAAATGCACCCCATCATTAAACCAGCCAATATTCCCACGTAAGTCATATTACCATGGAACAACCCCATGTGAGATAAGTCAACAAAGATGACTTTTCTATTCAATATCTAGACTTATTACCTCTTACTACTGAAGGACAATAGGATAATCATTTTGTCTGGGCTTTGATCTTGACTTCTTGTATTCATTGCTTTAGGTAACCGGTTTCTAAGGTCAAAGTCCTTACAATGTGTTTTTACAACTTCAGTACAGGGTTTTGAACAGGGGCAGCAGTGCACACAATGCACGCACTGACTGTGCATTGCAAACTCACAAACGGACATGTAATGGTGCTCATTCACAAGAACCATTAGAAGGTGATTTTACAATGTGCAATGAGATCATTTTACATGTACTCTAACACTGACAAATGTGCCCTGTATTCAAGGAGACTTTTTCCAAGAAGAACAAAATCAAGCATACAGAAGACTATGTCATTACAGTGATTGAAGGAGAAATCAGAAAGTTACAAATTTTTAATAGTTACAAAAGTTATAAAGTTGAAATGTTTCTTTTTTAATGGAATGGTGATATATTATGGTCACATGATATGCAAATGATGAAACAACATCATCACTGTGTGTCAGCGTAGCGTGGCCAATAATGCATTAAATCTTAACATTTTCATTACTTCTTACTCTTTGTCTAATATCAATGAAAGTTTTACAGGGCCGTTGGTTTTACTGTATTCTTCTTGATATTAGTCAACTTGAAAACGGAGTGGAGTTTTCCCATTAAGGTACAATTTAGCTTTGAAGAAACAAGACCCAAGAATCTCAGTCATCATGGATATCGTTATAATTCCTGTTTAAGTTGTCTTTGATAATCAGAGCTAAAATAAATCTGAATAGATGCATTTAAGTTAAAACTTTATAACAAAAAGACAAGATTAAGAACATGGCTATTACTCTTAACACATGAATAATCAGTGTGTATTATGTCAATGAAGGGCAACTTGTCAATTAGTTGAAAAAACAACAACTTGATGCAAGAGGCGTTAACCTGAACAACAAGAAATTCATGGAATTTTTAAGGCTTTTAACACTTGTACAAAACGGTTTACTATTCAATATCAGTTAAAATCACAGGGTATATTAGATAAGGTGCACATTTTAATCACCTCACATTGGTTTGATAGCAATAACAAATCTTCATGTAATTTGACCAATCAAGTACAAACTGAATATTATCATGAAGTCATAGTTCTCTATTATGTGGGGGAAAATTTTTGTCTGACTCAGAGCTCTGAGGGTAGAGTAAACATATCAGTGTAACGGCCAAAGTCCATGTCCGCTGAACCCAGGGTAACGCCTCACGCCATGCTTCAAACTACTAGTAATCGTGCTGTTGGGGCGTTACACACACGCCCCATCTGTGTACAGTGAGAAACCACCACCACATGCGGCGTATCTTTCGCCAGTTATTAAGCAAACAGCCATCAGCATCTAAATGAGCACATGGCCAGGTAGATATTAATTGAATTTGTGGGATCAGAGGGCTCGTAATGAGGAAGAGGGAAAGATTTATCAGACAGTATTCATACACCTGTACAATGTACGTTACACCACTATTGTGTGCTACACACAATACACATTTTGAAGGCCCGTACAAATGTATACAGTGTAAATGTCTACGTGGGAATGTGTGTGTGAGTCTGTGTGTGCATGATTACATTACAACTACAGCAAAAGCACTAACTTAACTTATTAAACCTTTAATTCAGACAATTTTCACCTAATCAATGCATTTCTTGATCTAATATACCTAATCGCACAATTTACATTAAAATCAGCATACGTTTGTATGATTCTTTTGGTGAGTACAACATCAAAAACAAAAATCACAAATGATCTTCAATTGAACAATGTAATTTGAATCGGACTTCCAAATCCTACATGTATGAGTTACAGGCCTATGGAAATATGATAACCTTGCTAATCAAACAAAGATATATGATGAGAGAATTGTGCATAATGCTTGGCAAACTAATGTTTAAAGCAAAACAAACCAGCACAGATCCCCATAATTCCCCCAAACCCACTAAGGTACTATGCTCCATATCTATGGTGTATCTCTGCACACTCAGTAATCAGAGAGTTCGGAATCCACACTAACAGTTTGAATCCATTCTAATCAAATTTGAAATCAAGTCAACAATTCTACATTTCAAAAGCAATCTGGTAGTGCTGTGAACGTAGTGTGATATGCAAGTATCAGACTAACACTCAAATTGTATTATTACTTTTGATCAGCAATTTACAGGACTTATAAAATATCTCTGACAAAAGTCTACCAGAAGATATGTAATTTTATAAAATTTTATAAAAGACCTTCCGGTGTCTGCATATGCTGCCAAACTGCAAAGAACGTATTACGTAATCCACACAGATACACATATACACTCGCTTCAAGCACACACACAACTAGATGTCCTTGCATATGTTTATTAAAACCAGATCAAAAACTTACCTTCATAAAATTGCTCTATAGTTTAAAGTATGTAATATGTTTTGACTGCCATATTGTAATGTAGATTTAGTTACAACAACAACCACCACCACCACCAAAACAAACCCTGCTGCATTGTACTATGGGTAATCAAAAATTCACATATATATATCATTGATTGGTTGGACCAGCACAACTGGAATGGAGTTCCACCAAGCTTACAAAGAGTATGACAAGAACATAAAAAAAATAATAATAATAACTGATAAGAAAATGGGTGTGTGGGAGTAATGAGATTTTCTTGAGCTTCCCAGTGAAGTGCTTTTGTATTAAAGGGGATGGTTAGTAACTGATCAGTGGGAATCAGTGGGAATGCTGGGGGATGATTGTTCCACTCCTTGTGGGATTCATTTAAGAGTACATTACACATCTATTGTTGTGTGAAAATTATTTGCTTCAGAATGGTCTCATATTCAAGTAATGTGCAGTTTAATGTTTCCAGGTTAGCATGCCTGTACAGTGATGGGGCGATCGTTAACGGCCTGTTAACAAGGACTGGAACAATCACCCCGCGGCATTCTCACTGATTCCCACTGATCAGTTACTAGCCATCCCCTTTAAAGGTCCTGTTTACCTTTGGGAACAGTGAAATAAATTTTTTTCAAGATATGACATTTAATGCATATGTGTGTGTAGGTCTGTCGTATCACAAAACATCCTATCATATGAAATTTTCACGATAAAGCCTAAAATATGAGGAGATATCTGTATTTTTCTCAATAAACCGTAACCGTTGACAGTTTAGTCTGGAAACATTCTTATTACAAATATTTTGTATACTAGCATTTAACAATACTTAAGATCGATTTTACTGATTAACATTTTTACAGTGGTTGCTTCTATCCCTAACTCACATTTTAGAACTATTTCAAAGCACTAATGCTGGTTTTTTGTTTCATCTGCAAATGGTAAATTATGCCTTTAAGTATGGTCGGGTTTCAAGTTGTGACTGACCTATGGCAAATACATGAGGTGGCAGGACGCCGAGGGACTTCCCCTGGTACTTCTTGATGGTAGCCGAGGTGTAGAGATCCCCCATCTGTTTGTACGGATTCACGGCGATCAGGATGTTTGCCACGTAGGTCTGAGGTATCAAAGACAAACAAGACAGGGTCAAAATAATTATGATCAACCTGTGGAAAAAGAGTCGACATTCTGTCAGTATGTGATAATAAGATTACTAAGTAAACCATTCAGGACTATAGCCATTATACTGCTTCATCTAATACTGTACTTTGATGCTACACAATAGCAAGTTCATCTTTCCTTGTGCTCTTGTGTAGTTTAACACTGTAAAAAGTTGCTGGTTTATTGCACGTGGTACTGTCTGTAAGCAGAAGAATTTAAATAATGCCATCTTCTTATGGAGATGAAAACTGAAAATTGATCAATGCAGACATGAAAATATATCGATTATAAAATCATTCAGGACTCGGTCTAAAGATGTTCTAACATGCAATTCAGCTATCTTTTTTAAGGCAAACTACAGTGTGCTTCAGAAATGGACATAAATCCAAATTCTAGCATTACAGATTAAAGGGACTGTACAGTACTGGTTGAGGTGGGGATTCATGTTTTGAACATTCCTAAGTGGGATAATGAGAAACCTCTTTTGAAATATGAAAGAGCATGTAATTTTAAGAAGGATTCAATGTTTATTTGATGAAAATTGGTTTTCAAATGGCTGAGATATCCAAAAAAGTGATGATAATAAAAGGCGACAGGCCATGCCTTTTATTAGGATCTCTTTGTTTCACCTTGTTTTTGGATATCTCAGCCATTTCAAAAACGATTTTTCATCAAATGAACTTTTGATACCCCTTAGAATTGCATGCTCTTTGACTTCTCATAGAGTGGTTTCTGAATATCTCGCAAAACGTTAAAAGCTAAATCCTCACCTCAACCAGAACTGTACATACCCTTTAAAGCTTTTTACAATACAGAAATTACCGTGTATCTTTCATGTATATATGTTACTAAATATATGCTGCACAAACAATTATTTGTGGTAGAGTAAAGGGATCATAACATTAAAAACTTATGACAAATGCATGTAAGGACAAATCCGCAAGTATTGCTCTATTTACACTATACAGTTCCAATCTAACAAAGCTTTCCTACATGCATTTTTCATTTCATATTTCACTTACACATGTATGAACATGTATGTGACATTCATTGCATATGTACAGGTGTCTCACATGTCACAAAACTTTAAATGTGCAGTTGTAGACACAAAAGCATTATTGTAAACTGCAAAATTATTTCCAGCACAAAGCGAACAATTACCTTCTATTGCCTCATCACACATAGAGTCATGAGCTAATACTGGCTCAATCCTACCAGAATTATGAACAAGAGACCCACGGGTCACGCGCTCACCTGAGCATCGCAAATTTACCTTCCACGATTCTTGTAGATGTCTACCTAAAGAACATTGCAAACTTGGGTGAAGGGGCAGTTTAAGAGTTAATAAGTGCTACTAAGTTACTAATATCAGGTTCATTTCACCCAGCCGTCAGTCTTTTATTCGTTGAAATACAGACACCTGTGGTGGAAGTACAATACTGATATTATACAAATAATACACAGGTCACTGATTTTGGATAGTTGTTCCATCCCCCCCCCCCAAGGTCCCCCAGGTGGGGCATGGTGCCCATCTGAACAAATTGAGATCCTATCTCCCTGGGGATGCTACCTGCCAAGTTGAGTAAAAATCAGTCAAGGGGTACTTTTCTCAAGAAGAAGATGAAAATATACAATTTAGGCCCCATTAGGACCCCTCCCAACACCCTCCCTGGGTCCAACGGGGGGGGGGGGGGGGGGGGGGGGGGGGGGGGATGGCACTCCTGATTAGGCCATGAACAAACTTGAAACTACATCATCAATGTACTAACTCATAGTATTAACCCAGCTCTATCATGTTCTAGAGAAGAGTTTTAAAGATTCCTTGATTTTGGGGGTTGTGGCCCCCTGTAGGCTCCTCAGGTGGGCCATGGTGCCCATTTGAACTGATTGGGATCCCAATCCCCTAGGGATGCTACCTGCCAAGTTTGGTGAAAATCAGTGATGGGATTCTCAAGAAGAAGAAGAGACCCGCGGGTCTAGCGCTCACCTGAGTATCGCAAGTTCACCTTTCACGCAGTCACTAATCTAAATTATAAAATGGGTTCAAGAATGTAGCCAATAGGAAGCGCTGAAATGAGACACACCTCCTTCCTTTACTTCAGTACAACTGCACTGCCTGTAATCCTATGGTAGATTGCCGATCGTCTGTGCGCGCGGCGGCTCCTTTGATGAATTGCATGCATACGCGTACGCGCTGTCAATCCTGTAAACAACTTCTAGTTCGGGCTGCCGGCCGGCCGGCCTGTCTTCCCTTGTGCATAACATATGTGGCGTACGTACGTATACTGTACTATACGTACACTTTGTACAGTACAGTAGACCAAGCGTTATGGGACCGGACGCGTACATGGAGTCACTTTGAAGAGCAAATCCAACGATTTAGCAGGTTAATTCTCACGCCGTTTTCAGAGTATGTTGTCTAGTAGGCCTATATGAGGAGTCTATATCAAGTCTTTAAGGTAAAGGGTGCATATTCTATGTAAAATAAGTAAGTTTTCATGCGGGTGTCCGGAAACCCAACCCCCCATTATACTCAAATACACACTGTACTGTATGTGCGGGACTTCCGCGAGTGCGACGCGCGTAAAAGTTTGGGACGAACATCTTCGGACGTCTTGACCCACAAAGGTACGTGAAAAACGCTGAAAAAATGATGTTAGTTTTCGAATTTTCGACCCATTTTATAAAACAAATGATGCACAGGATTAGGCGTAGCTCACTCTCGGGTATTTACAATGTAGTGCAACATGCACTCGGCTTCGCCTCGTGCATGTTTCACAATTGTAAATACCCTCGAGTGCACTACGCCTACACTAACGCACTCTATCCTGTGCATCATTTGTATATTATTCACAGCTCTACTAAAATTTGACCAGGCATTCTCAAGTAGAAGATGAAAATGTACAATAAGGGCCCAAGTTTTTTTAAGATTCCTTAATTTGGGGGGATTGGGGCCCCCTGGGGTCCTCTGGGTGGGGCATGGTGCCCATTTTGATAAATTGAGATCCTGACCCCCTAGGGATGCTACCTGCCAAGTTTGACGAAAATCCATCATGAGGTTTTCAGGAAGAAGATGAAAATGTACAATTCAGGCCCCCATTTGGACCTTCCCAACCCCCCCCCCCCCCCCCCCCCCGCCCCAAAGAGGGGCACCCCTGGATCTGCTATGAACAAACTTGAAACTACAGTCATTAATGTACTCACTTATAGTATTATCTTAGCTCTATAACTTCTGATTCTAGAGAAGATTTTTAAAGATTCCTTCATTTTGGGGGGTTTGGGCCCCCTGGGGGCCCCTAGGTGGGGTATGGTGCCCATTTTAACAAATTGAGATCCTAACCCCCTAGGGATGCTACCTGCCAAGTTTGGTGAAAATTGGTCATGGGGTTCTCAAGAAGAAGATGAAAATGTACAATTTAGGCCCCATTAGGACCCCTCCCCACCCCCTCCCCTGGGTCCCAAGGGGGGCACCCCTGATTCTGCCATGAACAAACTTGAAACTACAGTCATCAATGTACTAACTCATAGTATTAACTTAGCTCTATCACTTCTGGTTCTAGAGAAGAAGATTTTTACAGATTCCTTAATTTTGGGGGGTTTGGGCCCCCCTGGGCCCCCTGGGTGGGGCATGGTGCCCATTTTAAACAAATTGAGTTCCTAACCCCCTAGGGATGCTACCTGCCAAGTTTGATGAAAATCGGTCTTAGGGTTTTCTAGAAGAAGATGAAAATGTAAAAAGTTTACGCACGACGGACGACGGACGACGGACGACGCACGACGGACGACGCACGACGCACGACGCACGCCGGACGCCGGACGAAGGGCGATCGCAATAGCTCACTTGAGCCTTTGGCTCAGGTGAGCTAATAATCAAATAGAATCAACACTGAGCTAAAAAAAACAAAAAACAAAAATAAAAACAAAAAAACAATAACTTAGCCCATTGTATATCCAGTTTATGTAATTTCAATCTTCACTTGAATGGCATTTTCTGATCAGAGCTGATTTGAGTTCAATTCTCCATGAAGAACATCCCTTAAAAGCCCCCCCCCCTCCCCCCCCCCCCCCGAAAAAAAAAAGAGACAGAGAGAGGGAGAAGTCATGAAGGATGACAAATTAGAAATTTTCTGATGGTGACAACATCTTTTGTCTTGCTGCCATGGCAACACACTACTTACATAAATCTGGTTTTTCTTGTAGCGTAGCCTGAGGTTGTTGAGCAGAGTGGCCTCATTCAGGTACATCAAGGAACCTGCCAAGAAAGTGGAGAAATATAGAGCATATCTCACAAATTATGCAGAGTCGAAAGGCAAAGTAATGCTTTAAAAGAGATCTGCATCGTGATATGACAGAGGCCTGTTTTTGTACGAATATTGTACATTAATCTCTAAAACAAGAAAAAAAAAGAGAAGTGAGTCTGGAGGTTGCAGAATTTGGAACAACAGCGAGTACCAAATTTATCTTTAAACTGTTGGGATATGAAGAAGTGGTAAATTACAGCCTTTTTTCCATCCATTTTTAGAGCTCTTTCAGGGCATACGGTGACATTCATACACTATAGCTTTTAAGACGAAAAGGGCCTTCACTCAAGGCATGGAATGACACTATCACCATAGAGTGTACAGGCGTTTTCACATCAGCCCGATAAAAATCCAAGCTCGAGAAATTTTTCGCGATTGCGAATTAGAGCGCTATTTCATTTCTTGTTCACATCAGCCTGAAGAGAATTAGTCCAAATTTTTTTCGAGCTAATTCGACAGCCGAGTATGTGCAAACAGCATCAGTAACGTGTGTGCCCTCTCAAAAATTCCTCATGACTTGTGTGCAGTTTCACTCCATTGATCGGGTCACACACACTAGGCATAATGGGAAGCATCGCGCTAATTTCTCGAGTCGTTTTCATATTATCAAATAGTGCGCTACTATCCCGTTATTTCAGAAATATCCCGAGTTGGACTCGAGAAATTTTCTCGACCAAAGCGATACAATTAGCGCGCTAATTTGTGTTCACATTATCAAATAGCGCGCTATTTCGTTAGGTTAATTTCCCAAGTCAGAAAATAGCGCGCTATTTGGCAACATCGAGCTGATGTGAAAACGCCTAAAGTTGATAAATGCCACAGATGGCTCAAATTTGAGTCAATAGGACCTGGACAGGACTAGACATGTATTTTTCTGTAATTTATTCTGCAAATTTTACTTGTAGTCATCTAGATGATTATTCATCCATCCATCTACCTGTTCATTCATTCTTTTTTTTTTAATATCAAAATCTATTCATATATTCACTCATTATCTATGATACGAATTTTGTAAATCTAAACCGTGCCTACAAGTTGTTGAAAGCAAATCCACTGATAAATCTATCTTGCATTATTCAACAACCACAGGACAAAATCAAATGGAATGGTTCGATAGAAATCTACCCTCAGAACAGTTGATGGGGATAAAGATTTTATGGTACTTACACACAGGGAAATCTACTCATAAAATATTACCAGTACTTTTCGCATAAAACATGCTGCATTATTAATAACCACTGTTACCATCGTAACAATCATAAAATATTTCCAGTACTTTTCACATGAAAAACAAAAAGCGTATTAATGGTTACTCATAATGCATGATATGTATATTTCCTGTTCATTTATCAAATTGTACAATTTTGAAGACATTTGTGTGTGTGTGTGTGTTTGAGTTAAGTTTGTCTGTAAACTCTATAATCATATTTCTGCAGGGTAAGTTCTGCATACAATTATGATCAATCTTTATACAAATTCTAGATAAATTACCATGCACACATAACAGATGTGTGTGAAATATATTAGCATTGATCTCTTTCTCTTCTCCAGACATATCAAACCATCAAATCAATATGTGGAGCATGCACAAAATCAAAATAACAACAGGATCAATAAGAATTTTTAGTCTTTTTTAAGGTATATTGTATGATATCATGATCACTACCCACTTTTGAACTACACATGTGTACCGTGTTACCTAAATATAGCTCTTTTCTGAGCATTTTTAATGTTAACACACACCATTTGTGTGTATGATTAGTCATCAGTATGAAAATAAATGCCAAGTTCAACTTTTGAGCTGCGGCGATCAAGGTGAAAGCCTACGCTATAATCATGCATGCCACTTCAATAGACATTTCTACCATTACCATTCCAACTCCAATACACCACATGCACAAAGTTCTACGCAAGGGTCCCTGCAATATGACAGCCATGACAGCACACAGATTTATGTACACACGCACACACACACACACACACACACACACACACACACACACACACACACACACACATATACACAAGGCAGAAAATCAACAGAGAAATTTTATGGCATATGAGTGTATCACCTGTGAAGGACGGTGATGGTCAATGCCAGGCACAATAACTGTACAACAACAATAGCTCCGACTTTCATTTTTTTTTTTTTTGTTCAGTTCCTTTGTGTACAAGTATAATATGTGTGTGAGTGTGTGTGTGTGTGTGCGTGAATATATATGTGTGTGTTTTGTGTTATTGTCAAATAATACACTGTGACTCTAAAGATTGTATCATTTTGTCGCACTGCTGCATTTTTCCTATGATGACAGTCAGTGATAAAACCACATTGCTCAGTCCTTATCTCCGACATCTGGAATGTGGATCTCACACGTCTAACACATGAACAATCTGAGAATACAAATAGAACTGAAGTGGATTTGCATTTATTCTGCAATACAGTCTTGCTGATAGGATTATTGGATACTATGGATACTCCATGCACTGAGAGGCTCCAATTGAAATGTTGGATCTCGAGGCTCTGAAGAAAATATATATTGGGGCAATTTCTGTCACCGAAGAATCATAATTTCACTGGTGGCACCAAACAGTTCATGATAAATATATTCCTCCAACAAATCTTGAAAAATAGTACAAATTTTGTTCAACAAAGATGTTTACATTGTACTAGCACTGAAGATGAACAGTATATTACTGCAGTGGGCGTGATTTACAACGTGGTCTATGAGACTGATACCCAAAGCACTCGACACATGGTGGATCAAAAATACATTGATCAATCGCATGATGACATTCGAGACATAATACACAATATTGTAAATGTTGTCGTACATGTAGTATGCACGGTGTAGAGAAATTTTCGTTATTGGCATTTTGTTTTAAACGTCACCATTACAGCAATGTTATAGATGGTCACATTCCATACTGACCAATCATTGTATGTAATTGTTTGAACAGGATTTCATCTATTGAGGCATCAACAATCAAAATGTGATTTTACACATTCACTGTATCTTCACAAAGAAACAGACTTGTCTTTTGCTAAAGTCATACCATTCTTTTTTATTTTATTTATCTATTTATTCATTCATTCATTCATGCATGCATTCATTCATCCATTCATTTATTTATTCATTTCTTTTTGCACTTACAGTTGTCGTCCACCGTCTTTGCTTCATCATCCTCTGCTGGAAAGACTCTGTCATAAGCAGCACTGACGGCCTGAAATATAGTGAAGGATAAAAAAGTATTAAGAGTGAATACACTGTATACACCATATGTGACCCTGCATCTCAAAACAAACAAAAAGTCGCCAGACATGAATTTTTAGTTAAGACCATATTCTGAAAGAGCAGACTTTAAGCTTTAAAATGATGTATAACTCAAATCAAATGGACTCTCCTAACCTATCTAAATATTGGAAAGAAAGCACAAACTCAGGAAAAGTGTGAACTGAGAAAAGAGGCTCTGAAGTACAGTGTCTATTCAAGTGCTTAATCTTTACCAAACCGTGCTGGCTGTGCGATGAATGGGACAAAAAACAGGAAGTAAACCACTGGAGTACCAACAATGAAGGGATTTTCAGATTAAACTGAAATTAAGAATGCCTCATTAACACATTATGTCCATAATTAATGCCAACTTTCAAAGCAGTAGCACTATCCTTTCAAAAGTTATTAGAGTTGAAAGCGAAGAGTGTGGACAAGGTTTTTCAGAAATGAAAAAGGGAGTTTAAAGACACACCTAATCACACTATTCTACCAAAAATGTTCAAGATAAACTGCTAAAAAAAACACACTTTCCTGCCCGTTTTATGATACCAAATTTTAGCATATTGTAAAAGAAGACCTGCTCTTTCAGAAAATATGAAAAAGTCAAGTTCGGCTATGTTGACCCATTTCACTTATTTTCAGTCCTCACGAAAAATCAGTGTGTGCGACTTTATGTTCGTTTTGAGGTGCACGGTCACATTTTATGTGAGTCTAAATTTTTGCAGTCGGGACTTCTCGACATCTTCATAAGTGGTTAGTTTTCGCTGATTGTGGATTACAGTACTGAAGGGAGAAATGTATCCATGCACACATATTCACATCAGGATCAGAGTTAATATTTTCGTGTGGTTTTAAATTCTTACGATTTGACTTTATCACGTGTCATTGTCTTTTTCCTCCAAGGCAGGATGAACGATAAACACCATAATGAAAAATTAGAAGAAAAAACCCCAAAACACTCAAACAACCTCAAAGTCTAAATGTTCAGTTACCAGACAAATCTGTCGACAAGAAACACCCTGCTCACAAAGACAGGCATATAATGACCAAGTGTTGCACTGCACTTGTGCAGTGATTTGCATCCCCAGAACAACTTTTCATTTTCAGCTTGGAAGACAGGTGCTCACGAACGAAAATGGGTGAAGAAAATCAATCAGTTTTGACTCACGATTTCTTCACAGCTTGAATACATGTATATCTTCAGATATTGATATGACACCTGTTTCACCAGATTTTCCCCCTTACTATGACACCCACTGCCCCTTGTTTACAATTCCTTTCATAATGATAATTCATGAAACAGAAAGCTTGCCAAGGTCTATCCCACAATGCAACATGTAAGTCAATCCATAGTGATGCATTCAGGAAAAAGATGAATGGAATACCGTAAAACGAGAAACGTTCGTGTGCATTTTAATTTCGCGAATTTCGCGAGCGTGAAGACTCGCGAAATTAACTGAATGCACTGAATGCCAGTGGCAGTTCGCGAAAATTTCATGCCGCAAAAAAGGCCGTCCGCTCCAATTCGCGAAGAATTAATGCCGCGAATATATCATGTTTTACAGTAGCTCATATTACTGAGTACTTGGAAGGTAAACGAATGAATACATTGTACTTGTAAGCAGCCAGTCTACGGGGGGGGGGGGGGGGGGGGGGGGGGGGGGGGGGGGGGCTGGGGAACATAACATTGTGTGTACCTGTGACATACAAAATTGTACACGATTGTAATTTGTGGCTGAAGCTTGTGGTCCTAATCTAGAGATATAATCTATCTGTTTACTTTAAAAAACAACAACAACAACAACAAACAGATAGGGCTTATGATATCCATATCGTTACTACAGTTGTTTACATTGTATGTCTGTCACTGTCACTGTAATAGTAATGAAAGATATCCTACTCAAATTTTGTTCTACAAGCTTTGCCACTGATCAGATTTGTTAAATTGTTCTAACAATTTATATCAATGAGGGGACAAAAATCTGTTGCCGTAGGCATGCAACAGCAAGGAGGCATCAAACTCATCTGCATACATCACACTGTAGACTGCAACTTGTACACCAACAAAATATGCAGTAACACATTGACATATTTTGTACATGTATTGCACTGAATGTGTCTTTTTCCCAATGGTAAAGGTGTGTGCATTTCTTAGACTGTGTGTACACAAGAGCAACATAATAACCGAGGTTGCTGGGATTGCATTAATTCTGTGGTTGCCATGGAAACTGAGCTGTCTTCCATCACCACCATGGTAAGAGGCTCCTCTCTTCTCTCTCTCTCTCTCTCTCTTCTTGGAAATCATTTTCACCACTCTTCAGTCTCCTTTTACAGTGTATAGCCACACCTTTAGTACAGGTACATGTATCATACATGGTACTGGATGCACATGTTGTCATCTGAATAATACATACGTAATTAACTCTCGACTCAAAACCATTTTTCAGGTAACTCATGTTGAAGTCAATGGAAACACTTGTACTTGAAGAGTTTCACTGCAAAATGGGATAGGCATCATGTTGAGATCAACATGGAGTAAAACAAAACAGGTCTCCCAACACCTAACCTGTATTAAAGATAATAAAAAATATTTTTGAAGTTATGATTAAAAATATACCTCATTTTCTGTGGGGTTTTTCAGCAGCTTTAATCAGCACTTAACCAAAATGCAATAGATTGTTTTATAATTTCACTCTACATTTGTACATTTACTGAAATTGTGGCCAAGGATATTCCTGTTATCAGTGAAATATGATTCGCTATAACAGGAAGCTGCAGTACTAATGTACGACATGTACCTATGAAGCTTAACATTTAATCAATGTCCTTATTGGCAAAGTGCTGCAGCACAGCATTTTCTGTCAGTTAAAAGGGATTCCACACTAAATGAAGCAACAAAGAACATTACACTCATTCACGTACTTGTAAGCAATGAGCCAATCCCCAAAGAATATGTATTTGTTGACACAAACAAATGATCTCCGTTGACTGTACATTGCCTTGATTATCACAATTATGGCAATGATATACATTACATGTACACTGTAATGTACAATAATAAAATGCACCTAATGGGGGTGTAGAACAACATGTTTGTGCTTCAGTGCATTTCAGTGATATATTAATTATTTCAAGGATAATTTATATTGTCTGGGATTCTCATTAGTCTGATTAGTATGATCACAATCTGAATTTTTCAAGACAATGTTCATTTATAATCATCAAGCCTGTCATCTTGCCCTAGGCCCTGCATTCCCCATGCACTTTGTATTATAGTCTTATACAACGTACAATGTATTCATAAATGTACAATGTACAATGTACACTGTATGTATTGAGTTGTGTTTTATTAATGTTCAAAAACAATTACCATTATGATGGAACTGCAAAAGTTAAAGGCATTATCACTACTGTACCTAGGTCACAAGGAAAGTGTTCATTACTTATTTTGAGCAAATTGATCCCTATTTGCACACTATCATTATTTTGGAAATGTATGGGACATTGAAGATATTTGACTGGGTCCAATCATTTGTGGGATTTATATTTAAAAAAAGCTTTTGCTGATCTGTGCTTTAATCCTACCAATTTCAAGCAAAACAAGGTTTCTTTTGACTAAGGAGGCAACACCCCCGACCCCCTCTGAAACCCATGACACAAAATCACCAAGCAGGTGGATTCTCTAGTTGCATTAAGTGTTAATAGCACACGGTATGAGGGAGTGTCACCAAAACGCAAATTATGCCTTTTGGACTTTTCGCCACGTCTCTCGAAGCCATATGCCCAGCGAATTCTACATCAAGCCCAGTGGGTGTTTACCCTAGCCAAATGTAAACCTCGTCTGAAGAGAGAAGCAAACAGCAGCATGGCATCAGACTATTATACACGCTCTCCTCACTGAAAACTATTTACCATCATTCCCTGCATACATGGTTTAGTCTTGTGTTCCTTTCAGTCACTTTGTTGTGAGGTTTACCTCAGATGGTCAAATATAAATTGTCAAAATGGTCAAATACATTGTCAAAACAGGTCAGAACAATCAAAGCCTATGCTTTGCATGTGTTTTGTAAATGCACACATATACTCAACATGGGAATCAGCTGATATGAATACAGCTATTAAGTTTTGCATCAAGGCGACTATTAAAACAACAATTATTTGAAAAAAAAAATGTAGCTATAATACTTGAAGCTGCATGCAAATGTCTTAATAATGGTCTTTCAAACACAGTATCGTCAGCAAATTTTACCACCTTATAATAAAGAGATTTTGTTACTATGCAAATTTGAATTTCTGCACGACAAGCTAGCTGCTCTACAGTACAAGCATGTAATATTTTCCCCAGCTTACATTTTAGAAGCAAATTCACTTTTGTGTCCAGATCTTTCAAGGCTAATAGGTTTCTTGAATGCAAAAGTTGCATAGGGTGCCACAAAAATGACAATCCCGCAAGAATTCCTGATACTGAATACAATGTACATTGCATTCATGAATATTTAACAAAGGTATTGAACAAGCTTGATGACCCTCTTCACATGTCAGATGTTATTGATTGGCTGAACCATGTCATCCTGAGGTGAATACTAGTGCATGTCAATCGAGTTAGGTAGCATAGAAACTTGAAAGTGATACCAAGATACTCACTCAAAGTGCTCAATCATTTCTACAATGTCAGTACATAGTATATGTAAAGTGTGATATCCCCCCAAAACACACACACACACACACACACACACACAAGACAAAACAGAAACAAAACAAAAGACTGAGGCGGGTGGAGCAAAACAATCTGTCAGTGGTCTTCCCACGCTAATGTCATTTCCAATGGCTGTTTGCAGGGTGTATAATATTCACTACAAACAGTTGGACAAATATTATTTTTGCTCTTTGTTTTATAGATAGTTCCTTATTCTGCAGGTTGTCCATTGAAGACTATAACATACAGTAAAACACAAGAAGAAGAAAATGAAGAAGAAAGGGGGAATGTCTTGAATAGGAGCTAACAAACTTGCCACTGTTGCAACTTCATGAAAAAAAAAAGATGCACACAACACACAAGTGCCTTATTCTCCTTTTAATCTCTGAAAACAAAAAAGACTTTAAACTGAGTAATTGGTTTAACAACTCACTTTCTGCAGCAAAACACCTTAAAGGTAGGGGATACCTTTTACAGACCTCCCAAAATGCAGCAAAACATTAAATATGAACCTCAGGGGACTTGCTTAGGCCACTGCTTAGAAATTTGGAAGTCAACAGTTATCTAAAATTTGAATAATGCACAAAACTCAACTACTCAGTAGTTCTGTGTGTCAGCCATACTTAAGCCTTTTTGTTGCATTCTTCTGTATTTGTGATCTATAAACACAAATCTAAAAGTACAAGAGCTGATGTAATAACATATAGAGTGTGTGGTAAGAATGTTTTTTTTATAGAAATGTTTGTAAGTGTTGATGAACTTTCTTCACAAAATATACATGATGGACACACATGCAATACATGGGTCTGCAAAGGTACAGTGATAGCCTAGTAATGTACTGGAATTTACGGTGAGCCCCGAAAACAATTCAATTCAAAATCTAACGGTCAAAAAAATGTACTAAATGTTACCTTCCACTTTCAATACTTTATGGGAGTTTCTAAAATGATATTCTCTTCAACATACCACTGTATTTATACAACTCTTCATTTAAGGCGTGCAAATGGGATTCCCTACCTTTAAAATTATTTAGGGTATTACCTACAAAGAACATCTTCACCATTTCTTCTCTTTGCAATTTAAAATCAAGTTGAAATGGATTTCAAGAAGCATGAAGCTAAGACACAGAATCCTCTGTGTATTTTGTAGATTTTGATTGTTTATCCACATTAAACATCCATGTGTGTCTTTTGAGAATTATTTATAGGCATATTAAAGATGTAATCAAAATGGGACAGTGATGTACAGCTTTACAGTGTATGGCAAGCCAAGTGAAATAACTCAAAGCCATCTTCCAATCGTACAATGAGAATATTTCTATGGCAATGAATTGCCATGACAAATAATCCAAAGTTTACTAACATACATAAAAACTTCATCATTTATATTTAAGCTACATTGGACTGAAACTCTCAAGCATGCCTTACAACTGAGAGTCACAAGTTTTCAAGACCCCTGCTGTTCATGATTCATCAGCTGTGTGGTCAAGGAAGAATACTGACACATACAGTCAGTACCATTTCCTGCCGACTGATATAATGTAATCTTTTAACCGCAATTATGCTGAGGGGTACAATGCAGGTGTAAGGGGTTATGCTTGTTAAAGGGAAATTTACCCCAAATGTTTACATGAATTTACTGCACGAAGAAAAAATAATAGAGCACATCAGAGAAAGATAATATTTATTTTTCTAACATAATGAATGAGCATTTGACTTACCTCCTTCAGAAGGCAGGGGGAATGATATTCACCTTTACATACACTTAATTATATCAGTAATAAGGCGAGGGAATGTGTACTTTTCATTTGCAAATAGAAAATAATATTTTGTAGAATTCTCTTTATATTTTGGCATTGTTCCACTTCCACTAACTGCAACATTACAAATTGTTTCAGCCTTCTATTTAGTGATGACAGGCACACACATTTGACTACACTTTTTGAACAGACTCCACAATTTTCCACAAACTTCAGTGTGTGTTATAGATTCTTACACTTACTGAATTCACATGTTTGGGATGAAATTCCCTTTAATCTGTTTGCCATGCACTGAACAGACCTGTGGCTAGAAGCAGAGGTAACACTGGTACATCTTTGCCACTACTGTAGCTGCATTTCCTGACTATTTAATGAATATCAGTGGATGAGTTAGACTAATTATGCTACAGAGCTTCAATAAGATGTATCGACGGTGATCTGTCGTTCTCTCAGTAACCATAGCATGGAAACAAAACATCAGTGGAATAAATTTGGTGTCATAATCCTATCATACAGTGTGCTTTGTCAAAATGATGTAAGACAAATGTACTTTCATAGCTGCACAATGACACTTTCCAAAGCACCTGCTACAGATAATTGCAAGGATCATGCATCCCCACCTATAGCAGCCAAAGATGAAAGATGAATGTACAGTTGTATGCCTCTTCAAAAGATGACCTACCTTTCCCGTTTCCGGTTGTACAGTGATGCCATCGACTCCAATGTCGATGATGCGCCCCAGCTGGAATCCATGCTCCAGGTGGGGCACCCACACCTTCCGGTTCTCGTCAAACATGGCCGACGCCCGGCAACGGAGGATGCTACTTCAAGCTGCAGGGATGCTCTAGAAGTTGATTGTATGTTTCAGAGCTGCTTTCTCTCTTCCTCAGTGCTCCTTCACTCCACAAGATTTTCTCCTGTATCAGGGCAAAAGAAAAGATAAATCCAAGGTCCTGCATTAAGCACTTGCCTGATTGCCTGGGTCAAGTGAAGATCGAAGTCAGGCAAATGTTTCAAAATGAGAAAAATTGCAGTGACCTTACATGTCATCATGCTATATCACAGATTCCACAATTTCTGTTTGACTGGTAACACCTTCAAATTTTCATAACTTGCCGATTCTAAATCAGAATTTGGTCAAACTTTCTTTCATACCCTCTTTCCCTCACTAATCTAGGTCTGTTTTAATAAAACAAACATGTATTTTAAGGGTGGCCTTCCTCTTTAAAGAGTTATTTATTGACATTCATTGTGTGTTGTTTAATACTGACAATTGTTTTAAAGCTAGTGGAAACCCTTGCGTCAGATTGGCTGAGAGCAAATTTGTTTGTGAAAATCACTGAAAAACACTTGATAAAATGCCCCCTCCCCCGATGTTAACCACCTGAATAATATATTTGTGCTTTCCACTGTAAAATTAATGATAATAATACAGGTAATAATAATAATAATAATAATAATAATAACAATAATGATAATAATTATTATTATTATGACATGAAAAAAATTACATAAATAAATTTATAAAAAATAAACTATCCTATGTACATTGAAGGTTTTCAAACATACACGGTAGAATTTCGACAGTTGGCTGAAATGTGCAAATTAACAACTTGTGTGAAATATTTCTACATCTCATAATAAACACCTGATGAACATTACGATGAACATGGTCACCAAGGTGGAAAACCACAAACTTTTGACCTGAAAAAGAACAACTTGTGTGTTTTCATTTCATCACTGTGGAACTTGTGTAATAAATTGTATTAGTAATCCAAATATGCATGAAATATACTAATGAAATATACAATGTTAAAATGATATAAAGAATGCTGTTAGGATTGAATTTGATAGCTTCAGTTTTAAGACATTCACTTTTCCAAGATAATCCATACTGGCCACATACAATGTAATATCTGGTCAGATTTATCCCCCCTCCCCCCCCCCCCCAAAAAAAAAAGACAAAGAAAACTCTTATACTACATTTTTATGACCTTCAAGACAAGAGGGTTACCATTTGTTGCATTACCACTTCAAGACATCTCAATATGTGACAAACAAACATGAAACAAACAGGTACCTCATTCAAAAGAAATATTTACAAATACTTTTAGCACATTGTACGTAATATCATCATACATTTGTATCTACAACAATACATCTACCTCAATATCATTTGTTGCAATGAAGCATAGGCTATGATAGTGTACAAGAGAAGTGAAATTTAAACGATATCTGTCTATTCTTTCAAGGATATCAAGTGTTGGTCTGTGGTTCTACTCTGCTGGAAATATAGTCCAGGGCCCCGTTTCATAAAAGATGTTAGGATGTCAACTCTTGCTGGAATGACAACTTCCTATAGCAACAGCCAATCAGGAAGCTGCATTCATGTCATTACTATGACAATTGACATTCCAGCAAGAGTTGTTATCATATCAACTTTTTATGAAACGGGGCCCAGATCTTCAGCCACAACAGGTTTTTAATTACATAGTACACCAAGTGTGGCACGTATTTAATCCCAAGTTGAGTCATCAGTTGACATGAGCCATGCATGGTACTGATCCCTAGGACTACAAATAGAAGCCAAGACACTACGAGTTTATATTCTGGTACTACATGACCTATTATACATCACTTCATTCACTCCTTTTGTGCTTCTGGCTGTGGGTTTTTAGTAGGGCCTTGATGATTAAATCCATAAAGCCTGGCCCCGCCTCACTGCACTGGCTGCACACATGGTATGATTTGAGAGCTTTGAGCTTGTGGGAAGTGGATTAGGAAGGGTGGCGTCTTCCTATGTGGTATTTAAACTGATCAGATGACACTCTACACTTTCTAGTGCAAACTATGGCATTCATTTAGCTGCAAACTAGGAATACACAAATGAGATTGCACAGCAAATGCACCCTTGCCTCTTTTTTAAATAATCACTTTTTGTCACATCACAAAAGATCAACATTTATCCCACAGGAGACATCATTTTTAAAGTAAGCCTTAATTCCAGAATGATGGCCTTGGCTTGTTTGAATACCAGGGCTGCAATAGCTCTAAATGACTCAATTAAGTTTTAATGGAAGCTTAGATAGGTTTTGGTATAAAAATGATGGCACTCATATCATTTATTCTCTTTATATCCACCAAGCATTAGTGCCAGTTAAATGCGTAGCTTGACATGCAGACAATTATTTCATGTGTTCATGAGCCTGTATGTCCAGTATGCAAGACACATTTTTGTTTTCTCAGTACTGCTTTTGACACTGACATTCAGTATGGGTATATAAAACATAGACTGATCATTTTGATCATTAAGTTTTAATGGAAGCTAAAATAGGCTTGGGTAAAACGATGACATTCAGGCACTCATATCCTTTATTCACTTTATATTCACCATCATTTGTGGAGGTTAAATGTGTAGCTTGACATGCAGATGATTATAATACTTCACGTGTTCATGAGCCTCTATACTGTGTCCAGTGTGCAAGACACATTTTTGTTTTCTCAGTATTGCCTTTATGGCACTGACATTCAGCATTGGTATATAAAACATATAATGACTGAACATTCTGGGAACAGCTTCATTCAACATGGCCTGCAGTGACCCTTGACCCTGTCCTGAGTCACAGTACAGGTGTATGTGTGGTAGCATCAACTTGGGTCAAGCATGTGCTCTACGTCATGACCCTCATGACAATAAACAGATTTACAGAAGAAGTCTCACTATATACAAGTTTGCAAATAACATGGGGCAGGCCAGGCCCTTTTACTTTGTTATAACCAGCGACCAGGTACACTAAAACAAATCTGGGTAAATGATACAAACTACGCCATACCATTCTGTTATTGAAAACTACATAAGTGTGGTTGACATGGGTGCCTTGATCTCCCTATAACGATACAATACCTTGTTTGGAGGCTGGACTTGTTTCTTTATTTCTAAGAGGGCTATATTTGTTTCCAGGTACAGATAATCAAGAAAACACACAACATTTTAGGAGTGTTGAAAGCTTAGTTTTTCTTGAGGGACCTCTGACTTTTAAGCTACATTGTAGAAAAAAAAAAGAATGAACGAAAAAACTTTCGCAAATTTCAGGATGGAGTGAAACAAGTTGGTCTACTTACATCATGTATACAAAAGATTAAAAATGCCAACTACTTCATGTATATTATATCTCATTTTCTTTGAATTCTTAACACATTTTTTTTTTAAAGAATCATTTACAGGTGCGAAACCTACAACTTTAAGAAAATACAGGGATCATCTACAATGTATCTCACTCTCTTGCTGTTGGCTGTTTTTGTAACTAAAAGTATGAGCATGTTGCAAGACAAACTAGATTACTCTGTCACCTGAAAGGGGGGGGGGGATCTTCATAGAGCAGTAAAGACAAATTTTGCAGTGCCTTTACAAGAGCAGTGCCTTTAATACATGTATACAAGAGCAATAACACTAATCATCACACAAACTTATGACCATTGAATAGTGTGATGTCAAAAGGCCTTTAAAGGGGATGCTAGCAACTGATCAGTGGGAATCAGTGGGAATGCTGGGGGATGATTGTTCCAATCCTTGTGGGATTCATGTAAGAGTATATCATCTATTGTTGTGTGAAAATTATTTGCTTCAGAATGGTCTCATATTCAAGTAATGTCCAGTTTAATGTTTCCAGGTTAGCATGACTGTACAGTGATGGGGCGATCGTTAACTTTAAATTGCACATTACTTGAACATGAGACCATTCTGAAGCAAATAATTTTCACATAACAATAGACATTCGTAGACTAGCCTCACAGAGCGTTGTATGGGCCAGAATTTGAAAAAAAAAAAAAAAAAAGTAGTAACGTTTTATAGAGAAGCAAATCATATTTCACCTCAGATTTCGAAGAAGATGTGTCGATTTACCACAAGTCAAGATTTTTTTTTTTTTTTGCGTAAAGTGCTTGAAATGTTCATGTTAGATCTTTTCCCACACAATACGAAATTTGAGAATCATTTGCCGATTTTCTCTTTGTCAACTGCTTTGTACGAATTTGTACAGTGAATTGTGGGTATGAATTGTGATGTAGACTTCGTCTATGGACAAGATGTGAAAGACGTCGATTATTCCATTATGAAAATCGTGTCCGGAATCATGATGAGATTTTACACCGTCAAAAAACAAGTAATTTTGTTCACGACTTTAAGAATGACTAGTGTTATTTTTGGCTGAAATTTCATGCTCTGATGAGTGTGGAATTCAGAGCCACGAAAAAAAAAAAAAAAAGCATCCGGCGGTGATACGATCCACTCTCCTACAATGCCATTCCCTAGGCATAATGAATTGACATACTGCAGCTTCTGAACACATTTCCCAAGACATGCAAAATCCACTCATTCAATGAAGAAGATTGAAAAGAAATGAAAGCTCAGTCATTCATCACACGATATCAACACTATGACAAGAGCACTTAGCATTCACAGCATTCACATTCACACATTGTTTTAATTCTGAAAAGAAATGCCATTACCATTAGGAGTTACCTGATTTGCTTGGTCATATGTGCAAAGTAGATTCCCTAAAATAAGCATGACCCTTCCAAAGGTAAACTAAAAGTAAACCAAATGGCAAGATAACTTTAAAACCATGGTAACGTTTTTTATAATCTTAGCTCTTTGCTTTTACCGTACTTTGTACTACACGCTACATTTGTACTAGTTTTTATACTAAATTGTGTGTAAAATATCGCCATGTTCACAAACCACTTTAGATTCTAGAAATTAAGTGAGAATCCACCTCAACTTCATCTAACAGAAAATGTTGATTGAC
Source organism: Diadema antillarum (assembly GCF_040938485.1). Lineage (NCBI taxonomy): Eukaryota > Metazoa > Echinodermata > Echinoidea > Diadematoida > Diadematidae > Diadema > Diadema antillarum. The sequence goes on from NW_027271054.1 coordinate 995,863, forward strand.
GTGTAACTTAGAATCTACACATGTGACAGAGAAAAACGGAAACTGTGTGAATGAATGGCATGTCAGTGACTTTTGACACTGACTGAAACACGCACAGACAACAGTCAACTTGAAACATAACTATCACACATTCGCTGTACGCAGGTACTACGTCGCGACAGCGTACTTACAGCGTCTGGTCGGGCTACTTGAAACAAAACCACTTGTTGAATTTGTGGTCAAATTTCACGGCTTATTAACAGTCGTTACAGTGGCTCAATACATCTCATATGAAACACGTTATAATACTGACATCAAACAAAACAACAGTATGATGTGACATGTAACAGGAAGAGGAAAAAAAAAGCAAAAGTTACCTACGTGTAGTTCCCGATTATCAAAGCATGAACTCACGGGCGAACTCGCGCCGCTGGTAGGATGCTGAGGAAGTCCCTAGAGCCTAGAGTATGGTCACCGCAATGGGTGATTTCAAGTTCGGTGCTAGTGCTAGTGCTAGTGCTGAGATAGCACTATAGCACCGGCGATATGCCTGTGATGCTAGATCAAGGCACCGTGTGTGTATCTATTGCCCCATACTGCATGTACACTGTAGCATGCATAGGCGAGTACAACTGTACGTCGAGTTCCGGTTTCGACGATGACGTCATTTTCGCTCGCACCGTACCGTCGTCGCGCTGTGTGTGCTGCGCTGGTAACGCGTGTACCCCACCCCAGTCATGCCTTTCTTTTGCCTCCCATTTCATCAATGCAGGACACCCACACACTGCCATGGGAAGATACCTTATAGCCGAATGTGTACTTATTAGTAATCAACTGACAATTTGGACCCGCGCCCATCATATACTAGTAAAATAATATATATGTACAAGTGTACAACTTTTCGATCCACGATGATGGAAGGTGCGGAGGTCGATCCGTCTCAAAAGCGACTGAGAAGAGAGTGGGCGTGGTCGAAGAAGAGGTGTTGGGGAACACACCGCTGGACGCGTAAATGGCAGCCAGAAAGGCGAAGTTACTTTCTTATTCACGAAGGTGACAAAATACTCTTTTAAAAATCTGCTTAATTGTTCCCCCTCTAGAACCACCTGTGGGAAGTACAGATGTATTACAATTCACTTGTATAGAGTCTACCTGCTGAGTCCAACCAATGGGGATTCTTTAAAATCAACGCCCAGTTTCTCAAAGTTCACGTCAGACCTAACAGTTTATACTCCCACATGCAGGCACGAATTGATTAATAAAAAAATTGATGTAAGTACATGTATTAACATGTATTAACATGTATTAACATGTATTGTGTATTAACAAAACAATATTCGTAATATCATTATTTTTTTCAATTATGCAAACAAAGAGAGAAAGATATGGTTCTCGGACGATCCATATACACACATTTTGCGAGAAGTTATCTAGTAATCATCATTATTTTTATATCGACGTTGTACCAATATCAATTATGTTTGCTCAACGGATCAATAACATGACAATTAAGATATTTATTGTATTTACACTTAAATCAATTAAGTTTTTTCCTCTAATTACATTCTATTATAGCGATTATATATATATATATATATATATATATATATATATATATATATATATATATATAATATATATATATATAAACAATAGACACATTGTTGAACATGAGCCTATATCGTTTCAGTTTGTGTATTAGTAATCAGTAACGTTCTCCAACATGTACAATGAACAACTTTTTCGAAACTGCGTTGTGAAACTTTTCCCCTAATGATGGCGTTGTTCATAACGGGAGTACATCGTGCTTGACAATGCTTTTTGCACAGTTTATCCAATGAGGTACATGCACTTATAGCTTCGCCTTTATAATGTATATAGGTATCTTACCTCCTTGAGTCAACTTTATGCCTCCAGGTTGATTAGCTATCACTGTACGTAGATCACTATAAGAAAAGATATACACCAAAGAAAAATACAAAACAGCGTTTAGTCCTTCTCTCTAAAAAAAATCGAGTGAAATTTTCACTCTAAAAAGAGTGAATACAAAAAAGAGTGAATTTTGAGTGAAATTGGAGTGAATTTTGAGTGAAAATGCTCATTTTCACTCCTTTTGGAGTGACGTCAGGGATCACTCCAAAATCTTCGAGTGATCCCTGACGTCACTCCAAAAGGAGTGAAAATGAGCATTTTCACTCAAAATTCACTCCAATTTCACTCAAAATTCACTCTTTTTTGTATTCACTCTTTTTAGAGTGAAAATTTTCACTCGATTTTTTTTAGAGAGTTTATCTACATGAGTGAAATACAATTATATCACTTTCATATATCAATTCCATAGTATAATATACACTGTATCACTTATATCATGTGCGTATATCACATCATATATCACTTTCCCCGAGATTTACATGATTCAGATGTTCCAGTCCTTATGTAATATGGGTATTGAATACATGGGATTCCATTTTCCTGTGACATTAAATTGAAATTTTCACAACTGTAGTGCCGGTATTTCATCATTCTTTGGTCTCTTACCTCTGATCATGATCAGCAATAGCGAGCTTTAGACTAGTCTGCGACACGAACGCTAAGACGACGCTAATCGCAGGAAAATAACCAACAACCCAAGAAACAAAAATGGTGTTCTACTCAGCTGTTTCCATTTTCCAACCAGGGAGGCTGCGTCGCGCAGATCTAGAGCTCGCTATCAACCCCCTGTATGTCACAATAATCTCCTGTCCATAGGGATGCGTGAGAGTTGTGCAAATTTGATTCATTGGCGCAGAAAGGGTTAAAACATAGCATTTGCAACGGCGACCTATAAAGGTAACTAAATTTGAATTACGACGAAGTTCAATATAAAATGACACAATCTGTTCTGATCTATCAAAAATTAAATCAGAAAACTGAATTATTGTTCATAATCTAGATCTTTTTTTTCTTCCCCTATCCATATCAACATGCAAAGGAGGATCATCATACACACCAATTTCAAAAGGATCAGATAGAGAATGAGAGGCCTGATGTTAATATCGTGACATTCTATATATAAAAGAGTGAATTGGCCACAACCATCATCATTCTTATGATCGAAATGCAGGACTCATACTATCCATATAATATCAATCCTAAAAGGGCGGGGGGGGGGGGGTTTGAATCACCCCCCCTCCCCCCGGACATTTTTCGCGACTATTCCGCCGCGCGAATTTTTTTGACCACGCCGTTCGCTGACTTTTTACTTTCAAGTCTCGCACATCATTCTTATGACACCATTTTCGCGAAAATTGCGCATAAACCGTTACGACGCTGCACGACCTTTATATATGTGCCTGTCAGACCGAAAATGGCTCAAAAACGTGATTTTGTGTATAAAGTCTATGCAAATGGAGTTTTCTCACCTTATTCATACATATATATTATTTTCACTTTCATAGGCTGAAATCAATTATTTTCAGCATGATTATGCTTAAAGTAGGTTCTGCCATAAATTTTGCAAAAAAAGATAAAACAAGGAAAGGTCGAAAAACAAAGAAATACATAAGAAATTCCTAAAACAATAAAATACATATAAGAACTTAGTTTTGATACCAGATTTTTTTTTCAAGTACATTGTCAGGCATGCTACAAGAAATAATTAGGATAAAATAAATTAGGATGCCATTAGCTTTATTTTCTGAATTAGAGCAAAATCTATGATTTCACGCATATCAATTAATATAAAATATAAATTGAAAAATTCTTCTTTTTTTATAGTTTGGTAGATTACACGACAGGTAATGTAGTGTCAATTTTCATGGTGATTGCGGGATCGATGGCCGAGATCTTGGGGGGGGGGGGGGGGGGGGGGAGTGGTGGTTGAATCAACCCTCCGCCCCCCCCCTTCCCCCCCCCCCCCCCCCGCAAAAAAAAAAAAAAAAAAAAAAAAAAAAGACAAAAGACAAAAAGAAAAAAGGCCCGGCCTGGTTAGGGTTAACGGAATTCCGCCCTCTCTTGTTCCTGAATGAAACTTAAACAAAAAATGGAGGAAATTATTTGTCCCTATCAAATGCTTTTAGAATGAAAACAACAACAACAACAACAACAACAATAATAATGATGATAATGAAATAAGATAATGATAATGATGATGATGATAATGATAATAATAATAATGATAATAATAATAATGACAACAACAACTCATCAATAACGACAAGGAAGTGGGTGAGATGTGCTTGCTTTGTCTCATGACCTGGGCCACAACATGACCTTTGAATTTTTATAAATCTTTATTTTCAACCTATGATACATGCTGTGAGGCAATGAACTCTTCACCTCGTTTTGTGTTAGCATTATTTCTGGTTGCATGCGATATTATACAAATGATGCACAGGATAGAGTGCGTTGGTGTAGGCGTAGTGCACTCGAGGGTATTTACAATTGTGAAACATGCACGAGGCGAAGCCGAGTGCATGTTGCACTACATTGTAAATACCCGAGAGTGAGCTACGCCTACACTAACGCCACGAAATAATCCTGTGCATCATTTGTTTTATAAAATGGGTCGAAAATTCGAAAACTAACATCACTTTTCAGCGTTTTTCACGTACCTTTGTGGGTCAAGACGTCCGAAGATGTTCGTCCCAAACTTTTATGCACGTCGCACTCGCGGAAGTCCCGCACATACAGTATAAGTATAATGGGGGGTTGGGTTTCCGGACACCCGCATGAAAACTTACTTATTTTACATAGAATATGCACCCTTTACCTTAAAGACTTGATATAGACTCCTCATATAGGCCTACTAGACAACATACTCTGAAAACGGCGTGAGAATTAACCTGCTAAATCGTTGGATTTGCTCTTCAAAGTGACTCCATATAACATATTTTGATGTGAAAATAGGTTTTCATGTCCATATTCCATTTACACGGATTCACTTTTTCTTTAGTTTTGTTTTATTCATTTCTATCTGTCTCTAACAATATGAATTGTTCGTTTGTCCCTTCCTGCACGTCACAGAGGTCTTCTGGTCAGGTAAAATTCTCCTTTTCAGACAAATATGATTTAATCTATGAAAATCACTGTATTAGTCCCATATAAAGGGAGAACTGCTAGTAACGTAAGGCAGCATTCCTTCTTCTTAGAGCCTTTCGTTTCTATTGTTGAAGCTCCCTTCCAAAGATTATCTACAAAATAATACATTAAAGAAGACCAAAGTTCCATCTGTAACAGATAAGATTGTCGGTGATGCATTATTGTATTGACATTCTCGCGACTCTTTTTTTTTCAGTGGTTACAACTTAAAGCATCCTGCAATATTTCTGGGGCTTTGTGTGAAATCAGTGTTTACTATTCGAATTTACCACCGCCCGTATAGTTGAAACCTTTACGGCCGACGGAGGTAAGATTATGTGTTTGGTTCTGTAAATTGGTCTAACTGTTTGTCTGCCTGTGTGGCTGTTTGTTACGTACAAGATAAATTCGAACGAATTTTTACAAATTTTGAGGGGTGTGTTCATGATGAGGTAAGAAATGGATCATACGATTTCAGGGTCAAAGGTGAAATGTCATAATGGCCATAAAGGACGTAAAATAAGCTTAAATCTCCCAATAACTAACAAAAACAGATCACCGGGACTTTCACTAAACTTACATGATGAGGTAGATCTAAAATAATCTCGAGTCACGAGGTCAAAGGTCAAAGGGGTGTCATAAAGGACACAAATTAATTTCACTCTCCCATCAGTAACTCAACAATATAGATGATAACATTTTCCCTAATTGTGTATCATGTCCTTATCATGTTGTGTTGTTACCATTTACGAAAAAGCAACATTTTTATCATGGCTGCTTGGTGGAGGTCTGTACTCTCGGAGTGCTCCTATACATTTTTTTTTCATTGTGTTCCTTTATTTATCCTTTTATGGGCCTATTCTCAAATCAAGGAAAGAAAGAAAAACGACATCTAAAACGGCAACAAAAGATGATTAAATAACAGTAAATGAAGGCAATTAAAATACGAAATGTCGCACCCTGTTAGCATGCCACATGGTCAGTGCACTTTCAAAGGATTAGTACAGAACAATATAGCTGCGAGACTACTAGTAATAACAACCCATTTATACGGACTGGTCTTGATTTGAGAGGCGTTTGTCCTCGAGGGAGTGATCTAGCGAAACGGAGCATGCAAAAAAAAAGATAAATAAATGAAATAGCCTTCGATAGCGCAAAAACAAGATACGTCCCACCAAGAAGAAGAAGAATTAATAGAGAGGGGTGGGGGAGTGACAGAACCGATGTACAGCGAGGAAACAAACAAACAAACAAACAAACAAACCCTGTGTGTATATGAAGAGAGCTAAATGCATTATGTGCCATATTATGATCGTTTCGAGCCAATGCAACGATATGAAGAACATCAACAAACAAGCAATACTATCTAGTCCAGATAAAGGAGTGTCAGTACCAGATCACTCTTTAAAGGAAACCAAAATCCCAAGAGAAATGTGGATTGGGTAGAAGCAGCAACATTAGTACATTCGTGAAAGTTTGAGGAAAATCGGACAATCGATGCAAAAGTAATAAATTTTTAAAGGTTTGATGTTGGAACCGCTGGATGAGGAGACTACTAAAGGTTATGACGTATGAGTGGACAACAACATAAAGAAAATATAAAAGGAATCCCACAAACAAACAAAAAAATCACTTTTACAGCAAAATGAAAGAGTACTTGACTAACCGCTTTCAGAAAGCAGGGGAAATAAGTGCTACCCTTAACATTTGTCAGTATCAAGTTGATGGAATGTGTAATTTTCATGAAAAATGAATTTCTACTGAATTCCCTTTATAATTTCTTCATGTTGTAGTCCTCTCATACGGCATAACCTCTCGTAGTCTCCTTACCCAGCAGTTCCAACACCAAAACTTTAAAACTTCATAACTTTTGCATCGATTACCCAATTTTCCTCAAACTTTCTCTGATGCGTTCTACTGATGTTGCTGCTTTCACTCAATCCACATTGCTCTTTGGGTTTACGTTCCCTTTAAAGGAAACCAAAATCCCAAGAGAAATGTGGATTTGGTAGAAGCAGCAACATTAGTATATTCGTGAAAGTTTGAGGAAAATCGGACAATCGATGCAAAAGTAATGCATTTTTAAAGTTTTGATGTTGGAACCGCTAAATGAGGAAACTACAAGAGATTATGGCGTCATATTATTGTGTGGACAACAATGTAAAGAAAATAGAAAGGGAATTCCACAAAAACCATTTTTGAAAATTACATGCCTTCCATCAAATTGATACTGACATTTATGTTATCATTCAAGGGGGGGGGGGGGGCAACTGCCCCCTTCCCCTCAGGGATCGACGCCCCTGCATAGTAGGTTTGGCATTTTGCATTTTTAGAATTCAAATGAAAAATATCTTGTACGAGGGTTAACGCATTTATTGATAAAAATTTGGGAAACTCATATATCCCCAAGTGAGTGTACAAAAGGCTGTATCTCTGGAGAGGAACCTTAACAGAAATTCCCTTTCACTCGAGGGAACTTGTATTTTTCAGAACTGGTCATTACGCCACCACATGGTCGAACTGTGGAAGGCACATGGGCATGGGCATGACTGCGTTGTGAACTATAATCCGTATCTGACAGGGTATGTAGGTATACACCATTGATCTCTACAGAGAGTGTCTGGATATCTCATACAGGCCAATCACTTTGAAGCCACCACGCCGCCACCTTATCACGCCCGTCGTCCATACAACTTGGGCGTGCAGATCCCAATAGGGAGTGCCTGGTAATATGGTGGCGAGGAGGTTGAATGGACCAATGAGATGTCCAGATACTTTCTATAGAGATCAGTAGTATACACGAATACTGGATGTATACAAATTCTCTTCTATCTGGCCGGACGTGTGCGTTTGCTGCCTCTACCTAGTCTATATTTTCAAGACCAATTATCAGGACTATAATTTTCCTGTATTCAATTCAATTCAATTCAATTCAATTCAATTCAAAGGTTTTATTTTCACTTCTTTCAACAGAATGTACCAAAAAATATAGATTCGACATGCGTTTGAAGGAATGATACAAAGATAGCAAAGAATAACATTTGTCAATAATCATTACAAAATTAGGCATTTTTCATACAGACATATTTATACATTCTGCGAAAAAAAGTGGAGGTACCCACTCAAAAGACTATGCTTGTACAACGTGGGCACCTCGCAGGAGGAATAAAAAGGTGAAAACTTAACTACAAGTATGCGGGATGAAAAAAGAAGTGGAAAAGGGGAAAGGGAAGAAGCAGAAATACAAGTAAAGAGACGAGACAACTAAAAACAAAAAGCCTAGATCAATCGATATATTCAAGATCAAACCAACAGAGACTATTAGCCATATTAGAAGTGTAGAGCGTAGAAAGCGACGAGAAAGTGATATATACAATTGTATGGAATTGCTGATAGCAGAACATATTATCTGTTCTGTGAAGGAACGTGTAATAATGTACAAGTTTGCAAAAAGAAAAACAGGGGATGCGATGCGGAATTCCGCGAAAGACGCGACCTAACAAGCCTATGAAAAATCAACAGCATCCTGGTGCTTACAAAACCTACTTACTGAAAAAGATAAACAAACAAAATTAATTTCTTTCTGTTACATTATAAGGCTTAAGAAGGAATGATTTCAATCTTTTTCAAAATGAAAACAAAGAAGGAGTATCGTTTATGTCTGGACTAAGGGAGTTCCAGAATCTTGGGCCTGTATAAATAAATGTCTGCTGAGCTATTGTGCCTATGTTGGTCTGTTATGCATATCAGTATGGAAAGTTCTTACAGTCTTTGTATATACATTTTAATCAGATGTGGAAATGAAATGAAATGAAAATGTAATGAAGTGAGATGAATTTCGCTCGTCCAACGGGTTGCATTCAAGACAAGTATTCACGGAGAATGGCACTGACTAATCGATGGAGGTTTTGTTTTAAAACATTGTTTATTTATTTGTTTGTTTGTTTTCCCTTACCAAAACATGAACACAAGGAACCAGAAAATGGTAAACAAATTGATAATCAATCTTGAAGAACTCTTTTAATCGTTATAAAGAAATCTTACGAGTCGTCTCCTCATCGGAAGAATACTCTTCTCAATACCACATACATTTCATTGCAAAGATGCTGTAACAAACGGAGACTGTTACTCACTAAAGATGTGGCCTAAAAAAGTAATAACAATAATTAGGCCCTTTATCGAGATATAAGCAATCATTCCCGAGAAATTATATACTAATATATATATATATATATATATATATATATATATATATATATATATATATATATGTATATATGACATTAAATGCGTGATCTTCATCAATCATCAACAAACTAGAAACAACAAATATACCCATATATATGTATATATATATATATATATATATATATATATATATATACATACATATAAAGAAGGATAAACAGATATAGATAGATTCACTGATGGATAAACAGCCACTGTAGACTGGCAGAAAGAGAGACTATACCCTAAAATATGGTGTACTGTTTTCGTTGATATTCTGGTTACAGATACCCTGCTGACGGCTATGTTTCCTATATTTCAATAGTTGTCCATTATAAACATCTCTTCTGCTGTGACGGAGAAAGTTGAGGTTAAAGAGCTAAAAATAGAAAAAAAAAGCAGAAGAAGTCGAAAAATAAGTTGTTTTTTTTAAGGGATTTTCTTTTGATATTACACATAGGAAATAATCATCATAAGTGAACCAGTGGTGGCATGCAGAGAGAGGATAGAAATGTTTTTCTTTGTATCGAAATTCTCAAACAAAATATTATAAATTGTATTCACTTTTAATCAATAAGGTAAATTCGTTGTATCCGGAAAGGTTTTTTTAAAAAAATAGTTTTTCATTCTATTTATTAAATATGTGGAGTAAGTAGAAATTGTAATTTGACTTTTTTTAAAAGGTTCACTTTATTGTACAATGTTCAAGACGGATACATTTAATACCTTTTATTGTTGTTTTGTACAAATCTCAGTATATCTAAATGTGGTTTTACGACGAACTGTCTGCAATTCATCCTGCGGCTGCGCTGGATGATTTTTTTTTTTTTTTTATAGAACACTGTTCAATCAATCAACCAAAACGTTATTTGTTTTATACACTTAAAATCTAAAATCACTCAAAGTTCAAATGAATTTTTATCAAATAAGTATAATAGGCCTACATATGGTGAACGATGAGGGTTTAGAAAAAGTCAGAAAGCAGGTATATTGTCAAAACTCAATATTTACATGAAACAGTACAGCATTGACTTTTACGTTTTACTTTTATTTTATGAAGTCAAGTGCATTTTCAGTCTAACAATGTAGCATACAGAACACACAGGGAAGCAACGGATACTTACACACACCATAGACGTAAACCCTTGCCCCCCCCCCCTCCCTCCCCCCCCCCCTCCCCCCCCCCCCCCCCCCCCCCCCCCCCCCTCTCTCTCTCTCTCTCTCTCTCTCACTCTGTATGCGGATAATGTATGTCTCGGCCGGCGCCACGTTTTAAAAGTGTGTGTGTGTGTATGTGTTGTTAGAGGTAGGGGGAGTTTATATTTCTAATGTCCCTTCCTGGTTTCATCACCTCACGAGTAAAAAAAAAAAAGAAAAAAATAATAATAAGATTAAAAAAAAAGGCCTTCAGCGCAACTTTCTGGCGCCGCTTCCGGGGTAAAGAAAAAAAAAAAAACAGTGCGGGCCCCAGGTGGTTACACTTTATTTATTACTGTGTATTATGCGAAAGAGGGGGCGGGTTCCGGGTATCTATCATTGTACGACTCACGACTATACAAATGACAGACTCTGGATCCGAAATTAATCCTAATCATCTCAGAATAAACACGCTTGATTCAAAGTCTGCCAGTCGTAAAGGACTTTGGACTTTATGGGGAAAAAAAAAGCACGTCCACAGAAATACCATACAAGTAGCCACTGTTACTAGTACCGTACATTGTATTATTATCATCATTATGAAATAGGGGTCTGCGAAATATAGCCTAGCAGTCCATGTGCCCTAGAAAAGCGATGGCATGTGTGTGTCTGCTGAACTTTACAGCTCCATTGAGGCTCCGTGGGTGCTGCTTGCGCAGCTGTATGTTTCTGTAATTTTCTCTGCGCCTAATGCTCAAATGCTCATTCCATTGTTATCATTTCGACGCGGCAGCGTACAAGTTCTCATTCTCTTGAACGTTTGAGCAACATATGAAAAGAGGGACGTCTTTACGGGTCCAACCTGAAGGAAGCTTGTGAGCTCTGTCTGGCTTATTTGACTACAACAGGTACGTTTTAAGAACTGATGTATAGCTAGCTGTCAGATTTCGAGACTGCTGTGTATACAAGTAACATAGAGGTGGCCCATCCCCCAAAGGCCCGGCTTGGTCATAATATTAGTACGGCGCGCGCATCTCATTGTATAATGCCGGTACATTGATATGTATTTTGCCGGTGTCGTTTTATTGTACTATGTGCCGGTTTTATTCTGTATTTGACTGTGCCTTGTATAAGCTGGAGCGTCATTTCCAGGTCAATATAAAGGTCGGCAAGTATTGTGCCGGATGCATTTAGACAACTGTATACTTGCACTCATCTCTCTCAACGGACGACGCAGAGCTCTCGTTGCGATGTTACCTCTTGCATCGTTGCAATAAAAACATACCTCGGAAGATGAGTTTGATATAGAGCCTAGCTTTAGTATAAAGAGTTATGACTCAATGAAAATCGGCCTGATTGATTGCGCCGTCTATAGATTTGTGTATATGAAAATATGTCTCACAAAGCATTTGTGGATAATGGTATTGACATTGTACACTAAGATTAATTAAAGACAATGAGAATGTGGGTGTTTTTTTTATATCAACCATACTTATGACAATAATGAATAGTCTAAACGATCAAACAACATGGAGAACAATATATGAATAAAATGATCTCAATATTAATGTGTCTATGTCTTGTGGCGATCTATATGCATTGTACGTTTTTATCTGTCATGACGATGTCACAAAAGTATATATTATAGTGGAGCTATTGCAGTATAATTATGTTTACATCTGATTGTGGTATGGTGTGGTGTGGTGTGAGGGAGTGTAAAAACGCGAGCTCAGGAGAATCCTTATACTAGTAGCTGATCGTATGTATACACGCTTGCTGCAGGATCTACGCTCACTGCGCTCTATTGACCGAAAGATCGGTCTGTATCTGGTCAAGGACCTCGAACTGGTCGTCGAGGATAATTATGTTCCGTGGATACTGCGTCTGTCTTTATGGCCTCACAGATCCCCGGAGGAGAGCGATAACGTCAAAATGATAAAAATAATAATAGAATAAAAGACTCCTCCGGACAGACGGATCTTTCTGTCTATAAAATGCGCTCTATATACCATATAGCCATAATGCAAAGGTGTGTAGCGAGAGACTTGGCATATAGGGATCATGATATATTATTTTGTGACAGCGAGTTTGAGAAAGTCACTACCTATATAACCATAATATCGCATGAACTTAATAAAGGGCTTTTTACACTTGTAAATTTTTGCTTAGCCCCGGACCAACGGTGGGGCTAAGGGGGGGCCTTAGCCCCACCGTTGGTACGGGACTATCCTTAGCCCACTTTCTGTTTACACTCGTTTTTGCCAAAGTGGGCTAGCCCCACCGATAGTACGGTACTATCTGGCCCTGCAAAATAGCAGGGGTTAGCACCGCAATTGCGGTGCTAGCACCGCAATTGCGGTGCCAAGCAAGTGAGTGTAAACAGAACGAAAAAATAATCCTGGGCTAAGCGACGGAGACGAAGTCCGACCCTCACTGACCAATCAGAAACGAGGTAATCAAGTGCTGCCGGTGCGTGCGTGTACGTGTACAATACACAGCGTAATTATGAATATTCATGTGGTTTGGAAAGTCCGGGGCTAAGAAATACGAGTGTAAAAAGGTCAGTTTTCTCCTTAGCCCCGGACAAGAGATAGTACGGGACTAATTGGCGAGTGTAAAAAGCTGAATAAATTGGTACGGGACTAACGATAGTCGTATATGTTCCTGATTTCCACTCACTTCTAAAACGTTTCGCCGTTTGTCCAATACCAACGTCGGCAATTGAAAAATTCGTCTCTTCCTATATAATATGTCGAGCTTCCGAAGACGGTTACTAGATAGTACAGGTGTTTGTTCAGAGCTATCATGGCCTATAATGCATGATAATATCAGTGGGGGAAAAAATGTCAATGATTTATGTATCTTTTTCGCACTACTCATCAGACGAGTGCCAGGTTGTTATTCCACTTGCCTAGGCGTTGTTATTGTTTAATTCCCGATTTTCCTAACTTTGTTCTTTTTTATTACTTATATGACTAGCCAAAAATGAAGAGAACTAATATTTCTCTTAGTGTAATGAATGAATGCAACATAATGTAATATTCATTCTTCACAGAGACAATAATATATTATATGTTATATTCGCTGATGTTTCAGAACTAATGTTAATGAGCTTTGGGCGAAAGAAACCTTCATTCAATCTACATAAATTATGGAAGTGGAATATTGTGTAGCAAGAGGGTTAATAAAAACAGTGTCTTCACGCACTTCAATTTTTCTCAAGTGCCATCGTGGTTTGGTTGCCTCAGTCTCGCTCGGTTTCCTACCCCACCCCACTCCGCCATGTCGCTTTCCACCACTGTCATCGGAAGCTACTGTAAGCCCGAGTGTGTTGATACGCCCTCGTGGTTCGACGAGAAACCTGGACAGAAGCCCAAGGAATGCCCAAGCCGAGATTACGACAAGTTCACTGCAGAAGTTGATCACCAAGGTAAAGACCGGATACTATAATTAAAGGAACTTAAGGTATAGTGTTGATGTTTATATAATTGGGAGCAATGGTTTAAAAGCTATGATAGTGCTCGAGTACTGTATCACATTTTGATGCATCTGTGTATAGTGTCAGTTGTATCACAAAACATATATCCTCCCATAAAAAAAAAAGATCGCGATAGAGCCAAGAATATAAGAAGATATCACTATTTTTCTTTAAAAAAACCAAAAACATAATTGTAGACGGTTTATTCTGGAAACATTTTTGTTTGTTACTATTGTTCACATTATTATAATATTATTCAACAATACTTGACGCTGAATATACTGATTAACATTCATATACACTGGTTGTGTCTACACCTAACTCGCATTAAATGTAGAACTACAGTCAAACCTGTCTTAGCGAACACTGAAAAATCCCCTCACGAAATTGCTGTATTATAGACCCTTTATATAGCGGCCACCTGCCTAACGCGGCCACTCATTTTGTATCCCGTGGTGAATATCTATACCTGCGTATATAGCGGCCACAAAAATTTAGCTGAACCGTTAAATCAGCCGTGAATACTATGTATTTTATGTTCATTGCGTAAATTCTACCGATTCCTATCTCAGTCACAATCACACAGACAACTTGAATATCATAGAGTAGGATTCAGTAATGCCGCCCTGAATAGATGCTACAAAGGCAAATTAGACAACTCCTAATAACATCGTAGAATTTTACTAAAATGCCGGCTAGATAGTGTTCAAGTCCCTATATGAATAAGGACAACATGATACTTGTCTTGGTATTGTTTGCTTTTTACGTATCCATGAATCGTACCGGTTCATGCAAACCGGTACGAACCAGAGCATGCAGTTCCGGCCTCAGGCCCGAAATTTTCGTGTTTTTTTTTTTATCAAAAGAACAGAAGAGGCAAAGAAAAAAAATAAAATGAAGTGAATTGTATATCAAAAATCCCCATGATAGCTGAACATGCAAACTTATTTGATGTTTTTTTTTTTTTAATAGCATGCGGTATTTTCTGTTATAAATTCAAATGGCCACTTGTCTAAAGCGGCCACTTTTGTTGTTTCCCTTGGGTGGCCGCTGTATACAAGTTGGCTGTATTTTGAAGCACTAAAGCTGGGTTTTTGTTCCATCTGCAAATGGTAAATAATGTCTTTAAGAATATTAAGATCTAAAGACCAAAAGTAAGAGAATCCAGTTCGATCCCCTCCCCTCCCCCTGCCTCACCCCCCCCCCCCCCCCCCCGCCCCCGACCCTTCCTCATCCCCTCGTGGCGCATCCTTATCTCTAGTGTTGTGCCCACGATGTCCCTGCCAGGATGTACAGAATGTGTAACAAATCTGACTATATACAATCATGGAGCTATAAATAGGTCCGTGGTTATATCAAGGAGGTTTGCCTATATGCCTCCCACATATCCAATGGTAAACGTGTCTCCAGCAGGACGTTCATAAAAAGCTACAGTCAGAACAAAACAGTATGAGGCTATACTCGATTTTGCTGATTCTTATTTGATCCATGCTTCCCCAGGATGTAATTCACTGATCGGAGACCAAAGAGATTTTTTTTTTTTTCAGATCTATGAAATCTCTTTGCCCGGACACACACACACACACACACACACTTACACGCACCCCCTTTTCTCCACTTTTCTCCCTCCGTTTTCGAAGTATTTAGAGTCCATTGTCACTTGCCTATTTTCACCCCCTGACTATCAGTACACGTAAATTATCAAGCCTTACTGCTCCCTTTGAATTGTCTTCATGGTTCCATGATGTTCAAACATTCACACCATTGTTCCCACAGCCCGATAATCATTAACAATCTGGGCTCAAATTCATTTTTAGACTCATTGAGAAGCTAGGTAACAATACGTGATCATGTGTCGAGTTTTGCGGCCATGAAATATTTCATGAAGTGCCTGGCATAAACGTAAATATCTATATTTTTATCTGGGGTAACGGAGGTATAGCAGTCGTAATCATCTTTTTAGCGCAGTGCTTAATATTGATACATAATCTACTACAGTATAGAACAGCTATAGGTACAGAAATGACGAAAAGTCTCGTAGTTTTGTACAACTAATACACATTGTATATAGTTCGTAAACACTGAATACGCGCTTATAAATATGAGCGCACCATCGAGAGCTTTGGAAGTCGATACTAATATGGCAGAACGAAATGGGAATATAAGGCTGCTTTCTGTGATGAAATTCCATATGAAGATGCGATCTTTGCAAGATTCAATTTACATCCGCTATACCGCCAGCACTCACGCCCCCTAGTCCAGCAAGCTTCACGACAATCTTTCTTATCTTCAGAGATAAAAGTTTGAGAGTATCAAACGCATGCGAGAAAGAAAAAGAACATTATCTGACCCTATACCTATACATGAGCTCAAGTTTGATAAGTAAGCGTGTGAGTGTGTGTGTGTTTGTGTGTGTGTGTGTGTGTGTGTGTGTGTGTGTGTGTGTGTGTATGTGTGTATGTGTGTGTTTGTGTGTGCATTCGGAATATGCTCTTGGAAGGCGGTGTGAGATGGGAAAGGGAATATTGAGCTTTGAAGGCAGTCTAGCAGTGCTTTTGTTAAACCCCATGACTGTGTGTGTTTGGTGTACTACGTACACTGGGTCCTTGATTCGTGCACACTTTGATGAAAAAATAAATAAATCAGCGATTGAAAGTTACACACACCATTATTTTTTTCTTTTTACTTTATAGACATAACATTTTCCTTCATTCTGTTCACGTGGTATATACGCATCTAAGTAAGTCCTTCATTCTTGAAGATGTTTTATCATTCATTGTGCTGTCATTCTGTTGTGCAGTAACGTCTGCCGTGCGGCGCCTGCGAACTACAGTGATCGGAAGTTACCCCAAACCGGCTTATTGCGAAATACCAAACTGGTTCACCAACCAGGGCAAGTTCAGTCCTTTGAGGCTGGAAGAGCATAAGAAGAAACATTCTTCCAGAGGTAAATGGATTTGATAATCATTTCATAGCTGCAGAGAACACTGACGTATCCTGATTTCGTTTCCATGAAGACTAATTTGGTTGAATTGTAACATGAGATCGGTCTACAAAATACTAATGTACTAGGGGTTACAAAAAACATTTCCCACTTTTGATCCTTAATAGGTCAAAAACTATATATCAGATGACACTGACATTGATATCAGCAATAGCTGAATAGTGTACAATTTTGTTGGAGGTAATTCAAGAATGATAGCATAAATTAGTTTCATTAAATTCAAGATTTATGTTTAAGTTAGGTGTAAGATTTTGCTCTGTTTTCAACCCTGTGTACAAAATTTTAATTTTGCACAGGGGTCAATTGGTGTGCATGGCAGTACTGGTTAAACACCCTGACAATGGTCCTGAACAAGGGCCAGGATTGGAATGCTCTATTACATATTTATGAGAAACTCCACTGTCACCGCTAGTCTTTATTCGTCCTGAAATGTAGTGGATGCAAGCACATGAAAACATGTGCTTATATTTTTCATGTCCATGCATTTTACCCCTTACCATCATGAATTAAGACTAGCAGTGCCCAGGACAATCCATCATGAATTATTAATAAAGCATTTATCAGCCTTGGAGCAAGAGACCAGAAGCCTTACAATATCCAGGAATGATCTGAAAAGGTGGTATTCGTGGTATTCATGTCTATTGTTCAGGGTCATTGTAAGCACACACTCACATACACATCATTGGTTCTTGTGTAAAGTTCAATTTTGTACACAGTAACAGAGAGTTCAAATTTGACCAAAATCTGGAACTTTACTTTAAAATCAATCATGAATTTAACGAAACTGATCCATGCTCTCATATTCAAATCACCTCCAACTAAATTGTACATTATTCAGCTATTACTCATGCCAATGACAGCGTTATCTGATGTATAGTTTTTGAACTATTAAGGATCAAAGTGGGATTTTTTTTTATAACACCTGGCATGTAAACTGTCTATCCTGTACAGACGCAGCATCGCCTGTGTTGTTGTTTTTTTCCTCCGATGAGTTGATATCTGTACTGATCACTTTTGCAGACATTTCCAACCACTGTGCTCGTTTTGTCAGACTATTCACCCCATATGTGTTGTGATTTTCATTTTCTTTGCGATGCCATAATTTTGTGCAGCTTGCTGACACTCATTTTGGTCCACGTAGACAACAGTGCATGCTTTGAACATATTCTCTGTCATATCATAACAAGATTATATTTAATCATTGTTCTCGTTGCACAAGGTAATCACACATGCTGTATTGTGGACACCTCTCTGCGTTGTGGGAATTACGGTCCTGTGAAAAGTTCGTCTGACAAACAGAGTAAAATCTTTTTATCTCAACTGTGAAAATTTGAAAATCGGATAAGAATATATTAATGAAGTTTTGTGAAGTTTTAATGAAGGTTTGTGAAATTTTTTTTGAAGTTTTGCTAATTTTTACTAAACACTTTGACTTATCGAACAGTCAATATGAATATGCAAATGAGTGAACTGATGAGCATTGCCTCACAACTTTCCAAACAGTCTGTATACACAAAATCTAAAATCTCCATTTTTATTTTGTTTAAACGCATTACCCCAGTCTCAAATCCTAAATAGTATGATTACATCTGACTGATCATAATTCTGAATTTTTTTCATCCACTATAATTCATCCATTGTGAAGTTATTCATCCACTATGACTAACTCGCCCTTGTATTGAAGCATTTTTTTTTCTCACCCCACCCCGCAATAAAATTTAGTAATAAATTATTTGCAATGACCAAGTTGGCCATTGCTTGTACTCTTGTCAGAGGCTGTCATCAAAATCAGGCTTTCGCTCAAGATGGCGATCTCCTGCATTTTTTTTCGTAATATTGATCGAGATCAACGATTTCTCAGTCGTTCGTGCACTACTACAATTTGCGCATTATATACTGATTGGTATGTATCTCTCTCTCTCTATATCTATATATCTATATATCTATCTATATATATATATATATATATACATGTATATATATATATATATATATATATATATGTGTGTGTGTGTGTGTGTGTGTGTGTGTGTGTGTGTGTGTGTGTGTACTTGTTCCAAACATTGTATTTGCTCCGCGTATTGGCAGTACAAGAAATAGTAATACTATAATGTCACAATAGAGGACCGCATTAAATGCCAATTGGCATTTAAAGCATTCCTGTATTGTGACATTACTATTACAGTGTACTCTCTCTCTCTCTGTATATATGTATATATATATATATATATATATATACATATGTATGTATATATATATACATATGTATGTATGTATATGTATATATATATATATATATATATATACATATATTCCACATATATATTACATTGTGTATGTGTCACTGTCTGTGTTCTCAGAGCATGAGCAGTCTATCAATAGAGGACTGCAAGAAATCCTGGACGAGCAGTGCGAGATCGGCATCGACGTCGTCACAGATGGCGAGATCAGAAGAGACAACTACATCAACCACCTGTGGTAAGTGTTCACAGAAGAGTCTGTTTAGGAGTTTCATGGATATACCGTATGTTCCCCCCCCCCCCAAAAAAAAAAAAAAAAAGAAGAAAAAAAAAAAAGAAAAAAAAAAGAGTACAACGAAAACCTCTGCACCGATGACTTTAACAATAATCAATCAACCCAAATGCATTTTCAGGGTATGAAATTATAACTTATTACATGTCGGGAATCCCTTCCCTCCAAGTTCTGTGATTTGCGCTCACACATTTATATGGAGGTCCAAATTTTCTTCAATACCCATACTTTGGGTGACGTAAGAAAATCAAAAAAAGAACATTGTCATTGTTATTGTCAATGTCAATAGCATCCAAGTGCGGAAGAATCAGACTCATGACATGCTGTAAAATGATCCACGTTTCTCTGTGACCACTTAACGAGATTGAAAAGGGTTTTCTGCAAAATAGAGCTAAGATGTTGTATTTTAAGCCCCTGAAATAGCATTCAGACAGTTCAATCATATTTGAAGTTATCAATGCAAAAATCCGATTGTATTCTTTTTGACATACTGTATACAGTCTTTGAATTGGTCATTACATTTCATAGAACGGTTTTATGTGACAGGTCAATAGATTTATTTCCTATGCTGCGTTTTTGTAATGAGGTTATATTTGTATCTTAGTCTTTGTGAACACAAAGCGCAAATGAATTCATTTCAAATCAGATCAAATCAAATCAAATCTCTGATAGATGCAGTCGTTGGCATGAGACAAAGACCAATATGAATATGTTTGATTTGGTTTAGTTTATTTCTGCATCGTCTTTCTCCATGTGTTACACAATGACATATCAATTAAGGCGATATGCGATATGCAAAAAAAAGGTAAAACATACAAGAAATCGTCAATTTCATGACAACATCGTGTCTAATGTAATTCAAAACAAGCTTATAATGCTCACTGTAAAAAGAGAAAGCAATACCGTCATCATAAGCAGAGCTTGACCTGGATGAGGTCATATCAGAAATAAGTACAAGTACATGAAAACAACCAATAAACCTACACACATTATTAAATCAACTTGACTTCATCACTGAAATGAAATCACTTAAATGAAATTAATGAAATTCGTGAAATCAATGTGACTTCATGAACTACACCATCATACTTCAAATGCTCATAATGTGCATGCCCACTTTACACATGAGTATGAACTGTTATTTTTTTTTAAAGTGAACTTTCATTTTTGTTTCCAAATTTCAGCCGTCACATCAAAGGAATCGACTTCGTAAACCTGACGAAAAAGTCGTGTCGAAACGGAGCCTGGGTAGCCTACGTGCCAACGATACGCGCCAAACCAGGTCAGTTTACGGCTTTTGCAAAATAATTTGAATCGGCAAGTTTTTACTTTCTGAACTGGTCTTTGATCTCTCGCTAACAAGATTATGAACGAAATGTTGACACTCAATTCGATTCATATATACTCATTTCTCATGCATGGAATTTATTGGTATAACCGTTCATGTTTCGTAAAGAAATCTGGCAATTTGACTGTTTCCTGATGTATTAATAATCAAATGTCGAAATCTACAGATCACATCTCTTCTATCGTGTCAATCTTGAGAAATGATACGAAATGATTCAAGCACCAAGTAGTATAACATCAAGCTGTTGTTAGCTTTTATTTGATGTCATGATTTCGTGAAATATACATACATTGTATTCCCTTGACTCGTTAATAAAGGGGTAAAAGCCACTGTTAACAATACATTTCTTTTAAGGTTCTCGGTCAAGTATACTGTACTTCTTAGGAAAAATGATTGTGTTACTGTGTGTGTGTGTGTGTGTGTGTGTGTGTGTGTGTGTGACATATTTCATGTATGTCTTTCTGTATACATGTTATTGTTATGTCGCTAAGATGCCACTGCAAAGGTGTTACTGAGTTCCCGTGGAAATTACCCAAATCTTGAAGATTTAGAAGTCTTGAACGGATGGTCTAATTTTTCCTCGAAAGGTCAATATTGATACCACAGTGTTTATCTAACCTTTCCACAATCGCTGAATCCAAAGTTAAGGGATATACCTCCCCTATTTAAGACTGGGAATGTGACGCTGAATTTACTGACATTAATTATCATGTCGAGAAGCTAAAAATAGTTGTACCAGCCGCATGTAGTCTGGACTTTGTTCATGTGGAATATCGTGCTATTGTTTAGCTTCATATTTTCAATGTAACATTTCAACGGTCACAATGTTTCAGCGGAATCAGATACTGTTGCAATTATACACGCTAAAAGTGGGCTGATAATACCGTGGCTAATCGTTGAATTTTATGTTTGTCATCCGGGGTTTCTGTGCCTATTATTCTTACATGCAGAGGTTGACGGTGATATCAACTGGATCGCAAAGGAATGGCAGGACGCACAGGTAAAGTATTTGCTCGTGAATGAGATAGGCATATAAACGAGATTGTGATATGGACGTTTGTTTTTGTTTTTCTTTTTAATTCTTTTTCCCCTATTCGAGATTACTGCAAGACCAGCACAATGTATACACGGGAATATGCTGTGCCAACATGGACGCTATATATACCTCTTTTTATTCTTTCCCCATATACGAAGTACAGGGCAGCAAGCACATATTTAACACATTTACATTTTGTTTTTGTTTTCTTCTAAATGATCAAGCTTTCAGCATTGAAGTTCAAAAGACTTTCCCAATGGTGGAAAATTTGTCCTATAGTGCACCAATGTGTGAACGCAAGAGATATGATTATGTATCATATAGGCTCTATCGAGCGCTATTCCTCAGTGGGTATGTATGATGTATGATGTACAAAATAGATTCACAGACATTCTAAGCTTTGAATATCCCTTTAAAGTTGCCATTGGTACCCTGCGCCTGAATGTTGCATGGAGTGTATATCGAAACGGAGGAATGTTAGTCTTTTAATGTGCTAACTTCCTGACAGGGTGTAGCTCCATACCAACATTAGACGGTTTCATTGGTCTGTGA
Organism: Diadema antillarum; assembly: GCF_040938485.1. Classification (NCBI taxonomy): domain Eukaryota; kingdom Metazoa; phylum Echinodermata; class Echinoidea; order Diadematoida; family Diadematidae; genus Diadema; species Diadema antillarum. Next base: position 1,018,214 of record NW_027271054.1, read on the forward strand.
ACATGGGACAGGACCAAGAAAGACACAGAATTCTCTATCTGCATTGCAGGTGGCATCTCTAGGAGCCTTTACGGTGTCCTGATTCTACACTGCAAAAAGTCCGGTTTTAAATAGTGAACACCGAGCTGGTGTTAAATTTCGGTGCTCATTTCTGGTGTTAAATTAACACCTCCGGGTGTCATTTCCAAATTTTAAACTGTTTTTTGAAGAGTTTCTTAGTCACTGCACTTCTTGTTGATTTTTGATTTAAACAAGACGATCAAGAATTTTACATTAAAATACTAGATTTTTGAAAAGATGTGAAAATAAATTTACACCACAGTAATACCAGCTGGTGTGGGCTCTTATTGAAGCTGGACGGGTGTTAAACCATAGATATTAACACCAACAAATATCAAATCAACACCATGTGGTGTCATTTTTGAATTAACACCAGTACAGTGTCAAAATAACACCAGGTACAGTGTCAAATTAACACCACGAAGTGTCAGGTGAACACTTTTCAACACCATCACAGTGCATTTTCAACACCTGTGGGTGTGGTCCTTTATTGAAGTTTGATCGGCGTTAGGTTTAACACCCGTGGTGTTAAATGTAACACCGATGTTTTTACAGTGTATACAACAAATTCGGGGTAGAAGGGTCACATTATTTTTAATTTGCAGGTTTTATGACATACAAATGCATGTTGATTTGTGTTGATTCATAACACCCTCAACATCACTTTTTGCGGTGAAACGAATATCTAGAAACATTCCATATATTTTTAAATAATTTTTCTTCAGATTACCTGGATACACCCACCTAAAAAAACACCTTCCAAACCAAGATTCTGGTTGTGACCTCATCTGTCAATCATTGCTAAAGTACTGATATGTTAAACAATAGACAATGGAATGCACCTTCCCCTCGACTCAGCATAACTTGCATGTTTCTGAGCTATCAATGTGACTAACAAAAGACATGGCGAGGGAACATTCAAGTTATGCTTGGTCTCGGGAGGGTGCATTTCAATGTTTCTTTTTAATACTAATAGTACTTTACCAATGATTGACAGATGAAGTCACAACCAGACTCTTGGTTTGGAAGGTTTGTTTTTTTGTGGGCGTATCCAAGCAATGAAGAAAAAAAATAGAAGAAAAATTATTTAAAAATATATGGAATGTTTCCTAGATAGTATATTCGTTTCACCGCAAAAGTGATGTTGAGGGTATATATGAAAACACAAATCAATATGTATTTGTATTTCATTAAACCTTTGATATCACACGGCTTTGTCTGCTAGTGGATTGACGCATCATTTTTCCCAGTCAATATTTTTCTACCTTTATCCTTCAGGACAAGAGCGAGAAACCCGTCAAGGCTACGGTTCCGGGACCCATGACTATCATAGGATCCACTGCGAGTATGTTTCACGTTTTGCCGTGACGATGTACACGGCTAAACTTCCAAGAACCAGTAGATGTCTATAATATTAATCATTAAGGCTAGTAACTGATCAGTGGGAATCAATGGAAATGCTGGGAGATGATTGTTCCAATCCTTGTGGGATTCATTTCAGAGTACATTATATATCTATTGTTGTGTGAAAATTATTTGCTTCAGAATGGTCTCATATTCAAGTAATGTGCAGATTAATGCCCCGTCACTGACCAAGCACGCTAACCTGGAAACATTAAACTGCACATTACTTGAATATGAGACCATTCTGAAGCAAATAATTTTCACACAACAATAGATATATAATGTACTCTTAAATGAATCCCACAAGGATTGGAACAATCATCTCCCAGCATTCGCACTGATTCCCACTGATCAGTTACTACCCTTCCCCTTTAAGCTTGTGATTTGATTTGATTTGATTTGATTTGATTTTGATTTGATTTATTGATTCTTGTATTATCAATTTACATGAACATACATGCACATTTATATTCTTGTACATATATTGTTGGAGCCATACATAATACATATACATCAGTTGCTCAACAAAATTTTTTTTCTTCATTGCCTTTACACAATGTGCAGCAGAAACGTATCAGCAATAGAACCGTACAATGAATAATACAGTAAGGCTTGATATGTGTACATAATACACATAAAAAAACATAGGAGAGAGGGATGACTTGCGTATAGAGATAGGATAGTAGAAAGGATAATGAGAAAGGAGAGGTTAAATTTAGTTCACCTGGATCATTGATCAGTAAGGCATGACAAAATATTTCTCACCGAGGTATAGGTGAACAGTGACAGTTCATGGTTGCTTATATGATTACATAATAGATTACATAGATGAAATGCGGTTGGGTACCCATTATCTCTAATTCCAGACACAATTGGAGCCAGTACTGGACATTAGGCGCTACGATGATAAGATAAGATTTGTTTTGTTGTTATTGTTAAAAACAATTAATGGCAAGTTATCCAAGAGAAAAAAAAACCCAAGACAAATTATGACTGATTCTATACTTCACGCGTATCCTGCCATGACGTGGTCGGTCTACCTACGAATTATCAGCGCTGTCGATCGATAAAAATGTGATATATAGAAAATGGACTTGTTAACCCTATTTTAACTGGGCTATTTGAGACCAAGTTTTTTACGGGGGGGGGGGGGGGTCAATTTGACACCCCCCCCCCCCTTCAGATCTCGGCCGCCGATCGCGCAATCGCCGCAAAATTTTGCCTGAGCATAGAGCCGGGTATCAACTACAAGATACATGGTCATACAATAGAAAATGTTGATTTTCTATTTTTAGTAAATTAATTATGCAAATTTATGCATGAAATCATATGTTCACCAATAATTCCATTAAAAAAGACTGAAGGATTGCTAAATTTTTATGTCTGAGTTCCTCAAGACACATCGAACAATTTTCTTGTAAAAGAATAGCACTATCGAAATCGTTTTCTTTTGTTTTTTATTGTTCTGTTATTTCTTATGCATTTCAGTGTCTTATTCGACCTTTTTTTTTTTATTGTTTTTTGCCAAAATTTGTTGCAGGCACTTTTTCAAGCTTATCTACATTAGAATTGATTAATTTAAATGGTTAAAAGTTGAAATAATCTAATTTATATCAATTTAACCAAAAAACACAATTTGCATTGGATTTGCACCCGATATCATGAATTTGAGCTCTTTTGGGGTTGACAAGCATATGCAAAACATTACGTAACTTCAGAACGGTGTACCCGGACGTCGCGAATTTGGTCTCAAAATATGCGGGAGACTTCAATGAAAAAAGTCATGAAACGACGCGACGAAATCTTTGCGTGTTGCGGACTCGTGGCGCGACAGTTAGAATAGGGTTAAGTTACATGTTGTTCTGTGAGCTCTTTACGGAGATCCTCAGGTCTCATATAGGTCCAAGGTGAAAGTGTTAGACCTCATTCTTCCTCTAGATCGATCCTAGGGTCGGACCCTCTTACTGTACTGGTCAACGCTGGCGTAAAAACAATTAATCGTGGGCCCTATCCTCAGATTCAATTTTAAAACTTAGATCTGCCATAACTGTATAGGGGGTTTCCAAAAATAGGAATTAAAGATTATTCACTTGGTTGTACAATGAAGTAGTTGCATTGGTACATGAGTGCATAGAGTATTAGTAACTAAAGGCATTTATAATCCCCCGTTATGGTTGAAAAAGATATTTATAGCATTAAAAGAAAAATAGAAATAAAATGAACCACCCAAAGGGAACAGGTCTAAGAGTAAGTTCTTGCAACCATATTAGAATGATGATTATGATTATCAACTTTATTATTATTAATTACTATTATTATAATTATCATTATCATTGGTACAAATAAAATTATTAGTAGTAGTAGTAGTATTAGTAGTAGTAGCAGTAGTAGTAGTGGTGGTGTTCCAGATTACAGGTATTATCATTACTGTGATCAATATGATTAGTAAAGTTATTTTTGCAGACCAGGTCTTTAGTCATTCGTAATATTCATTATCATTGGAATTATTGTTGTTATTCTTAATTTCGTTGTATGTCTGTCATCCAATTTGGACCTCTGCAAAAATGCAATAGCCTCACCAAAGACCACAATATCTATCGTACTTTAAGCCCTTCTTTCTCTCTCCCTACCAAATCAGATACGGCCTATGATGACATCAGGGAACTCAACAGGGAGCTCGTCAAAGTCGTGAATGCTCACATTAAATGTTTGGCCGATGCTGGTGAGACGAAAAAGAAATACATATTAGTGTACTTTGGTTACAACGAAAACGGTTGTAACGAAATTCTCGTTAAACCGAAGTAAGACATTCAGCTCCGGAAAGTATCTGTCTTTATATACCATATAGTTCGGCTGTAACCGCAAAGAAACGGCTGGTGGCGAGGACACAAGCAAGTGGCGGAACCTTTCTTTTTTGTTTAAAAAAAAAGAAATAAAAAGAAAAAAATTGGAGGGGAGCGTGAGCCCCCTTTACTTTTGTAAAGGCGCCCCCACCTTTTATGAAATTTCCGGATCCGCCCCTGCAAAGCAAGATGTTTGCAGCTGTGTTGAACGAAGACATAAAAGGAAAGCGGATGATCTGTGATGACGTATGTAAAGTAGAAAGGGGTTGCTCTTACATTTTAGATCCTATTCACTTCTCGCCAACGTTTAGATAAGAAGGTCAAGTCGTGACTTAATTAGCACGCTTTTATCGTATCTTCGCAATCGAGCAAATCATAGAATGTTAGTTTCCTAGTTACCGAAAACATACTGTTGCTATAAAGCAAAGTTGGTCGACGACAAACGCGCCTAAAAACCTCTCATGTTTGCAGAAAGGATCAGTCTCACCAGATTCACGTGTCCTTCTCTAGTTCCTCAATAACCAAAATGTAGTTACTCCCTTCTTGTATAACTGATTCTACATAATATGACGTTAACACATTATGTAGAGATGAGCGAAAATTACTGTCGCAACAAATCACGATAGCGCCCTCAGCATCGATGCCTATACAGCTTATTGTAACCCCCTAGATTTTCCTTTCTTTCTCTGACACATCTCAAAATAATCCGGAGAGTTAAGGTCTGTGTCAATTTATACACATGCTCCATCAATGATTGATGCAGATTGTGATTTCTGTCCAGTATCTCGTTACAGTTGTTTCCTGGCCATTATTTTAAGTGTATCATGGCACCATGTACCCGGTTGATACAATTTGCTGACCATTGCCAGTGACCTGGGGCGAACCATGTACTTCCTTTACAGGCTGCCGACATATCCAGCTCGATGAACCCGTCATGATGCGCGAACCCGACGTCGCTCTCGAATACGGCATCGATGACGCCGCCCTGTGCTTCAGTGGCGTCGGACCGGAAGTGACGAAAGCAGTTCACCTCTGCTGCGGCTATCCGCTGTACCTGGTACAATCTTCGCCACTTTTGAATTATTTTGTTCTGTGATATTCTGTAAAAGAGAGTTTTCTATCTTTAATATACAATGTATTCAGAATTTCGTTTAAAAAGTAGTGCACGGGGCTGCAGTAGTAGCTTACATGTACAATGCATGATCATAGTATTCCATGTTATGGTAAGAATAAATGAGACAGCTCTCCTGATATTGTGACCTTGTACCGCAAACATTATCTCCGCCATGTTGCACGGAGGTTATAATTTTTTTGCCGGTTAAATTTGTCCGTTCGTTTGTTTGTCAGTCTGCCTCTGTGCAAAATAACTCAAAAAGTTTGGAACAGATAAGGATGACATTTTTAGAAAATGTATATAATGACACAAGGAACAGCAGATCGTGATTTTGATAGTAATCTGGATCACAGTCTTGATCTATGATTTTTAATAAGTATGATATAATATCTAAAAGCATCTATATCATTGATAGAGCCCATCATGAACGCTAGGTGGCGCGCTTGCTTTTGCAACCATCAGAGCCATTGCGCAGTATACCACTATGTCAGAAAGTTCGGCGGAAGCAGCGGCAGCTGGGCAGCAGTAAGGGTACGTTTTGATGGTCAAGAAATGTAATACATGTACATGTAATGCTTCCGTTGCCAGAGCTGGGATAATTATGCTTTCTGGCATAATTTTTTTACTCTTCAGCACCGAGCATTATGCTAGGCATAATATTTATCTGTTTTTAGCATGATTCTGACATCATTGCTTACAGAAAGAAAATCACTATGGGTATTTTATACTGTGGCACTTTTTTTGTTCGTTTGTTTGTCAGCAAAAAGTTGTTTAGACCTAGTTTTTTTTTATTGAACTTTTTTTTTATTGGTTGTCAGCTGATTGGGAACCGATCAGACACCCGAAGTGAGAACCTTGCTCGTCAGTAGATTAGGCACCACAATCGATTGATTGGGAACCACGATTATAAAATCTGATGGGGGACCATGAATTGGGCGCCCAAATTTGTAGGAAACAATGTGAGAACGTTTGTTTTGTTTTGTTTTTATTTTGTTTTTGTATTTGTTTGTTTTTTGTTTTGTTTTTGCTTGGTAGGCGATTGTGCAACACAATTGGTTGATATGATGTGACATAGTTTCATGGCAATTTAGCATAATTTCATGCCGCTTCAAGCGCAATGCTCTTTTTTCATGCTGGTCATAGCGAAGATGATGAATGCAGGACTTTGATATAGAGTGGAATTCACAGTGAGGGCAGAAATGAGGTGCTTGGCGGAGGTCTGCGCTCACTGAGTGCTTTTCTAGTCATTAATGCCTTTACAGATGGGTCAGCTTATGCGTTCATACTTAACACACGATTAATTGATACAGGCTTTATAGCCATCACACCTCAAGCGTCCTGGAAGTGTGAAATAAGTGAATATCATTGCCCGATATAGCAACAACAGGAGTATGCAATACGAAATCAAGTTGAGCTCCTTCAAGAGAGCTCCTGAGCCCAACTTTGTGTATACATGGGGTATACCATGAGACATAGAACTGAAAAAAAAAGTACATCATCACTATGCATTTCATTCAACAACAACGGCTCAGAGTCGTTGGAGAGCGGGTCTGTGAATACGTAAATTTGATGAAAATGAAGTACATGTATACCCTAATGAATAGGCCCCAGCACAATGAATTACAGTGGAGCCTATTCTTCCACGCAGTGTTATAGTGCTTTGACGGTTTCGTTTTCTAAATAGATTCACTAAATGCGATTCAGTGAGGTTTGTGAAGATAACAAATGACCGTATAGAGAAGGCATTTCGCCACATTGAGTGCATACCGTTGAATCTTTGACCCTTGACCCCTTTGGACACTGCAAAATGAAGCCCACAATACTAATACCAGAGTGTCATTATCATGCAACAACGACAGTCTTTAAGAGCTTGTGAATATTTGTGGGAACACCATGGGAGTATAATAGTGAGACTGTGGATCTGTATCAGAAAGTCTGTGGTTAGAAACTCAGCTCTGTGCATTTTTTTATGTCTAGACAAGACGTTGTACCCGTATTAAAGTCCCTTTTGACCCAGATGCACGTACGAATATACACGTATATCACCTGGCAAAGCTGTGGTAAAAGTTAATAAAGTTAATAAATCATCAAAACCCCTACCCCTGCTTCCGTGGCCCCTGTACAATGCTGTATCATATCGGGTCAACAAAGAAAACTTTTTATTTTTATTTATGATTTTCCTCATTTCGTAGGATCAGAAAGACTACCCAAAAGCCGACAAGGATGCGTACATCAAGCTGGCGGACAAACTTGACTGCGCGGGCTTCGATCAGAGTAAGTGATGTGCAAATGCACAGACTATTAAATTTATTATTGATATCGCTTTTACTGTTCACGATCTTCCCTTAATTCATCATCGTCGTGCTTTTCTCCACCTCAGAAATCTGCTTTTCCAACTTAACACGCTTCAGGTTTCCTCTCAAGCGTCTTGATCGATAAAAACTGTTTTCAAGGCGAATGACGTCCTTCGTGCCTGTGCTGAAAATGTCCGCATCAATCAGTGAGCATAGATCACCATATCAGATCATCACAGATCACCAAAAACAGGGGGAAACGGTTCAAAATCTAGACTGAAAATTCCAGCACGTGCTCAGAGTGCCTCAGAATGAGATATTCTTCTATGCCCTACTTATTAAAAATTCATGAAATTCTAGAAATGCTATAATTTTTCTCAGCTATATAAGATCTTGGATTCGGGCCGACTCATTTCAAAAGCTCAAACTTTTGCTGACTACACCCATTATTTTGATTTCATACACTGACGTGTTTATGCAGGCAATTTAGTGGAAATGTCTGGCGACGTGTTTATTACAATAACGATAATTAGGAAAAAGATTTAAGAGTTGTCATGATTTATATGCATAGATCATGACAGTGAGATTGTAACAATCCCCCCTCCCTATCCGTAATCCATTAGATGTATCGCTGATTTTTTTTTTCTTTTTTTGTGGCAGTATCCATCGAGGACACCCACCGTCGAAACGATCTCGCCCTCTTCGACTGCTTTAAGAAAACCACCATCATCCTGGGATCCGTGGCCATCGCCGACAGCCGCGTCGAAACCGTGGAAGAGATCCGTGCGCGTCTAATCGAAGTCCTCCGACACCTGCCGTCCCCGGATCGACTGGTCGTCGCTCCCGACTGCGGGCTGGGTTTCCTCCCCAGAGACATCCTGCACGCCAAACTAACGAATATGACTCGTGCGGCCAAGTCCATTCCTGTGTGAGGGCGTTCAGTGTTTCTCAAGCAGCTTTAAGATAAAATAGGCCAATACGATCTTCACTCAAGACCTATTAGCGAGTGGACTCTGATTTTTTTATATTTTTTTATTAGCAACTCCATGGAAATTCTTGTTCTTGCGAATACTCATTTCACCTCCACAAGATGTCATTTATTGATACAGTGAATGAATTTGAGAAATATATTTTGCACAATTTTGAAGACAGCTGGTGATCAACGCGAATTCTGAGTGATAATTGTTTGCATATAAGAAGACACAATTTTTCTTCTTCCAAAAAGAAGCTCATGTAACTCAGGATGAACGGAAATTAATTCAGAATGCTGCAGAAACAAATAGCGAGATCGTCGTTAATATTTGCATCATTCATTATCCCGATAATAGTGCCAGTGTTGTTTTTACAGGGCACTACGTATGTGCTTTTGCCATAGCTTTTGCAAGGTCTACTTCAAAGCTGAATTTCATATGAGGAAATGCCTGCGCAATGTTGCAAAGAGACCAAACTTGCTACAGGCAATGATAGATGGCTGATAGTATACAGTATATGTCCCCCCCCCCCCAAAAAAAAAAAATCAAAACAAAACAAAACAAAACAAAACAAAACAAAACAAAACAAAACAAAACAAAACAAAACAAAACAAAAACAAAAACAAAAAACAATCGGATTTTTGCATTGATAACACCCAATATGATTAAACCGTCTAAATTCTACTTCAGGGTCTTAAAATATAACATCTTAGCTCTATGTTGCAGAAAAGCCCATTCAATTTGGTTTAGCGGTCACAGAGAAATGTGGATTGTTGTAAAGCATGTCATGAGTATGATTCTTCCAAGTTTAGCACTTGGATGCTCTTGGAACTGCATATTAATGTGTAAACACATTAGACAGAACTTGGAGGGAAGAGATTCCTGACATGCTCTACAAAAGTCCTCATTTCTCTTTGGCCACTGAAGCAAATTGAATGGGGTTTTCTGTAAGATGTGGGCAATGAGTTATAATTATTGGATTGATTCACTATTTTTAAAGTTATCGTTGTGGAGGGTGGGTACCGTTGTAATTTCTTTCGGGACATACGGTATTTCGCTCCAGATTTTTTTTCTTTATTGATAATGATTAGTGCCAAACCTGAAAGCCTTCTCAAAAATATGGTTGTGTGGGTGCATGTTGCTCTGCTGCATTTCTGACTTCCCGACCAAGAGTTTCATAAAGTGACGAAACTATTTTTAATTGGCGAATGAATCTTCATGGGGACCGATCCAAACTGTAAGTTGATGAAGTGTGGCAATGGGTTGAATACAAGTCCTGCTGTATTCTTGCATGCCAGTAAGCTTGCTTCCGATGTTTAAATCACTTTTTTGGGGGGGGGGTCTTTTGATAATAGGAATGCATAATGCTGCACTCTCCTCACATATCCAATGCAATGTAGGAGGGGTGACGAGATATCATGTACGTTTCCCCGTCGTACCTTTGGTGAACTACTGTCAAGGAAAAACGTTTGGGAGTACCGATACGATGCCATTTAGATCAGTTTGAATTCTTCTTTTTTTTGTGGACAATGTGCTTATACGAAAATGTTGACACATTGTAATGAGAGTAATGAGTGCTTTTTCTTCGCTTGAAGGCAATGCGACAAGCGAACATTTGTTATGAAATGTAAATGATCATTAAGATGCTTTATACGTATCCGCTATTTGCGGAAGACTGAATATAAGAGTCGAGCAGATATAATTATACCAAATTGGTATAATTCATTACGTAATCATGTTCGGACTGTGACGTGATTTATGGTGTCATGATGAGATAAAGACTATTGGAACTTGAACTCAATGTTTTGCTGCATTTTTTTATCGCGAGACAACCTGCTGTCGCCCTCTAGAGACAAAGAAAAGAAAAACAGATGGAGACGTTGAATATCTGTGAGAGGGGACGTTATGAAGAGAAGATGTATTCTATGACTTTGCTATTCTTTCGTCAGTATTTAACTTTTTGAAAATCATGTTGTTTATATTATAATTATGTTTCCAATCTTTCTTGCGCGTGTTTATGTTCATCTCGTTTTTTTTTTTTTTTTTTGCAAAATGTATTTCTTACAAGTGCAACATATCGACGTCACATCAAGCTAGTTGCAAATAGAATGGTAAGAACTAGCGCATGGAATTTTGTAGGGTCGACGTTTTCTCGAATCGATGCAATATTTTCTGAACTGATCTTGTGAAGCGCAGCAGCTGATTATTTCGTTTTCTCCGCTCTCTTTCTCATAGCAGCGTTGATGGCGTGCTCTTGCCGTTACCCTCTGGTTACCCTCAGAGCCTTAACCCTAACCAGGCCGGGCTTTTTGGCCTGTTCTGTGGCCAGGGGAGGGTTGATTCAACCCCCCCCCCCCCCCCCACCCTAGATCTCGGCCGTCGATCGCGCTATCGCCCTGAAAATTGGCACATACATTACCTGTTACGTAATCTACCAAACTATAAAAGAAAAAAAAAGAATTTTTCATTTTTTATATTCTAAATTAATTAATATGCGTGAAATCATAAATTTTGCTCTAATTCAGAAAATAATAATAATAATTAGACAAATTTGTATGGCGCAGCTACTATGTAAATATACTCTACTGCGCTGGGATGTAACAGAGCTCCCAACATTATTACTGATTAGACACACAAAAAATAAGTAACAAATTAATTAAAGGCTGAATTTAAATGTTTAAGCTTCTACCAACCTTTAATTGTAGTGGGCAAGCTTTCGTCCTATACTCCTGAGCACTTTCTCAAGCCTTATGCAGTGAAGTGTTGTCTTGCTACCGTTGCCTGTCTTTGTTGATCACTGGACCATGGATGGGTGAGAGGGCATGTAGCCAGAGTATACCCTCTCACCCATCTGTGCTCCAGTGATCATCAAAGACAGGCAACGGCAGCAAGACAACACTTCACTGCATAAGGCTTGAGAAAGTCCTCAGGAGTAGGACGAAAGCTTGCCCACTACAATTAAAGGTTGGTAGAAGCTTAAACATTTAAATTCATTGTCATCCCCAACCGATGAAAGTTTTTAGTATTGATCAAATGCTTCTGAAAAAAGGTAATGTCTTCAACATAGATTTGAAGACAGCAGGTGATGGGGCCTTCCCCATTTTCTCAGGTAATTTATTCCAAAGTTTTGGAGCGGCACAACTGAAGGCACAATCCCTAAAGTTACTTTTGTTTTTAAGTGAGGTTGCTTTAGATTCTTACTTATCCTGTGTACTTCGTAAATTATGCGCATATGGATATGATTTTATTGATATTAATTCTGATAAATAACCAGGTGCTTAACCATGCAATACTTTATGAATAAGTAACAAAATCTTAAATGCAATTCTCTGCCTTACTGGCAACCAATTTAACTTCGTAAAAACGGGTGTGATATGTGAAAATTTTGACGAACTGGACACAAGTCTCGCACATGCATTCTGAACACGCTGAAGCTTGGTTATCTGTGAATCTAAGCTAATGGCATCCTAATTTTTGGTGACATTATTCCTTGTATAGCATTCCTAATAATGTACTTGAAAAAAATCTGGTATCAAAATTGATTTCTTATGTATTCTATTGTGTTATGAATATCTTATGTATTTTTTCGACCCCCATTTTTTCACAAAAGTCATTACAGAACGTATTTTAAGCATAATTATGCTAAAATTGATTAATTTCAGCCACATGTAAGTGAAAATAATCATATCTTTTTGAATAAGGAGAAATACTCTATTTGCATAGACTTTGTACACAAAATCACGTTTTTGAGCCATTTTCGGTCCGACAAGCATGTATAAAAGGTCGTGCAGCGTCGTAACGGTATGTCCGATTTTCGCGAAAATGGTGTCATAAGATGTGCGAGACTTGAAAGTAAAAAGTCAGCGAGCGGCGCGGTCAAAAAAATCGCGCGGCAGAATGGTCGGGGAAAATGTCGACGGGGGGGGGGGGGGGGGGATTGATTCCACCCCCTCCCCCCCCCCCCCCCCCGGCCCTTTTAGGGTTAGGTGCCGTACTCAGTATACGGCACTGGTTGCCCTTAGAAGGTTGCTGACTCGTTTCCCCAATTACTTAAATCTCTATTACAAAATGTACTGGTGATCATGATGTACTACAGATGGCTATATGTTCCCCTCCAACTTCTTCAGCTAAGCAAAGGAGGTTCAAGAGCATGAGTTGTAAGTAGCCATAGTTATTTAAACTGGTATCAGTTTTCTAGGGATGCATGCATAAAAGAATATCACACTTGCACTCTTGCCTTTGATTCTTAGGGTTTGATGCCGTCATCTTTCTAAGCAATGCGAACATTACCTCAAAATCTATTTGTAGATTTTGCTTATTTTTTCAATAAAAGAAATAAAATTTCAGTCACCTAATGCGAAGACATTAAAAAAACTAAAGTCCGTCATGCCGAGAATTATGTGCAAAAGTGTAAATCAGAGCCGTATGTCGTGAAAGCGTTTGAACTTTATCACTTCGCTGATTAATATCCGCAAGGAGACTGATATGGTATGATTTGCAAGTATTGTTCGTTTTTAAAATTAATGTATCAGATTAGTGTCAAGACATGTGCAGTTGAGTAATTTGCATGTCTATTAGCAATCAGTATCTATTCGCGCATATCCGCGTCTTTACAATAATGTACGGCCAATCTTTTAATTATAATTATGTCTAGGGATAGTCAGTATGCAATGACACATAAATCAATTGTCTTCCTGTCTGTTATAAACAGATCCAGTTTAATAGATACCTCAAAATATTTTTGAGTGGCGGCATCAAAGCTTGTTCAAAGACAATAAGACATTATATGACTCCATCCATTGAACCTCCGTAGGCCAACCAGTGAGGTTACATAGTATACAAAATTACTTTGTCTTTTAGATTGTCTGGTTATGGCAGAGGTGACTCCAATGAATAGTACTATTGTCCTATATGGGGGCGCAGTCCCGAAGTGAATAGTACTATTAGAGGCACCGACGTCCATGGTTTTAAACAGAAACTCAAGATTAGGCGTGCAGGATATATTCATTTTATATTCTAGATTTAAAAAAAAAAAGAAAAGAAAAAGAAGGATATAGAATTAGGCGAGAAGTCCTGTGGTGGATGCGATGTTGTGGAGGGAACCTACACTGCATGACGGTAAGAAGCAGGGCACGATGCCACAACTGCTTTGTGACATTTTTCGATTTTCACAGAGTCCCCGTATAAAGCAGTGCGCGATGTCAGTTATTGCTTTGTGATGTGACAATTGCTTTCTAACATAATCGCGCAAATTGTGTACTCTTTAGAAACTGTCGTACAAAGTGACGGTATTTTCCAAAACGTGGAAATTATTTTCAAGTATGTTAGAATAAAAAAATGGCCTGCATGTTTGACACCCCATTGTATACTATTTTGATAGTATATGGAGTGTTAAACAGGCCAACAGTTTGAAATAGTTGAAAATGTTAATTATGATCACGTGAAGCTCTTTCAACCAATCACCAAAAGAACATTACTATTTTTTATTTGAAATATAATATTTGTATACGACCTCTTAACAGTTATTTTGCGTAGTCCGCCCTCTAATTAGGAAGTGAGTTTATGTAACCTGTTTGAGCTGAGCACACCGCTACCACCGAAGGTTAAAGGGATGGTATAGTTTCAGTTGAGATGGGGCTTCAGGTTTCCAACTTTTTTGATGGAATTTTTTGATATAGTGAGGAACATCTTATGAAATATGAAAGAACATATAATTCTAAGAGGAATTCAAAGTTTATTGATGAAAATTGGTTTTGACGTGGCTGAGATATCTAAAACAAAGCGATTCTTGTAAAAGGTGGGACCCACCTTTTATTAGAATCGTTTTTGTTTTACTTTGTTTTCATATTTCTCAGCCATTTCAAAAACCGACTTTCATCAGATAACCTTTGAATTCCTCTTACAATAATTGTATGCCCTGTAACGTTTCATTAAGAGGTTTCTGAATATCTCGCAAAAAGTTAAAAGCTGAATCCTCACCTCAATGAATAATATACCATCCCTTTAAGTTGGTAGTTGACTCCCATGGTACTTACGCAGTTTAATTTTGCATAGCGATATGGGTCAGGATGGAGAGTGTGGCGCAGAATTACTTTACATTTGTTGTTCCGGATGGAGTGATAAAATGAGAATAAAAAGATATAGATTTAAATCATGGTGATTAAAACAATATTAATGTTCGCGTGACTTTCTGGTAACCATGTGTACGTATGTGAGCATAAGACGGTGTGCATGTACACTTATAGAGGCCGATATCTGCTTTGTAGATTTTTTTTTTTTTTAATTGTGTGGATTCTCATTTACATAAATTACAGTGATGTGTAAAGAGATAGAGGGATAGATAGATAGATAGATAGATAGAAAGATAGAGAGAGAGAGAGAGAGAGGGAGAGAGAGAGAGAGAGAGAAGAGAGAGAACGAACATAGAGAAGCTAGCAACCTGCAATTGTAATGCTTATTATGAAGCTTTCTGCACTTCCAGGTACACGTTTATTATAATCACAACATGATCAGGGGACCGTTTCATGAAACTTTTTGTCAGTGATTTACACTGACAACTGTTAAAAGCTACTGAAATCCGTGCGTCTAATTGGCTGATAGCAAATTTGTCGGTGAAAACCTCCGACGAACTCGTTGATGAAACGCCCCCCCCCCCCAGATTATGATTATCATCTAAAGAATTTCGAATAGTAAGATCACAAGAACAGATTTTCATTCTCTACCTTGCGTTGTTTTGCATAACATTATACATCTAAAATATTGAAACAATTTGAACCAATAAACTGAATGTTTACTTACAACGCTACAGGAAGACAAAACACAGATTTAACAATGTTACCCGATTTTTTTTTTTTTTTTTTTTGCGGTGACAAAGCAAGCGAAAGCAAAAGAAACAAAATGGAACTAATATGTGCGCAAGCTCGCAAAAAAAAACAAACAAACAAACAGACTGTCAAATCACATCGTGGTGGCAAGACCGCAAGTATCAGCTCTTCGAAGCGAATTACGCAATGCGTATTCCACTTCACCACAAACCAAAATCTGATGGACACAATGCTAGTATTCTGTCGTTTGAGACGGTCAAACTTGACCTCCATTGATTCAGTACCTTAAAGGGGCTCAGAAATCCAAATGCATGTTGATTAGTGTTGATTTATGATACCCTCAATATCCCTTTTGCGGTAAAACAAATATCTAGAAACATTTCTTACATTTTTAATTACGACTTTTTAATTCTATTTTTCTTCACATTACTTGGGAACGCCCACAAAAAATCCTTCCAAACCAATCCATATTAATACTCTTGAGATGACCTCATCTGTCAATCATTGCTAAAGTACTGAAATGTTTAACAAAAGACATTGGAATGCACCTTCCCCTCGACTTAGCGTAACATGCATGTTTCTGTCATATTAATGTGACTAACAAAAGACATGGCGAAATACCACTTTCTAAATCGTTCGACCACTGAACTTACGTAGGCCTAC
Source organism: Diadema antillarum (assembly GCF_040938485.1). NCBI lineage: Eukaryota > Metazoa > Echinodermata > Echinoidea > Diadematoida > Diadematidae > Diadema > Diadema antillarum. The sequence goes on from NW_027271054.1 coordinate 1,034,387, forward strand.
TCACTCTATTGATGTGCACCTAATTTTTGTTGAATTACACTGTACTCCCTGAGAATGGCGTAGACACACTTAACGTATAATGTACATGTAATTTCCTCATTCCAACTGACCACATTATCCATCAGCTCGCATGCAAACTGTTAAGTAAACTGTAACTACTGTATGTCACCCCAAACACCTTACACAGGTTACATACAGTGCACTCCCGTTACAACGAACACGGTTATAACGAAATTTCGTTATAACGAAGTAAATCTTCTGGTCCCAAAATTATCACAATCAAAGTCTATGGTACAAAGTTCGCTTATAACGAACACGGTTATAGCGAAATTTCCGTTATAACGAAGTCTTTTCCGAGCGCCACAGACAAGGAAAAACAAAAGAAATGTGTTCCGTTATAACGAAATGTGAATTGCTTTCGAAAATACGTAGCGGAACAAGCATTTATAGCGTCTCTGCATGTGTGAACGCTTCACACGACTGTGTGTCCGCTCCTTGTGTCACGCACAGTTTCTGAGGGGACCTTGCGTTTATTTATATTGTAATACAGTTATCCCATCACATTTCACATAGCTTTCCAGTGTATGATGAGTATTCAGCAAACATGATATATGTAAACGTGGTTTCCTTGTTTTAGTTATATATTGTATTTGTTCGGTTATAACGAAATTTCGTTATAACGAAAGAAAACTGCCGGTCCCGAGCATTTCGTTATAACGGGAGTGCACTGTATTCTGATAGAATTATTGGTCAAAATCAGGGTGAAAATATCGATTGCATCCTTGAGAAAGGAATTATACGCTCCATATCATGAAAGGGGAAAAAACCCAAATGCTAGTGAGTGTAAGAATACAAAAAGGATTTCACTTGTTTTAATGAAAAAAAAAAAGTGAAGGCAATTTCATTCCCGCGACTTGCTACTAAGATGTACGATAAGGATAATTCTACTTCCTTGCTTTCTGACAGAGGTACGTAAAGTGCTCGGTTATAGAACTACAGATCTGCCAACATTCCCACATCCAAATCGTTCAAAAACGTTTTAAGAACGTGTAAAAAGTCTTATGACACGTTCCAGAATGTTTAGAGAACCTTTCATATCCGTCTAGAACGTCCAGAGAACCTTTTAAGAACGTCTGTTTATTTTCTATTGGATATTTTAAAAGAAATTATAGTTATGAGATTATACAGACACAATCTGGGATTACATACATAATCCTAATCCTATATGATTATCCTATCCTAACCTGTTCCTAATGTCCTACCACCTATAGGCCTACCTATACTACATCCTATTTCCAATTGATGAATCTGTATCACATTTCTTTTATCCCATTATACCAGCAAACTGTAGTAATGCATGAAGACGTGGTTAATAAAATTAGATATCACACACCTTAATTAGGCCTATGAACATATGAAAATACCTCTCCATAACACAATTTGAAATTGTGAATAACTGAACAATAACGTAGGTAAGTTTATTTTTAACACAGAAAGTTTTAACCCAGCATAAATCTTTAGATTCCAATGTCTTTTATTTATTTCCACTAGTTTTCAAATCATGTATTTTCTTATTTGAATATTCATAAACAGGCATGAATATTCATGATATAGAAACCAATGACGAACACGTAGCGGACCAAATAAAAACGTTTTTTTAACGTTCATTAAAGACGAAGTCGACGTATAGCAGACATGATAAAAACGTTTTGTAACGTCCATTGACGTTTTTTAAACGTTTTCACAAAAAAAAAAGACCTGTGCTTTGCGGTAAATGCTATTAAGTTCCAACTTTGACGTTGTATGTACGTTTTAAAAACGTCCATTTTTATACGAAGACGTACGGAACCTTAAAAAAAGTTTAGGAAACGTTCTGAAAACGTTACGTGTTTGCTGGGTACATGCATTTCAAAGGGCTAAAGTAATTCCCAAATCAGGGAGATTTTAATATTTTCTTATTTAGACAAGAACAGATTTTGACATTTTCAGGGAGACTCCTGCAGAATCAGGGAGACTTGGCAGCTTTGGAACTAGAGCAGTGAACAATATTCTCATCCAGCAATGGTGGCACCGGAACTTAAGATACTCATGAATTTTGAATGGATTGTTCGATTATCCTCAAACTATACACTGATGTAGGTTACCCTATTCTACTAACATTGTTGCATTTATCCAACCCACACATTATAGGCGTCTTCCTCCTTTAAGCTGCAGTAATAACTAGACGATGATTATACATGTCCTGATAGTATGGCATGGCGTCATCCGACAAGGCGATGACATCATGAGGAAGCTGGTCACGTGACAAAGGTTCTGCTGGCGCCATCAGCCGCGTACTCGAAAGCACTGTTCCGTTGTACGAACCGGGCCAGCTAAAGTTGCCAGGCCACTTCCACGGGGTGCCACATGCAGCCTCACTCGCCCGCCAATTCACAACGGACTCGTTGTAAGGGAGTCCGACATTCTCGCAGAACTTGGTCATCATCGGCACGGGCTTGGCAAGGAGGTCGGAAGAATCAATGACTATCGGCTTAGCATCAATGTTCTCCCTCACGTAGGTCCAGAGAGCATGCAGTCTCGGGTAGAACTCCCACGGCTCCCCTAGTTCCGGGTAGTGTCGACAATCAAACGTCAGATCGCTTTCTTCCGAGTTGATAGCGCCAACGCACAGGAGCTGCTTGAAACTCGCTTTGCGGAGGGACTGGAAAGTGAGGAAGGGATGCCGGATAAGAAAGGCGTGTCGATAACCTGATGGGATGTATTCCCGAAGCTCGTCTTCTCGAATCCCGATGCCCATGTCCTTCACGAAGACGTTCTTTTCTTTAGCTTCTTCCAGTGCTCTTTTTGTGTACGAATATCTGTGTAAATTTATGAGGAAAAAATGCAAATTAAGCGTCATATTCATTATTAAATTTAAAGTTAAACATGTACAACATTTCAGCGGAATATGAGTCTATGAAATAACCTACTTGCAAGGAGAGCGATTACAAAAAAAAGTCGGATGCATATGTATTCAACCAGTAGTCTATAATTTCCCCATTTACCTCACTGAAATGTTTTGTTTGAATGAAAATGTATACATTATAGTCAAAACACCCATGCAGCTACATACAGACTGTAGCTCCATGCAACACCCAAAAGTCAACTTTAAAGTCCGCCGCTGGAAAATGGAAAACAAACATCCGTTCAAAATCGATTGACCACCTTGGTCCCGTCATTATTTTGGAATACGAGTTCACTATCGCCCAGTATTCGAAGTTCACAATTTAATAGGACGTTTAAAAAACAATTGAAAACATTCCTCCTCGCTAAATATCAGTTTCAGTTTGTGTCACACTTGATCTAACACCTGTGTGATGAATCGTACAAGCGTTGCAATTTCTTTCATTGTTTGATCCGACTCTACAGAGTCAGGTGAGCCCATCACTCCAAGCCCTTCAAATTCAGGCTTCCAAGGGACACCATTTTTCATTCACTTTATCGAACTTTTTTTTTCTTGATCTTTTTTTCGTGGTTTGTCACCAGTGTATTATGATGACCTATGTATGCCATCGCTTGTGTGTAACATGTGAATTATGATTCATTTCATCTTTTTTTTTTTAAATTGTATTGTAAACGTTGAAAGAAATAAAGGAGAGTTCTACACTAACCACTCTTATTACACAGACACACACACGTGTATACCAGGGAGGTGGAAGAGTGTACCTCCCTGTGTATACTAAGCACTTTTACCTGTACGCAAATGACACAAGCAAGAGAGCATAGTGACACTAATAAACAACAACAAAGAACAAGAAGAAAGAAAGAGAGAGAGAGAGAGGAAGGAAGAGATGAGAAAGAATAGAGAAAAAATAGAAGCTCATTTAGCTCATACCAATCGATTCAAACAACTCAAAATCCTGAAAGCATAAAGGATCTTCACACCTACCGATCTGCTATACAAGTAAAACAACAAAATTAATAATTACTACTTTTTTCGATATCTTCATCATAAAGTGCATGTACTACCCGCCCTCGCAATGACCTTCACAGGCAACCTATAGCTCACTATCCGACACCTTAAAGAGAGAAGTCGAGTGTTCTTTTATTATGCGAGAAAAATGCAAATACTTGTATGTTGAATTTTCTTTATACCTTCTTAATATCGTTGTACACATGTGACATCACAAGCAAAAGTAGTCTTCTCATCCAGCCGTGTCTAAGCAGAAACTTCAAAAATTCATAACTTTTGAACTGATTGTCCGATTTTCCTCAAACTCTCACTAATGTGTTCTATTGATATTGTTGCATTCACTCAACCCACATGTCTATGAAGGTGAACCTGCCCTTTAAGGCTGTAGTCTCTTGAAGCTATTGCTTATCGAACGACAGACTTCTGCATTCCGACTCCGCACAACACTGTAACATATTCAATTCAGACAGATCATCATTAAATCCTCAGTCCTTAGTTCTTATTAATCAACATGTTCATTCATCTTGATATCAGTCCATTGTACTCATAAATTTAGGAACGTTTGAATGCTCCTATAGTACATTTTATCATTTTCGAAAAATAAAAGTACAGTGTCAAGTTTCATTTGAGATATATCATGTTCAGCATGTTCAATGTATAGAAAACTCTATAAATAAATTTGAATTTGAAATCAGAAATCACGTACAGTATGTCCCCAAAAAATTACAACGGGACCCCCCGCAATGATATCTTTAAGAATAGTGAATCAATCTAAATACAAATTCAGGGTATGAAACTATATCTCATTGCCCACATCTTACAGAAAACCCCATTCGATTTGCTTCAGTGGTCAAAGAGAAATGAGGAATTTTGTAGAGGATGTCGGGAATCTCTTTTGTCCAAGTCTTTTTGTCTTTTGTCTATTATTTACACACTAGAGCATTGAATTGCCAAAATGGGAAAAATTAGACTTATGACATGCTTTACAACAATCTACATTTCTCTGTGACCGCTTAACCTAACGTAGACAGGTCGATCATTTTGGATGTTATCAATTCGAAAATTTGATTGTAATTTTTTGGGGACATACTGCAGTATGTCCCCCAAAAATTACAATCAGATTTTCGCATTGATAACATCCAATATGATTATTTTTTTTTCAATGCTACTTCAGGGTCTTAAAATATAATATCTTAGCTCTATTTTGCAGAAATCCCCATTCGATTTGGTTAAGCGGTCACAGAGAAATGGGGATTGTACTAAAGCATGTCATGAGTCTGATTCTTCCAAGTTTAGCACTTCGATGATTTTGTGTGTGAACAATAGACAGAACTTGGACAAAAGAGATTCCCGACATCCTCTACAAAATTCCTCATTTCTCTTTGACCACTGAAGCAAATCGAATGGGGTTTTCTGTAAGATGTGGGCAATTAGTTATAGTTTCATACCCTGAATTTGTATTTAGATTGAAGCAATATTTTTAAAGATATCATTGCGTTGGGCCCCGTTGTAATGTTTTGGGGGACATACGGTATAATGTCATCACTAAGACTGTCAGATAGTTGTGTTGTAGTAGGGCAACTTTAGGTGGGATATGACTTTGAGGGACAAAATGTAAACAGTGCACGGACAATTTAAATTCACTTCTTAATAATTTTCAAAATATCATAATATGGATGATCGAGGTTCAAGTCAGAGTCATCATGTCAAGCAGAGCAGACGAAATTTTCGGACTGATAATCGGTCTTTTGGGTCCAGGCATAGCATCATGTAGTCCTGGCCACACATGCAATGTATAAGAGGGCTCGAATGAGGGGTCATCCCACGAGACTGGCACCAACAAGTCATACGGTCTACGAGTTCGACACAGAAAAAAAAAATGTCTATGAGTCATACAGTCCATGAGTATGACACAAGGCAAATATAAAGGCCCGTGAGTTCGACACTAGGTTAAACTTAGTAAACCCACGAGTTCGACATTACAACACAGGGCTCAATGTTTGTGTCGGTCTTGTGGGCCTTGTTTGCTTAGTGTCGAACTCGTGGGCTGTTTTATTCGAGGGTGTCGAACTCGTGACGTGAAACCTCGTATGAAACCCATTTATCGGCCTGCGTTCTGAGGTAGAATCAGAGAGAAGAAACACGCACATGTTATCATACTTGCAAAATAAGATTCCTTCAGAACTTACCTCGTAAGCGGAAGCATAAAAATGCATGTCACATCGAAATAATAAACTATGGGAGCTATCTATTATAGGGTTTCCCGGCCAATTTCTGACTTTTGTTGTCCAATTTCTAAATTGCTGCATTCAATCTAGCAAAATTTAGCGTAGATGACATGGATCGGTATTTCAATGTTATGATCTCGTCATTCAAATTCATTTTGGAGCATTCAGATTACCTTTAGCCTCATTCTTATTAACACCTTTTCAATTGAAATTCGTAAAACAAGCACCATTTCGTTATTCGTTCATTCAATTTAGAATGATACAGTCACGTGATCTCGGACATGTCGCATTCGTTCATTCGAATTCATATTTGGGCAGCCAATTTAACATCTTTTGCAGTCATATTTAGCACGCATGTTTATGCTTTTTTGTTTTTTCAACATAGTTATTGTTTTGTAAGCGTCATTACATTTCATATTTTCGTTTTCATTTTAGAAATTTTGGCAACAGTTTTTTTCTCTCTCTCTTCAATGTCCTTTTTGAGTCCTCCATCAGTTCGAAGATTAGTGCGTGTGGGCACAACTTATCTTATCTGGCCGTTGAATGCTTTATTCCGAGTGTGTCGGCCAGTTCTAGGAAGTCAAGGTTATGATCATCAATGTTCCTATAATTATTTTTCTGTCTTCTTGAGAAACAATTCTGGAGTCTGTATCTAACTTGTGCTGTCATGACTGTAAGAAGATGAAGATAATCTGTAGTATTGGTACATGTAGGCCTAAAATAACATGTTTGAAAGAAGAGGCGCGTTACCATCGTTACAGAACATCAAACTCGAGTTATAGCGTATCTAAGGGTAAATCCTTTTACTGCTTATCAGTGCGTGGATGAAACAAAATGTCACATAGAAATACACGTTTAATGTTTTCACCTTTTCAACAACAACAAAAAAAAAGAAATAACATGACGTTGATTTCAATTAACACGTTTGGAATTTGATTGCTCTAACGCTAAATTGAATAACTGAAATACCCTTTTTGGCCAGTGCTGGCGCATTTTGAATGCCTGAAGAGCACGTGCCAATTTGAATGCCCGTTTTACGAATTCGAAAGGCACATGTGCAAATTTCATTGATCGAAATGCTAAACAATTGCACGAACACTTTGCAATTTTGATTGGCAGAATGTGCAGTGACGACGATTTTCGCTACATTGAATGAACCTTCTATCAAATGGACTGACAAAGGTGCGAAATTGGCCGGGAAAACCTGTACTTACGATAGGCGATGTGGTGTAAACGGTAAATCCATGACTGATCCGACGAGGTTGGCCGCCCTTTTATACAGCCCCTCGTTGCCTTCGTATTGACAGGGAAGGTCCACCCCTTCCTTCATCTTCATATTCAGCGAAGCTAAATAGGCGTAACCAAATGGTTCTATCCAAATGTCGGTTTCAGGGATTTGTCCTACGCACCTTGTAAATGCGTTGGACGTCGACCTCGGGTTCGTCCACAGTATGACGCGGCTTCCCGGCTTTGAAGATATCTTATGCATCTTCACTTTCTAATACAGAGTATTACTTCTAAAATTGAATATGGAACGAGATATGACTTTTGAGACATTAAGAAAGGTTGAAGCGCAGAGCTGTTATATCCTATGTCTACAGAAGATCGAGCACAATCGACAAAGTTGCATGCGTCGATACAACTGACTTTTTTTTTCTCGCTCTCACAATGGCAGTGAAAGCAGTGATGTGTAAAGCCAACAGATTATCGCAGTGAATGCAGTGATGTGTGAAGTAAACAGATTACGATTTAGATAATCCCAAATTCAATTTAGCTCAAAGATCAATCAGGCATCACGGACGGAATGTATGGAACGCTTTATCCGATTATTTGAAGCTATATTATGTTCCTCAGTAAATTTCTTTAAGGCACTTTTTAAGAAATATCTTATTTCAAAATATCATGTACAATGAAATTTATTAGTTGATTTTCCTTTTGAATTAATCATTTATCTATTGATACAAGATATAATCATTTATTTTAGAATGGACGAACATAGGTTTTTTTTTCAAACTATTAAACTACTCAGTGTAAATCAACCCACACGCATAATATGTGCACACACACACACATACAAGGTTGCATACACACACACATTTAATATAAACACATGCAAGTTCACAAACATATACACAATATTCATGATCAGAGGTATTAGTAATCATACGACCTCCGACATCCATACAATTCGTTCTAATTGATCTACAGTATAATGATAAAAGCACACTTCATTGCACTTAATGCACTTTATTCACTGCTATATGCATATGTTGCTTTTTCTTTTTCCTTTCTTTTTCCCCACTGGCCTTACGTCCCCATGCGGACGCCACAAAGTTAGTACAAAGCATTTTGATGGGAATTGCCCATTTCGTACAAGTATTACCATGTTTCTTATTTCTTTTTTGAGATTCTGAGGCTGTCATCATCGTCAAGCATATGCTTAAAGACGGCAGGCTCCTGCATTTCTTTTTCTTCCTCCTCTTTATTCGGAAACAAATGTATCGTTGATTCCTTTGATCTCATTGTTAAGTTTATACTTTAAAGATTGTGATTATGGTAGTATGAATGTAATATTTTTTTATTCTTTACTGTTGACAGATACACGTGTGGTCAAATATAATTTCCTTGAAAAAAAATATGCAGAAATAAAATCGAACTGAATCGAATCGAAACGAACACTGTATGCGCGCACGCGAAAATATTCGGGCATTCAACAATTCAAATTCAGAATCCGTGCGATCAATATTAATAATGGAAGCTCCCTCGTTTCCGTCAAATCAAATTCACGCATGTTATATGGGCGTTCAATTTCAAACTGCGAGCTTTGCATTTCCTACTCGTGCATTCAAATTCACGCGATAGTCCCGTTGAGCTTATTTGGTTGAGTTCAATTTAATTTTCAGGTGATCAATTTCCTACCTCGTCCAATCAAGGAGGTATGAGAGAACTCATACCTCCTTGGTCCAATCAATTTAATGGAGAAAATGGAATAGATTCTTAAAGAAGGGGTGATGGGGTGAGGATGAAGGAAAAAAAGGAGTATACACAACCCAGAAAGGCTTGCATTAGATTGTTCAATGGTTCTATACATGTATTGTTTTATGTTCATGCATTCTTGGTTTTTCTTTTCAAGAAATTTTAAATATTGTAAGGTCAATCAGCAGTGCATCCAAACAACACGACAATGTAAACATACTCCTGGATGACACCGCATGTACTAAAAAACTAAAAACGCCAAACACTACCACACAAAGCATCAATTCAAAGATACACTGACACACAATTATCTCACATAGTCCGGCAAAAGTAAACCAATGAGATAGCAATAAAACAACAAATTAGACGTATACAATGTTCATGTTATCAGCTTCAGTGTAGTCGAAATTGTTTTTCTCGGAGACGTCAAACAACCTTAAATTCCCCATGTGCTCGTTTATGTTCAGTGCCTAGATGTGCCTGTATATGCCTGCCAATTTTCCCTCCTCATGCTCGTGACGTTCAAATTTTAGAATGAACAGGTGGAGCTACACGGCAAAATAGATAGTCTTCATCATAAAGCCCAATCTGTTCAAAGCTAAGAGAGAAAGACATACGGCTCCAAGCTAACTAAATTCAAGACTTCTTTTAAATTGTATACATAAGCATATACTTTTGTGGGAACATGGTTGCCTTTTCATGGATTTGAATGACCGACGAGATTTTGTCGCCGGCTTGTAACGAATTCAAATGCTCATTGCTGAAATGCGTGCTCCTATCTAACAATAAGATTGCTCCGATAGTAAATTTGAATGACCGGGGACCCGTTTCATAAAACTTGTCATCAGTGACAAGTTGTCATAGATGTGACAAGCTACTGAAATCCTTGCATCTGGGTCTCGTTTTATAAAACTGATGACAAGTTTTATGAAACGGGCCCCGGATTTGGAATTTGATTGCTGATTCAGTGCTGCGAGCGTGGAATGCGTGAAATCAAATGCTCGGAATAGGAACTTGAATGACAACATTAGAAATTGACCGGGAAACCTATAGTATTCAACAAATTTATTTTCCATACTTTTCTGACCAAGTACGTATATAGGTCAAAATCAGACTAGAACTTGTGCATCTTTATTATAAATATTTCTCAAGCGAGAAGACATTCAAGGCATAAAGAATCTGTACAATTTTAGCAACATTCATGTTACGTAATACAGTCCGACCTCTCTTATCCAGACATGTCGGGACTGGCGCTCATCCGGATAGAAGGATTTGGCCGGATACGAGAGACTCAATTTTTAACACACGCAGCTGCCTACACGGCCTGCACCGTGCCCTGATTTAATGAAAAGTTTTCTGTCCATGTTCTTGCGGTGATAGTGAATGTCTGAATGCATGTTATTTAGATTAATATTTTATATGAATGTATGTTTATTATGTTACGTAATACAGTCCGACCTCTCTTATCCAGACATGTCGGGACTGGCGCTCATCCGGATAGAAGGATTTGGCCGGATACGAGAGACTCAATTTTTAACACACGCAGCTGCCTACACGGCCTGCATCGTGCCCTGATTTAATGAAAAGTTTTCTGTCCATGTTCTTGCGGTGATTTGGGGTAGTGAATGTCTGAATGCATGTTATTTAGATTAATATTTTATATGAATGTATGTTTATTATGTTGGGAACAATATGTAATTCATAATGAGTTTGTGTAGGAATTTTGTTAGAGTTTAAAATCCCCCTTTTCCCCCGTAATTATCAGATTGAAAAAAAAAAAAAATCACGGCGAGATCGCATCCGGACAATAGAGAGATCCGGATAAAGGGAGGCCGGATAGGAGAGGTCGGACTGTGTCGTACAGGTCACGTCAGATGAAATACCATTGGGAAGTGGAATGAGACTTTCACTCTGAGGAAAGTAACGGAAATCGGAAAATGTTACAAACAGCAGAAGACCATTATATCAACCATGATACCTATATCTACATATCATATATCATATAAGAAGGAGTTTCGAATGATAAGTCATCATACTAGTATACACTACACTGACGAAGGCCTGAGGCGGGTGGACAATTTTGTGAATAAAAACCTTCTTGTTGGAATTACAGATGGCGTTGTTATGCTATTATGATTCATGAATATTTTGTTTGCAAAGACTTATAATTGTATATACTGGCAAAGGCCCGAGGTGGACCATTTTTTTTAAAAAGTAAAAAACCTTGTTGGAACTACGAATGGCGTACTCAAGACTCCTTTTACTTTATATAAAATCAACAGGGGGAAGATCGCGAGAATTTTTTTTTTCAAGTTTATCTGCTAACTTCCTGTAGACGTCACCGTACATCGAAAGAAAAACAGACACAATCAAACACACACACTAAGGTTTTCGTTTCCCTTGGTTATGATCAATATTTTCATGCTTTGGCCACATCGTCTGCCTTTCCTTCGTCCCCCATGCCAGCGCACCGCAGCTTCCGTTCCAGGTTTTCATACTCGGAATCCATCTTCTCGAATCGCCTTTCGATGTTGGCATTGACCGAGTTCAGCTGCCGGATGAAATCCTGCAGCTCTGCCTTGGCTCCCACTATTTGCTTCATCCGCTGGCCAAGGTCCACGCTGTCTTTATCCCAGTTATCAAGTCGAGATCGAATTGTTGCGTTTACTTTGTTCATCTCTTCAAGCGTGTTGTGCAATTCTAGAGTCTTCCGTTTCAGCAATTGTTTCTCAAGTTCTAGTTCCTTGTTAGAGTCCGACAACATTTGATTGCCGGCTTTAACTTCGGTGAGACTCTGCGTCAGGGCAACTTTATTAGCTTCAAGATGAACGACCTCCCGGGTAAGCTTGGAGTTGTCGGCTTCTAGATGACGCACGGTGTCTTCCAGAGATCCGGTCGTCGATTTAGCTTGGAGCACCTCGGCAGACAAGTCCACATTCATTTTGCGTGCCGCGCGCAAATCAGACTCGAGCTTCCTGCTGTCGCGTTCAGCGCGTTGACGCGCATCCGAATTGGCTTGATTTTCTGCGCGTAGTTGATGAACCTCGACGCTCATGTCGCCGACTTGTCCGCGCATGATGGCAAGCTGTACTTCGTTTTCGGCAGTGTTTTTCGACAGCTTAGCAGATTTTGTACTCTCCTCAAGGTGAGCCTTTTCCAGCCTGCTAAGTTCCTCACTCATCTGGCGCTTTTCCTCTTTTATAACCGACAGAGTCTTTTGCTTTTCAGCCGATTCTCTTTCCGCCTTTCTACGAGCGACATCCATTGCCGATAACTCTTCGTTTACGGTTTTCAGCTTGTCGTTCAAGAATTTCTTCTCTTTGATGACTTCAGCCAGCTTTACCTCCAGCTGCGAGTTCACAGAATCGAGATTCTTGATTTCGAGCAGGTAATTTTCGCGCGATTGATTCGCCTGGGCCAGTTGGTTTTGCTTCTCCTTTGCTTCGCGAGTGAGCTTTGCGACTCGTAGACGGAGAGACGAGTTCTCATTGGCGATCCTTGTCAGTTGGTCCTCCACGTCCGAATAAACGTCGCGGAGTCTACCGATCTCCGACTTGAGGGCTCGGGTCCTCAGCTGCATACACTGACCGGGCTCCTTCGTGTCAGCAACAGCGAGACAATCTGAGTCACTGCTGCTGACGGTTGAAAGGCTACCAATACTGACGGAGCTAACGGAACTGAGAGTATACGTCGCGTTGGTGGGAATGGTCTTTGGTTCCACCTTGTCTTCGACGATTTTAACCTTAGCGACCTCTTTGACGTCTTCAGTCCGGTTCGCCGAGTTTGTGGCTTCTTCCCGCCAGTCGCTGTCTATCATTTCTTGGAGCTGCTTCATCGCCTCGACTTTGGCTTCTGTTTCAGCTATGTACCGCTTTTCCAGTTCCTGATAAAGTGCCTGCATCTGGGTTATATCGTTCTCCATGGCAATGATCTCATCCCGAAGCAGCCCGTTTTCTTCTCTCAGAGCCTTGATTCCTCTCGTCTCTTCTAGGAACTTTCTTTCCGTCTGTTCACCCTTGTCTCGTGTTTCTTTAGTTCCCTCCCGGATTTGCGTTCCCACTGTCCGCCTTTTGGATGACTGCGAGATTTTCGCCGATTCCTTCGTCTCCTTCATTTCCGTGACCTTCTTAGTTGCCTTAGCCCCACCACTAAATGCCTCTTCCACTAGCTTTTCGATGATCTTGTCGTCGTCCATGTCCGGATCGTCGTCGTCCCTTTCTTGGAGGGTCGCACTGAGATCGACAACGGACTGGAACTGGTCGATCAGCCTGCTGAGTGTGGCCTGAACTTGACGGGAAATTTCCTCGCTGGGCAGATCGTCATCCTCGTGCCCGCTTTCCGTGCCTGTTTCCTCGCGACCAACATATTCTAGGACCGTCTGGCAAAGGCGAGCGATGTTGCCGCTGAAGGACGTCTCCAGATCGGCTAGTTCTTTCATGACGCAATATCTATGTTAAAAGTGATAGACAGATAAAACAAGGAAGGTAGAACGGCGGTCAGAATAAACCGTTTGGTGCGATTCTTTTGTTATGCTTTTTTTTTTCTATGACAACCACGTGTTCATTAAACAGTTATACTGAATATTCGAGTATGCCTACTTCCACTTAACATAAAATTTGGTCGTAAAACATGACTATGAGAGAGAGACAGTGAAAATATAATACATGTATGTATATATATATATATATATATATATATAATCCTAAATTTGGCCGTAAAATAAATTGAGTTTGGTAGTGAAGATTACTAGCGATCTGGCAACACTTGTATCTCTATAGCCTGAACGCATGCACACACTGAGTCGACTTATTCTCTCCTTTCCTGGGCCCTGTTTCATAAAGCTCTTCGTAAAGTTACGAACGACTTACGAGCGACTGGTGATCAGTTCATGTGCTGAATTATTGAAATTCTGGTAAGTATAGCACATCACAACTGATCACCAGTCGCTCGCAAGTTGTTCGTAACTTTACGAACATCTTTATGAAACACCCTCTGGATGAGAAAAATACATTTTAAAAACTAATCACAGTCACAAAATATTGATGGGCCTATCGATGGCCACCAAAACAAATCATGTCTTGAAAGTGGTGGCCTGATATCTGTTTGTGGTGGCACAGTATGTGTATGTGTGGCAAAGTATGTATTGTGTAATGTATGTATTGCTGTCCAACCCTTTTCCTTTAAGTTATCATGGGAACATCACGGAAGAAAAAGACATTAATATTTCGTTTTACTAAACCTTGGTATCGCTGCATGATGCGGACAGTATTTTTAGTGACGACGATCGCTAGGCCTTTAAAACAAAAATTGTTTCCCCTTTTCTGGGTTAACGTCACCGGTTTCAATATTGCCTGTGGCTCCGTTGGTCAAGAATGACCATGGGTAATGCCCTAGTTGCTGTCAGCTATTGGCTAGAGCAGCATCTCTTGTGATTCGACAGACCTGTGCCTCAGTGACAGTCTGTCTATCATACGTTGCATTTTGTGCATCAAAGATTTAATGTTTATATATCAAATATTCATATTTTCCTTTCAAAATTACTTATACACACTATAACAAAATCTAGATATTTGATGAAAATTCAAAATTCATGTATTTCATACAGTTGGTGGCTCCTGATGTAGTTTTATGACAGCAAAACAGCAATCTGATTTACACCTTCACTGCGAAGGGACTGAAAATGTCGATGTTGAGGACCAACCTGGATTCTTTGCGGTTTGTCGATGAAGGAATCCGGTCATTGCCAGGCGGGGATATGCGTTTCGAGACTCTCTTAGAACCACGGGGCTGATGTGAGGTCCTAAATATAAGAAACCATTTCGATACGACACACCCTGAATATCTATAGTCATCCAACAGCTCAGCTCGATCAATACAAACTGCATGAATCACAAAGACTATTGATCTCGTATATAGCTTCCTATACACATAGTCACGTGTACTGTTTAAGTCTTTATAACATAGAAGTACATAAACATTTTCATTTCAAACTATACAGATGGATAATGAATTTGCATGACTTACTTGTACAGTACTTGTCAAAGTTTCACTCTTCTTGATAATTGATATAAACAATACCGTCCTTAAACAAGGAAAAAAAAAAGGATGAAAATCAAATCACACATCAATGCTGCAGTACGTTTTCATACATCAAATTTTTCGTTCATCATCAGGCAATTCTATCGCCTTGTTTCAAATAACATTATTTTAGTGTTACTGTCATATCATACCAATGATTACACATTTTCAAAATGAAGAAATAAGGAACCCTATCATCATGAATTTAAACATAATTCAGACCTGTGAATACAATTGATCACCCGGAAGTGTCATTAAAACAATGGGGAATCATGTTCAGAAAGTAGACAGTGTATACCTAGAGTGGTTGTAAGCTTTCTCTGGTCGGGTGGTTGGTGTTCCAGAATGTCGAGTAGACCGTATACGTCGCTTCTCGCTGAGGGCGCAGTCGTAATATTTCTGGAACGTCTTGCTTGGTTTACCCTCTCGATCTGTGACCGTCCCATTCAGCATTATGTAGATCTAATTTTTTTGATAGAATCGAAAAACAAACCATTATAAAAAATTACAAATAAAAACTTGTTCTCCGAAATGAAATGATGTGGTTTATTTTCAGAGGTATATCGATGTGCGAGGGCAAATATTATATGAAGCTAAATAGGTCAGGCGATTTCTCTCACCTTGAAAGAAAATATAATGTGCACGTTGGAAGTTGGAAGTTATTGATTTATTTATGTACTAGCAGCACCCGTGGAAATCCACGGGTCTGAGGGGTTTTATTTTTTTTTCTCATAATACGATTTTGCACATTTTTATTGAAGAAATAAAAAGAAAAGTCTTCTCATTCTTTCGTTAATTGTGCTGTCTTCTAAATGACCACCCTTCCCAGAAATTTTATAATACATTTTTGTAGTATATGCCAGGCGATCCGGTCCATTGGTAGGGATCATTCCCGCCTGCGTTTTTTTTTAAGACGGCACAGATTGGGGCATGGCGCGTGTTAAACCTATGGGAAAAACGTTGGGTTAGGGTTTTTGGTTATGGTTATGGTTAGGGTTAGGGTTAGGGTTGGGGTTAGGGTTAGGGTTAGGGTTAGGGTTTGATGGTTAGGGTTAGGATTAGGATTAGGGTTAGGTTTAGGGATAGGGTCCCCGATAAATTTTTAGTTTCCCCAATCTGCGCCGTCTAAAAAAAAAACACGCTTCCCGCCACTACTTGCTTTTATTATAGAACTTGAGTTTCGAGGGGTTATTTGCACCCGTTGAAGTCCAACAGTTGTCTTGTTGCCCCTCACCCCTCCCCCCCCCCTCACGCACACACACATTTCCACCTCCGCAGGGCAAAAAACAAAAACATTCAGGGAAAAATTACCAAAAACGCAAATGAGATTCCCCGAAAGTTCTGCCCACAGGTTGTTCCCGTTGAAACGGGAAGATATTAACACTATGACTTTGATTACCCCCTGCTCTTGCATCCACGCGGGCACCCGCGGGAATCCACGGCTGGTCTCAAGGCCTCGGTTTGTTTTGTGTTTTTTTTTCATGTTTCTTTTCCCCACGTTATGAGAGAAAAACAAGATATTTTCGTCTTCATAATTTTGCTCCCTCCTTGTTGTTTTTAATCACCAAAACTTGGCTTGATATATCATATCAATATAGAACTACATCTGCTTCAGATTGTACATTATCATAATTAATATTAGGCCTACAATTATTGCTCCTATTATTGTTATTATTATATCATTATTATCATTATCCTTATCATTATTATCATTATTATTATTATTATTATCATCATCATTGTTATTATTTGGGGAGGGGGAGATCATAGTCATCAGGTTTAATAGGCACCCGTGGGAGTAGGTTCTCACGACCTCGTATTTTTTTTCTTTAATATTTTTCCCATGTTATGGAAGAAAGAAGAATATATACATCACTGCATTCGTCTTCATTTGCTCCCTCTTTTTTTGTCACCAAAACTTGGTTTGATAGACCATAGAACCACACATTCTATTTCCACTTGCAATTTTAAAAATAGGCGGTCGGCAAAGCGAGGTTTTCCTCTACGTCCGCTCATCTTATGAATATGTATGATTACAGCAGCTCTGCAGTAAACGAATGGACACAGCTGCGCGTGTAATCTGATATGTAAGGGTACGATCGGCAAATATATTTAGCCGCGTCCTAAACAGTCTGCGTACAATGACACCGGACTTGAGAGCAAACGGCGAGCAAACTAAATGACGTACCTGAGCTGCATATAGTATTCTGCAGTTGTGCAAAATACAATTACATAACCAACGTTCGTTGTTTTCATTTGGGGACGCCAATAATGGCGAACTGTACGTAAATGCCCTTGTAGTCCATGTCACGCACACACAGATTCGTGAAACCATCGTCAATACATTCAGTACACGTAACAGGCGGAGGCAAAGGTACATCACAGAACTATATACACACAGTGTAGAGTGTGTATAGAGTTCTGCGAGGTACATTGTGTGTGTGCGTGCGCGTCCGCCGGAAGATGTCAGAGATTTCGCTGCACCATCATCTTTAGTATCCCCCAGTGTCTCTGCAAGCTAAAAGATGGAAGATCGAGAAAGCAGGAGGCCAGCGCAGGTTCCGTGAATATTGAAACGCTCGGCTCTTTCGTCACGCACAAAAATGCATTATGCATGTAGCTAATTAATTTTTCTTTTTCGTCCTCGACGTCGACACGGAGGCGGAGAGGGGACGAAACCCACGCCATTCGATGTAGGATACTCTCCTGCGGCCGACGGCACCGGTCGCAACTGCCCGGAGCCGACGGCTCGGGAGGAGATAGAGAAACCAGCAACGCCGAAATAAAACAGGAAATACATAAGGCCGCGACAACAACAACAACTTCGAGTATTATAGTATAGGATTATCTTTATTATTTTATCTTATTTTTTTTTCCGATGCCATCTTATCCCGTGGAGTTTCATCATTTCAACCTTCATCTGTTGTTGTGTTCTCTCCATTGCTAGTGAAAGATGAATAATTATGTATACAGAAAATTTGACATGGGAACCATGCAATACTGTAGTTTCTCACCTTCTACAAAGAGATCGAGCGAATAGGTTGGACATTACTGCCCGGGTACGCACACATACCTGCTTGCCGTTCAGAAACACACGGTCTTCGTACTCGACGAGGACGACGCACCGGCCGTCGATCGCCTCGCACAGGGTCAAGTCAAAGGTGCCGAAATCCTTGCTGTACGGGAGAGCGGGTGACATGACGTTCGGTGTTTGAGGTTTACGGTGGGCCGGGCTGATGGACGCTGGAGAACGATCAATCCTCTTATCGGTAACGTTGGCTTCATGTTTCTTCTTGACACGTCCCTGCTCCTTGCTATCAAGAAAAGAAAATAATCGGGGAAATTCAAGTAGTAAAAATTCCTGCATTTAGTAGCATTAAACACAACAACACGACACACAGACTAGATCTGCATAATCTGTATGTGAATAGGCCTTTTAGTTCAATAATGTACCACACTAGTCGCCAAGCAAAAATATCCAGTTCTCGTCACCATCACAGCACAGGTGAATTTAGTAGACTTTTATGATTAGCATGGCACAAAACATACAACTATGAGAGAACTATGATAAATCTGTCTCCGCTGTGACGGAATTTATCCAAAAAAAAAAAAAAAAACCCAGAATACCGGTTTTGCGTCATATGAATTAGCATATTTGTGCCTATATCATCAAATATCAAGTAGACCAAGTCACCTTAGTGGCAATATTGAAAGTAACCACCCAAAGGAATAAAATGAAAGAGAGTAGGGTGGTCTATAACCTTAAAAAATATAGGCCTACAAAATAAATTTGAATCAGTGAATACACACAATTAAAAACATATAGAGGTCTCCATACAAAATATACAATCCCACTAGAACTTCTATGCCTACAAATACTGACAAGGTGCGAAGAACAAACAAGAGCCATACTGACATTTAGAAACGGAGATTTTGACAACTACAAATTTCATTATTAGAATAGGCCATTTGAGTGATTATTGACTGTCATTCACACATTTAAAATCATCTCCCATCTGCTTCCCAATCCGCTTCACGTTTATTACAAAATTATGATGAAACTTACTCTATAATTTTCATCATGATTATAGTGAAAATGATTATTGTTTTCTAATTACAAAATGTTGATAATTTTATGATAATTTCTATAATTTTAATTTAAAAAATATAATTATAGGGCCTACAATCTTATATTTTATTACGAATATTTTATAGGGCATAAGTTGAGTCGTTGGGCCTCCCGAATCATGTTCATCTTCTCTTGTCATCATCTTTGTGAACTCCCTTGATGACTGAATCATCCAGCTAGAGTCTACCCCTATATCTAACTTACCTGGTCGTCTGGTGATTCTGTGGATAATCAGCAACACCAACAGGGCTGTCGCTCAAGTTCAGTCGTTTCCTCCGCTGTGCAAGCGTATTATCTCGCCTGTTCCTTGGCGGGGAACTACCACTACCACTGCCAGTATCACCGTCCTTGAGTCGACCGTGATTGCGAACTTGTTTTGCAAGTCCGTCTGGGGAAGATTTTCCGCTGCTGAGTGTTTCGCGACTAAGACGACGTCTTAACCGCGACGGTGAAAAAGGATTTTGTAAAGGCATATCAAGAAAAGTCAGACAAAGGAGAGAAAGAGTATAATTACTTTAACTGTTAAAATTCAGTCTCTTCCAAATTCGTTGCTATAGAATGCAGTGCGCAAGTTGAATGCTGGTGAATGGAAGTGCCGTGGATGTGGAGCAACATTACATACACAACACGGTGAGCGTTCTCTTTTATTGTTTACATTGTGTGCGCACATGTTGCTGCGCAAAAGCATTGCGTAAGATCAGCAGACGCGCTACACCCTCTATTACGTGCACGCATAAAGCATGTGTACTACGCGCTCGCGTCGGCTGCTGCATGCATGCCTGCGCCTCATGTTGTTATGCGCGCATCGCACAGGAAAAAAAATATAAGAGGGATCTGCAAAATACTGGCACACTTTTACATCACACATGCGTATTAAATGTAAAGGAATTGATGCCATGGGCATTATGCATAATGCATGTCTACTACGGCTAGCTATCTATATGGACGAGTCGCTACAAGCACGATGTCGATACAAGCGAGAGTGCATGTTTGCTATGAATGACTTGTGAATGTAGAGTTTAGTTTGCCCCCTTTCTGCTTTAGCTGTTTGAATTGCAGTGCCTGGTTTCAATTCTGGAATCTGATGTCTCCGTGTTGCTACTCGACAGACCCCATCAATGTCTGAAACTAGTATGTTTGCAAGCGTGTGGCTGGGTGGTAAGTCTGTTTTCTTTTTCTAGTTTCGTAATCGTATAATTTAATGACCTTATCAGTAACGTTAGACCCTTAACTTAGAAAATAACGTTATATCTTCGAATATTAATACGCTGTGTGTGGAATGGCATGATGCTATTTTGAAATTGAATGAATTCATAAGTCCATCAGTAGGGCTAAGCCATAGCGTATCATGCCCCCATGGCTAACAACAGTATGATAGCCCTACTACATATATGGTTGGGTGTCCATAATACCGGACACCTAACGTTTTTCTATCAATAGAAACGTGAAAAATCTCACAAATGGCCTGAAATTTTACTCACGTGTGGAGAAAATACTCCGTATTCACAAGCGCGCACTGAAAATGCGATCTGAGGTACGCGCTCTTAGATGGCGGCTTCGAACGCGTGGGGTGTCATTTTTTCCGCACTCAGTTGCCCTGCTCATTTCCACCGACCACCCTGAGAATACGTATAAAGGGCACTTAAATGCGTTTTTTCGACAGGCCGCTGTTTTTTTCTAGCCGTCATTTTTTTTCCCAATAATATTTGAATATATTTTGAATCCTTCGATATTACTTTTGAAGGACCGTTTGATGAATTTGAATTGATTTTCATAAGGAAACTTTTCATCGTAATTGAAATAAATTAGATGAGTCGGTTTGTTTTTTCACATTCATTTCTCGTTTCTGCATCAACTCGTACGGTTATGTTTATGTCATGTGTATGTGTAACGTGTGTGCTCGATCGTACAAGCGGCGGTGACAATTTTGCGGTCAAAATCGTCAAATTTATTACGGAAGGATACTCTACATCTAACAACGAGTCAGCAAAGGTAGGCCTAGTTATAATATATGTAACGTTAGTTACACGATAAACCTTATTCGATTTTGCTAAATTTCGGTAATTTAGAGGGAATACTTAGTTGTTTTCGCCACATTTTACTCGGTAGCGTAGCCAAGTGAATAATCGAACACCGTTGCGCGTAGTCCCATGCGTACATTTTCTTTCTGTACGCGCAATGCCATTATAATGCGCGGCCGGTCGTTATGGACCCGGTCGGTAGGTTGGACACCTACCATACATATCGGCCACCTTCTTTTAAACCGACCGCGTATTAATTGGCGCACTGAACACTATAGTACGCACTTCTCTGCGCGCAAAGCACATAAACATGGATTGGCTTTGACGGGTGTTGATGAGGATGGTGTGGGAAAAACGCGAAAATTCACTGGTTTACTAGTATTAATGGTTTTAATCAAGGACAAAATTTCGAATGAATATTTTCACCGAATCGTAATGCAATGTCTATGGAAGTTTCTAAAAAGCTTCGTGCAACACGGTGTTCAATACAACTCGGTTTGCGTGCATTGTCAATGCAAAAACAGCGGTCGATCCTAATATCAATAACGAGTGTTACCGCGGGGAGCTGAAACGAGGCCATGCAAGTTCGTCGGCGATATGTTTTGCACTGAAACTTCGAATCGAAAAGGGAACAACGGCATTTGATAGAGCTGGATTTTCTCAATCACGTAGGTCAAGTTTTTTACGTGAATTTCAGTGTTAAATATTCTTATCAAGCAAATAAACATTAGGCGGTCGATGAGTAGTAGTAGGTCCAACCCTACACTCTTCATGCTCTTTGGGCTAGGCCATTTTATTTACGACTGACGTTTCATGGGACGGGGGTGGGGGTGGGGAGGGGGGATGGGGGGAAGGGGTAGGCCTAGCCCTAGGGGAAGTATTCATTGAGGTTTCTATTCTATTTCACACTTCCATAGAACAGATTATTAAAAAAAAAGACAGCATTATAAGCGAAAAGACATAGGTCTGTATAAAAGACATAAGAATTACAACACTCACAGCACTGGCATAAAGAAACACGAAAAACAAGATAGGGTAGATTTAGAACTACAGTGGATCGATGTATTAACATTGGAAAGTGTTACCGTTGCGATCGGAGACAGGCAGAAAGGCGAAGACTTATCATAAAGCATGGCTCGACACTAACTTTTTTGTTTGGTGGCCCGATGGGGCCACCAAAATCCTAAATGTCAAATTTTTGGTGGCCCGAGAGAAAAATTTGGAGTCCCGAAAAAAACAATAAAAAAAAATTAAAAGTCTTTTTTTTTAAATGAGTCAAATATTTAAGATTTATGATGGTAAGAATTAGAAGTTGGACATATCTACTCATAAATAAACTTCAACAAACTTGCAACACTCACTCTCAGTCATTCATTCAGTCCTTTTCATCTATCCTTTGAACAAATTTAACTGCTAATTTCCGGCGCAAAAAGTTATGAATTTATTGACATACTTTTCAAAAAATTTTGGTGGCCCGAGGCGGGCCACCAAATTTGCCCTTTTTTGAAATTTGGTGGCCCGACTTTCATTTTTGGTGGCCCCGGGCCACCGGGCCACCGTTAGTGTCGAGCCCTGCATAAAGGGTAAAGACAGCCTGTCTTATAAAAATTACATTAATATGAATGTTATGAATGTTATATTTGATGCTTGTAATCCCTCTTGCAGCTCTTGCGTGGACCAAGAAGCTAAGGCCTACTGGGATGAATACACGTGTGTGTCATTGGGATCGAGGTGCCACAGTGATGACCCTACTTCTACTCAAGTACTATAATGAAAAGTACTTCTACTAATACTCTGAAATTAAATTATTTAAGACCAAAATGTTGTCATTATTGTCATGATTCCTTTCTACTCACCAGGCACGGAGTACCAGCTTATCAATCTAGATTGTATGCTTGTAAACGTCGTGGACCTGCTTCGGAAGAAATGCAAAATAGATGACGAAGAAGGTAAGAAACGGGAGCTGTCTTCGTTGTTGTTTTTTTTTTTTCGGGGGGGGGGGGAGGTGGTCAAGGTTGATGGCAACCTCAGATTGGCATTTTCATAGCTATGCAAATCTCTGTTTTTATTTTATGCTTATTAACATTATTTTGATAACTTCTAGACTCTATCCAATCTTCCTGTCCTAGAACACATTTCTAGATATGAACTGAAATTCAGAGGTGCCAATTTGATTAATGTCTTGTAAATCTCTATAATTGTGTACAGTTGGGCTAGTACTTGATCTGTTGAAAATGTTAATATGAAATACGCCATCTACGATGCCGTTTAACACAGGGAAGGGCAAGGTTTTTATAGGAACTGTGCA
Organism: Diadema antillarum; assembly: GCF_040938485.1. Lineage (NCBI taxonomy): Eukaryota > Metazoa > Echinodermata > Echinoidea > Diadematoida > Diadematidae > Diadema > Diadema antillarum. The sequence continues at coordinate 1,058,079 of NW_027271054.1, forward strand.
CGGTTACAAAATACCGTTATGGTGTGCAGTTAACCAATAAGTTTACGATTAGTTGTACTCTTGTCTTCGGGTTTTTTTTTTTTTCTTCGTTGTTTCTCCTCGTCTTAACTGCTTCGAATCATTTTATTTTCCTTAAAAGTCACATTTCGACTCTTTGCAGTCCTCGTAGATTTGGCCGACGAAGAGGGAATAGTACGTTGTCTCCCGGAGTATAATTTCCGCATCAGTACCAAACACGTTCTGAAACCACGGGCCGTGTACGTGCCTTTCAAGATTGAACGTAAGTCTGATTCCTTCTTTTGTTTGTTTTGTTTGCTTTGCTTGTTTGAGGCCTTGGGTCTGATTTTGATGTACACAGTTCCAAGTTTGTTTTTGTCTTTTTTTAATTCATCAGCATAACACACCGAATAGACTGTCATGACTTTTATTATTATTACTCCATGCTGGTCATGCCATAAAAAAGGGAGAAATATCTTCTTTTATAATCTCATTTCATCTTTCCCGCAACAGAACACATTGTAGGCCTAGATACTAGTAGTATGAGCACAAGTTGTTACACTCAGTGGCGTATCTAGGGAAAACGGCGCCCGGGGCAAGCGCGAAAATTGCGCCCCTAATTTCTGAAAAAGTATTCAACCCCAACCCCATCCCGTTAGGGACTTTAAACAAAGTCCACATGATATGCTTTTTCAAGCACTTAAAAGGGGTCTTTTTAGGGTGATTTAAATGTAATGAATTTTGATAAATTTTGGCGAGCGAGCGCAGCGAGCGAGCCGAAAATTTTGGTATTTCAGCTTACAAAACATGGAATTCTTGTCTTTTTTGCTAATCAAATCTTACAATTCTAATCAAGATATAGTGACGGCCTTATAGATAACGATTTGTACCAACAAACTGCATGAGGAATTTAAAAAGTACTCTAATTTAGTACGTGCGAGTTAGCCGAAATTTGTATATTTCCACGTCTTCATCACGTTTTGTTCTTATCTCTTTTTCTCTTTTTTTTGATAAATTTTGGCGAGAGAGCGCAGCGAGCGAGCCGAAAAATTTGGTATTTCAGCTTACAAAACATGGAATTCTTGTCTTTTTTGCTAATCAAATCTTACAATTCTAATCAAGATATAGTGACGGCCTTATAGATAACGATTTATACCAACAAACTGCATGAGGAATTCAAAAAGTACTCTAATTTAGTACGCGCGAGTTAGCCGAAATTTGTATATTTCCACGTCTTCATCACGTTTTGTTCTTATCTCTTTTTTCTTTTTCTTTTTTGATAAATTTTGGCGAGAGAGCGCAGCGAGCGAGCCGAAAATTTTTGTATTTCAGCTACTAACATGGAATTCTTGTCATTTTTTGCTTATTAAATCTTACAATTCTAATCAAGATATAGGGACGACCTTATAGATAACGATTCATACCAACAAACTGAGGACTTATAATACTAGTACTCTAAATTAGTACGAGCGAGTGAGCCGAAATTTGTATATTTCCGCGTCATCATTACGTTTTGTTCTTATCTTTTTTGATTTGTTTTTTTTTTGCGCCCCCCCCCCCCCCATGCTCGAAACCGTTGGCGTCCTCTCTTGATCCAATTGGCGATCGCTTCAGAACGAATGAAATTGCAGCCGCTGCTCCGTGTAACATTAAATTTCCTGCTTAATATAAAATGACATATGTGAACACAAAAGACATTGTCATTTTGTCCGCGTCATCGTCACGTTTTGTTCTTATCTTCTTCTCTCTTTTTTTTGATAAATTTTGGCGAGCGAGCGCAGCGAGCGAGCCGAAAATGTTTGTATTTCAGCTTACAAAACATTGAATTCTTGTCATTTTTGCTTATTGAATCTTACAATTCTAATCAAGATATAGTGACGGCCTTATAGATAACGATTTATACCAACAAACTGTGGACTTGAAAAAAATACTCTAAATTGTACGAGCGAGTGAGCCGAAATTTGTATATTTCCGCGTCATCATTACTTTTTGTTCTTATCATGCTTGATTTATTTGCGCCCCCCCCCCCGTATGTTCGAAACCGTTGGCGCCTTCTTTTGATCCAATTGGCGATCGCTTCAGAACGAATGAAATTGCAGCCGCTGCTCCGTGAAACATTTTGCCTGCTAAATATAAAATGACATGTGTGAACACAAAAGACATTGTCATTTTGTCCGCGTCATCATCACGTTTTGTTCTTACCTTCTTTATTTATATAAATTTTGGCGAGCGAACGCAGCGAGCGAGCCGAAAATTGTTGTATTTCAACTGACAGAACAAGGAATTCTTGTGTGAACACAATATACATTGTTATTTTGTCCGCGTCATCATCATGTTTTGTTTTTTTCTTGTTTGATTTGGTTTTCTGCCCCCCCCCCCCCCCATTCTCCCTCCCCCCCCCCCCCCCTTCCGGGCGAGTTTTTTTCTTCTTCTTCTTCTTCTTCGTTTTTTTTTCTTTTTCTTCTTCTTCTTTTTTTTCTTTTTTTTTTCGTTTTTGCGCTCCCAAGGAGTGGCGCCCGGGGCACGTGCCCCCCTTGCCCCCCCCCCCTAGATACGCCACTGGTTACACTTCAATTGCAAACAAACATGAAAGTAGTAACAATACATCTAAAGTCACAATGGTAATAAGATTGGTCAATATCAGAATTCATGGTTCAGGTTGTACAAATATCGGAGAAACAAGAAGAGACCTATAATATAAGCAAGCTGTGTGAATAATAGGTGGTAGTGAAATATAATAGCTGAGTAATTTAGACAAGACATGATAATAATATGAAGTAACGAAAATTGATATAAAGGTGCACCACAGTTGACTTTATATTATAACCTTGATCGTTGTATATATTTGAAGTTTAGCATGCACGAGAATGTTACTGGCAAAATCAGTGGCATTCTGCCAAGAAAATCCCTTCCGGGGCATTTATACAGCAGTGACTATTATTAAAGTATACGACAAATGCAGTTACTGCGTCTAAAGCTAGGCAAGCTCAGTTCTGCTGCCGATAAGGCCCCGCAGCCATGTGGCGTTGCATGCCTTGAATTGTAATCACCGTATCTAGTACTTACATTTACGAAAAATCTGGCAGTTTAATTGGTCGTTACTAATGCTGTGGGTAGCGAGAATGGTTCCATGACAATTGCTCCTGCGACATTGCTCCCATGAAATATTTGCACGCGAAGACAAACATAAATAATCAGTACCCACAAACATAACCCTAACCCTAATCCTAAAATCCTCACATAATATATATATATAGATTAAACTTAAAATCCTATCACAACCCTAATCCTAACCCTAGTCCTTGGAGAAAATAAGATCGGAGCAATTGTCGCAGGAGCAACTGCATGGGCGTCACCAGGGGGGGGGGGGGGTGCGCTGGGTGCGAACGCACCCCCTTCAGAACCTTAAAAAAAAACAAAAAACAAAAAAAAAACGCTTCAGTCTGCGAGCGACCTCAACGCCGGACGCTAAATAATTGTTCTTTTTTTATTTTTTCATTTTATTTTGCACCAGGAGGAAAAAAACAAAAACAAAGCAAAGCAAAAACAAAACAAAAACAAAAAACAAAAACAATCGCACCCCGGCTCTGGCAGCACTGATGCTATAGTGTTTACTGTATACGTAAGGTATATTATTTTCATTCATTGTGCAACGGATTATCAATTCAGAAAATGCAAAAGCTCCGTCGCATGGGAGGGAGATACCCCGCCCACCCTCCTCCCCCGTTATAGGTCTCCAATCAGTGGCGTAACTGGGGGGGGGGGGGGGGGGTGGGCACGTGCCCCCCCCCCCCCCCCCTCGGCTGGTACCAAAAAAAAAATATCAAAATGGTAATTCAAGGATTAGTAAACTGCTTTTGTGAGCAAGAATTTTTTTTTTCTCTCTAAGATTTCTTTTAACCATGATTAAAGAGGCATCAATAGTGTGAAACATTGTTCAAAAAGCCCGGAGCCGACAAAAGATTGTGATTCAGCGTGATTCCTGGTTGGCATTCTGAATGATAAGGAGGATGGGGCAGTGTAATCAGAGCATCCGAACGGTAGGGAGTCGCTGCAATGTTGCGTAATGTGATGTAGAATGTACACCTCTGTACCTTACACTTCGTTATATCAAAGCTAGATCACTGAGTATTGATTACATACTATAGTCTATATCAAAATGCTTTGTATTGCCAATAATAAGACTTGACCTGGGCTATTTCCCAACTTTTCCATGTATAAAACACACACACACACACACACAAACAGTTAGGGGATGCTCTAAAGTGCAGATTTTGGACATCCTTCACCCGCTTGGTCACTTCGACGCCCCCTCGCTGGTCATACCTCCCCCAATCATGAACATAAACCGACATCCTTGACTACCAGTGGCGCACCGCCCCCCCCCCCCCTTAATTTCCAAAGTGAAAAAACAAAGCTACAAACGGCAGTTTTTGGACTGTAAAATGTCAAAATTTTCACGCTCGCTCGCTCCGCTCGCTCGTATTTAATCGCTATCCATTCTCCTGATGTTGCTGCCAGTATTAAATTGCCAGCAGTTGCACCCGGTGCGCCCCCCCCCTCCTTAATTTCCAAAGCGAAAAGGAATAGCCTATACAAACAGCAGTTTTTAGACTGTAAAATGTCAAAATTTTCAACTCGCTCGCTCCGCTCACTCGTATTTTGATCAATTCAATTCAATTCAATTCAATTCAATCTTTATTTCATTTTTCGAAAAGAACATAAACATTTCACTTTCTTTGGTAACATAGAACAAGGTTGCAATATCGAAACAAAGTAAATTGAGAAAACATATTGTGGAACCTTGAGGTAACAAAAACGTTGTAAGGAAAATTGATTGACTAAAGTGATACAGACGATATGATCGTTATGTCATTCCTTTGATGTTGCTGCCAGTAATTGCTAGCAGTTGCGCCCGGTGCGCCCCCCTTAATTTTGAAAACGAAAAAATATAGCTACAAACGGCAGTTTTTTGACTGTGTCAAAATTTTCAAGCTCACTCGTTCTGCTCGCTCACATTTAAATTGTCATGCCATTCTCCTGATGTTACTGACAGTTATTGCCAGCAGTTGCGCCCTGTGCGCCCCCTTAATTTCCAAAGCGAAGAATATAGCTACAAACGGAAGTTTTTTTGACAGTAAAATGTCAAATTTTTCAAGGTCGCTCGCTCCGCTCGCTCGCATTCAATCGTTATCCCATTCTCCTGATGTTGTTGCCAGTAATTGCCAGCAGTTGCTCCCGGTGCTCCCTGCCTAATTTCCAAAGCGAAAAAATATAGCTACAAACGGTAATTTTTTTGCCTGTAAAATGTCAAAATTTTCAAGTTCGCTCGCATTTAATCGCTCTGCCATTCTCCTGATGTGACTGCCAGTAATTGCCAGCAGTTGCGCCCGGTGCGCCCGCCCCCCCCCCCCCTCCTTAATTTTCAAAGCGAAAAGATGTAGCTAAAAACAACATATTTAGTTTACTGTAAAATTCCAAAATTTTCGAGCTCGCTCGCTTCGCTCGCTCGCATTCTATCGTTGTGCCATTCTCCTGACGTTGCTGCCAGCAATTGCCAGCAGTTGCGCCCGGTGCGCCACCCTCCCCCCTTTAATCTCCAAAACGAAAAGATAGAGCTAAAAACGGCAGTTTTTGGACTGTAAAATGTCAGAATTTTCAAGCTCGCTCGCTCGCATTTAATCGTTATGCCATTATCCTCATGTTGCTGCCAGTAATTGCCAGCAGTTGCGCCCTTCATTTCCAAAGCGAAAAAATATAGCTATAAACCGCAGTTTGGGATTGTAAAATATCAAAATTTTCAAGCTCACTCGCTCCGCTCGCTCGCATTTAATTGTTATGCAATTCTCCTTTTTTCTTTTCAAAAAAAGTCCCTCCGTGGGAGGGGTATCCTCTTCCTACACCCTCTCCCGCTCCCGCTCGGTTGCTTCTCTCCCTCTCGGTTGCTTCGCTCCCTCGCCGAGGATCTCACACCACACCGTCACATAAAATGTACCCCCGTAATAGTATTTTACTATGCTCTATAAGCGCGACTTTTACTCTCTTGTTTTTACCACACAAAAAAAAAAAATCTACCGTGGGAGGGGGTATCCCCCTCCCACACCCTCCGCATTGAAGGAGCGGAATAGATCATCGCCGAGGATCTCACACCGTCACATAATGTACCCCGTATAGTCCTCCATAGCGAAAGATTCGTGTATGTATACAATCACAATTATGTACGTGTAAATGTACATGATGACACAGGAGCCAATAAATCAAATTTAAAAAAAACTCACAGTTTACATTTACTGTCAAAACGCACCCCCTTGAAAAAAAGCTGGTGACGCCCCTGAACTGTCGTGTCACCAGCGAGAATATTTTCCCTGTGAAATTGTTGTGAATTGCTTCACAAGAAGGGGCTTTTTTATAAGCTTTTCTTTACAATTATTTCTACATCTCTTTCAGGTGATGAAGACAATATCGTGAAGCCGTACGAACCGCTTGTAACACAACTGAAGAGCAATGAGGAATTCATGTGTACGTATATACCTATGTAATCTAACTGCAGATTACCACACATTAAAAAGAAATGCCATCCCGGGGGCCCGTTTCATAAAACTTGTCATCAGTGAAGAGTTGTCATAGACGTGACAAGCTACTGAAATCCTTGCATCTGAATGGCTGAGAGCAAATTTGTCATAGAAAGGTGGCAGTTGTCACTGATGACAAGTTTTATGAAACGGGCCCTGATCGCATGTTGCTTTGTCACGCACCAGAAAAAAAAAAACACTGAAGACGACCACTTACGATAAAATAGGGAAAAATCGGTAACAAGAAACAAAAAAGTTGCGAATTTTGAGGTAAAAGTTTCGAGAGTCAGACGTCAGTTGACCCAAGGTAATCTTACACATGACCTTCACCAGTGTAAAGATGTAAGAAGTACCAGGGAGGTGAGAGAATCACCTCCCTGGAAGTACAAATGTATAAGACATTATGTAATCATGCAGCTTACTTGTGGAATGGTTGCGTTTGGTCCAGCTTTGTGGCACGGAAGAACAGCAATTCAGTCTGACACGATTTTTATTTATTTATTTTATTTATTTATTTCTAATCTTTTGTCAGGGTAGTCCATTCACCAATAAATAGTGGTCTTCCATGGAGCCCTGAATAATATTGATGAACATATGTACATTACATACCAAAACGTATATACAGAAGATGACATAATACAGTGTAGATACATACCAGCATACTGTACATTGCAAAGTAACATAAAAAGTACGTGCCACAGCAAGAGTTCACCAGTGAATGATCTAGCCTGTTCCATTCAAGTACAGAGGATACGATTGGGCTGCACTTGTGACAATCAGAGCGAAATCTTGGCACACATAGATTTCCACTGTCTATTAGCCTTGTATGATGTTCATGTACATCACTAGGCTTAACTAAGTGCACCTGAAGGTACGAAGGTGCTAAGTTATGGACGCATTTATATATCATCATAACGCGGCTGAAATCAAAACGTTTGTCTAGTGTCATCCATTTAAGACTTTTGAATAAATCAGCCGACGGTGTGTCATATGTTTTGTCCAAAATTATTCTTGCTGCCCTCTTTTGAATTTTTTCTAGCTTAGTTGTATGGTATTGAAATCTGTTTGACGATTCGCATTGGGAAAGTTCAGTTGTAGCTCGAGACGCTCTTTAGAATGTTTGTTCTGGCTCGTTCATCAGGCAAGCTTTGGATATCGGGCCTGAACGTTATACGTTCATTACGTTTGCATTTTTGACTGCGTATACCTCTTTGAACGCTATTGATTTACCATTGGCCAGATGATTTTACGGAACGTTGTATTTATTTATTTGTTTATATATTCATTCACTTATTTATTCTTATTTATTATTTATTTATTTTACTATTCTATATAATCTTAAACTTCCGACCTTTCATGTAAGGTGTAATAAGACGTCTTATGTAAGCAATGTTATTGATCATTTTGATTCTCTCTCACACTTCTTGACTTCACACAAACCTAGCCACACTTTTGGCACAATATCGCAAGCGAGAACTACCGCAGCAGGGCAAGAAAGAGAAGCCGACCGGAGTGGGTCGGAGTCGCGGCTCGAACGCGTCCACCACCAACCCAAGATCGTCCGGCAGTGCTACGAAAGTCAAATCTAAGAAGGGAGGGACTACTTCGCGAGCTGGAAAGGCATCGCGATGAGGAGTCGATTTCCTCGGAAGAAATGATTATTCAGAAGAAGCACTGACTTCTAAAATCCCTTATAGAGACTAGATGACCTGAATTCACGAATGTATTCGTATGAAACTCACAGTTTACGTTTATTCCGTTGGCTAAAACTGTTCGAAATAGGCGAACATTTCAGATGCGCGTATCAGGACACATTCATTTTGGATGCCTGTTGGTGTGTCACAACTTGTCATCCGCATGCAATACGAATTTTTGTCATCCATGGACTAAATTTGAATTACCTTTGTGAATTTCCACAATATTGATGTGAAAGTCGATCATTAGGTTTTGGAAATCGATTTTGCTTACCTGATAGAGAACATTAAACAAAAAAAAAAAAAAAAAAAAAAAAAAATCTACTCATAAGAAATTCGGCCAGTATTATTCATGCTTTGAGGTTTACTGTTTCTTTCTTATTACGTCACGTGATTGCACTGTTGTAAAATCTTGGCCGTCTGTGTGGTATAATTAATTCGCACAAAGAATCTTGACCTTTATTTCATTTTATGACAATCTTATACGACTTATCACATTTTGGAATTTGTGGGGATTCATTGTAGGCAAATGACCTATTCTTTAGCTAACTAAATGTTTTAAAGACTTTCTTTCAAAGAATTCATGCGAAAGACAATATTGTATAATTCATGGTTATTGGTGTCATTAATTCTAAAGACTTACATGGAGTATTGTAGTCTATTACTATAGTAGCAACAGTATAGAATGTTGTTGTTGTTGTTGTTGTGGTTTTTTTTGTAGAGTAGAATTACGAAACGATCAACACTGGTACAAAGTATTGTTACACCGAGCCGCGTCTGTGATTGTCTCATGTTCACTTTATTGCGTAGGTAGAGGCAGTACGGTAGAGGATAACCAAAAATGTTTATTCATGAGAAGATATTACTGCAGTGTTGCAGCAATAATTGTGATGTCACTGTAATATATTACGCAGTTAGTCTGCATGTTAGAAGGAAAGTACGCGATGCTTTTTTTTTTCTGTTTGAATATAAAACAGTTTCATTTATATACAGTATCATGAATATTATTTTTGTGTGTTTGTTTGTTTGTTTGTCTGTTTGTTCTAAACTACGTGACAGAGACGGTTATCAGGGTTACTAATCATCATATTGTCTGATTTTCTGTGATATGTAAATGAGGAATATGGATGAATGAGATGAACGTAACTCAAGGAGGGGTAATTGAATATTTTGATTATGATGTAATCTTAATTTCCGACCAGTACGTTGCTTCAGTCTGTTTGTCTCATTCATACACACACACACACACACACACACACACACACTCATGAGTGCATTTCAGATAACGCACATACCACGTTCTTATAGACTAGTCTTGTGTGCAGACAGTGAGAAAGCAAGAGAGAGAGAGAGGGAGAGAGGGGAGTGGGAAAAGACTAGGAGGACGGCCAGGAAAAAGAAAATGGCGGGAGGGAGAGGGCAAGGGAGAGAAAGAATGAATTGACGAGGAAGTGTTCCACGTTTTACAAGCGTGGCTTTTGTAGTGGAACACTGTTTTCCATCATTGTGATTATTTACTATTTTTGTTGCCATGACAAAGTGCATTGTTTCTTTTTTACCACAACATTCGTGTATAATATACTTTATATTGTATTGAAAAAATCCTTTATCGGACGAGTGTAAGAGAAATGAAAAAAAAATTGTATCACTTTGGATTATGTCAACTTTTTCTTTTCTTTTCTTTGTGATGATGGAAATAAATAAACTATTGAATTGAATTGAATTGAATTGAACTGAATTGAAAAATAATGAAGTTGGTAATACAGACAATGAAAAAGAAGTGATATTTTAGTTTCAGTATCAGTTGAACTTATTATATTTCTCAAGAAAAAATACTTTGTGGTAACAAAAGATACATAATAAGCACAAAAGTAAAGTAAAAACAATCTCTCAAAATATGCACTGAAGAAATATGTATTAACAGTCATTTGCTAACATTGCAAATGCAATACGGAGGAGAGCGATAACGTAAAAAAAAATGAAAGACTCCTCCGGACAGACGGATCTTTCTGTCTAAGAGGTGGCATGCTGCTAATAACATTATATTAAATGGGTTAGTCAAATACCGGTTAGTGATTGGCTTAACACGGTCACGTGAGGGAGGTACATTCGTTATGTTCGCCCTGTTCGCCCATGGGCGAACATTCTTGTAATGTTCTCCCACAGGAAAACATTTTCACGTATAACAAATGACAGAAGGCCTAGGACCCTGCGCGTACATTGAATTTGTTCAAGTTCAAGTTCAAGTTGATTTATTTCACTTCCAACAAAGAAATAAGAAATACAAAGAAACGCTCATATACACAGACGTCATGAAATCAGTACCACAATGCGATGAACAGAATAACATTGTAAGAAAAATATAGGTAAATTATCAACAGAGATACAAATAACTGTTACGTCACTGTGGTAATAAACGATATTGCTGGAGCTTGTAGAATGCAGTCCCCTCAAAGAAAAAAAATGCAAAAAACAACAACAACAACAACAAATTTCCCTAAGCGGTAGCAAAAAAAAAAGACAGACAGAGTAATACACACATACATGCACACATACGGACGCACATTAACAAACACATGGCGGCTCTCTTGTAAGGAAAAAATTGATGAGAGGATAGAAAGATATAGTAGTGAAGAAGGTAGTAAGTCCGAGGTGGACAAGGGGGGGGGGGAGGAATTTGGCTCTGCGCGAGCGAGCGATCGAGTGCGTTGTGCTGGTTGTTAACCGGTTGACGTTGACGTATTTGACTATAAACCCATATAATATAACAGATGATGACTTTTGTTGTCGGGAACATGTACCAAACGTTCCACCATCTGGCTTTGAAATGCTATTTCGGGAGACTATATAAGTCCCTCGACTTCGTCTCGGGACTTATAACCTCCCTCAATAGCATTTCAAACCCTTCGGGTGTAACATTCGGTATGTTCCCTCCCCCGCCAGTCATCATCTATATAATGTACTAGTAGCAGGTATAACATCTTATCCATTATAACTGTCTTCAGTACTCACAGGGTTGTGTCTTCCCTCTCTCCCCTAGCTCCTCCCGCTCTCCCCCTCTCTCTCTCTCTCCACTAGCTCCTCTCTCTCTCCCCTAGCTCCTCCCTCTCTCCCCCTCCCCCTCTCTCCACTAGCTCCTCCCTCTCTCCCCCTCCCCCTCTCTCCTCTAGCTCCTCTCTCTCTCCCCTAGCTCCTCCCTCTCTCCCCCTCCCCTCTCTCCTCTAGCTCCTCTCTCTCTCCCCTAGCTCCTCCCTCTCTCCCCCTCCCCCTCTCTCCTCTAGCTCCTCTCTCTCTCCCCTAGCTCCTCCCTCTCTCCCCCTCCCCTCTCTCCTCTAGCTCCTCTCTCTCTCCCCTAGCTCCTCCCTCTCTCCCCCTCCCCCTCTCTCCTCTAGCTCCTCTCTCTCTCCCCTAGCTCCTCCCTCTCTCCCCCTCCCCCTCTCTCCACTAGCTCCTCCCTCTCTCCCCCTCCCCCTCTCTCCTCTAGCTCCTCTCTCTCTCCCCTAGCTCCTCCCTCTCTCCCCCTCCCCCTCTCTCCTCTAGCTCCTCTCTCTCTCCCCTAGCTCCTCCCTCTCTCCCCCTCCCCCTCTCTCCTCTAGCTCCTCTCTCTCTCCCCTAGCTCCTCCCTCTCTCCCCCTCCCCCTCTCTCCACTAGCTCCTCCCTCTCTCCCCCTCCCCCTCTCTCCTCTAGCTCCTCTCTCTCTCCCCTAGCTCCTCCCTCTCTCCCCCTCCCCTCTCTCCTCTAGCTCCTCTCTCTCTCCCCTAGCTCCTCCCTCTCTCCCCCTCCCCCTCTCTCCTCTAGCTCCTCTCTCTCTCCCCTAGCTCCTCCCTCTCTCCCCCTCCCCTCACTCCCCTAGCTCCTCCCTCTCTCCCCCTCTCCCTTCCTTTCCCTCTTACGAGCGTCAATCACAATGTGTACCCATGTATTAAAACAGTCAGTGCGTTAAGTTTTATTCAATTTTATTCGGAATTCTTTGAACAGATTTGGACTTCTTTTATTCAGGTCACTGTTGATGTAGTGGTCCCGAGGGATCTCGAATCCATGCTGTGGGAATAACCCTTCAAGAAGAAATTCATTCCAAAATTTTATCAATTTTATAAGAAAGAGAAAAAATTACCTGTAGAACAGTGTAGGCCCTAAAAATGATCAAAATCAGATAAGAAATAAGTTGAAATTTCAAAAAATTTCAGAAAACACTTCTTGACTAGTCGTTATGAATACTGAAATCAGCAAGTTGATGATGTTTTGCACTCATAATTTCTAATTCATTTCATATACAGAAATGACAAATACCTCATAGTGTTAAGTTGTATTATATGCATATGTATATAACTTGTCTTAAAACCACCCAAAATAAAGAACAAGTTTATGTTACCTCTAATATACTTTGGTGTAAGAATATACTTTTATCTTTCTTTAGCTTAAACTGACGATTTTTTTTTTTGAATTTCATCTAATATGTAACTGAAAAACTGTGAGAGCATGACATTATCAACTCGTTCATTTGAATATTCATAAGGGCTGGTCAAGAAAATGTATTCCGGAAAAATTTGCAATTTCAAAATGTCCCTATTTCTTATCCAATTTATGTCATTGTTGAAACGTTCTGTAGGGAATTTCTTTATCTTTCTTTTGTAGTTTATTTTTTTGGTGGATTTCCTCTTTAAAGGAAATTCCTTACGGATAACCATGGCTTTTAGGGCCATTCCTAAACAACAGAGACTCCAACTCTCCCATTTTCGACGGGAGATCTCCCGCCGAAAACCCATTTTTGCAAAATCTCCCGTTCTCCCGCTTATGATTGAATTTCTCCCGCCCTGGCTATGTGTCTCCCGTTGGAAAGGATTTCTTACTTATTGCTATCGTATGTTGAAAAAAATAAGCCTTAGATAGCACCAGAGAGCACCTAGAACCCTAGGAATTTTGCGCTTCGCACACATCAGCTTCGGATCTCCCGTGCCGAAGTAGTGCCCATCAAACATTATTAGATAGATTATTGTTATTACAAAAAAAAAAAAGGTACTTCGTATTATTTGTGGCGTTTCTCCATGTTCCCATGCAGATCCATTATTTGTTAGATATAAGATTTTAAAAATCAAATATTTGTTTTTCTTTCAGCTGGGTCAGATTATGTTTAATTATAACACATATGCACTTCCCAGCATTTTTGATTCAATGTTTCCACGACATCAATCTTTTCATAATTATCCCACCAGGCGATCAAATTAGTTTCATTTACCCCTTCTGAGAACGTTATTGGCTCAAAATACATTTTTATACACTGGCCCTAGATTTTGGAATTCTTTAAGTTGTGATATAAAAAATTCTTTATCTTTGAATTCGTTTAAGCGTAAGTTAAAATTTTTTTGTTGAACTCATATTGAGATATATACGATTCATTACTTAGCTGGTTTTTACAGCTTAAGGGTTCTTCGTCAATCATTGATTTCATCATTGTGTATATTTTTACATTATCTTATTTGTATAAACTTTGCTCGGCTGATCGAGCTGAAACACCTCAATTCCCTTTTCTGATCCCGATGTTCAGCACCTCAATTCCCTCTTCTGATCCCGATGTTCAGCGTGTTGGCTTTTCCTTTCATTTCCTTTTTCTTTCTCTCCTTTCTTTCCATTATTCTCTTGTGTTTTATTAATGTCATGGTATACCCTACTGTAAAGTCATGTAATGTCGTTGTGTTTCTACTGTCTTGTTCTGTCCTGTCTTGTTCTCTCCTGTCTTTGTAAAAAAAAAAAAAAAGTTTAATGTATTCACAAGAGTCCTTTGAGTGGTTCACAATTTACAAGCATGCTTTTCAGCGAACCTCTCAGTTCTTTCTTTTTGTCCCCTCCAAACATATAACTTTGCATTTTGCCGGTATGCATGTATAATTTCGTATTTGTTAACCATTATCTACCATGTAAAGTCAAATACATGCCTATGTTATATCTTCTGATTCATTTCGTGTTATGTTTGACGAAAAAGAAAGAAGGAATGAAATAAATGCAATGAAATGAAATGAAATGAAATGAAATGAAATGAAAGGAAATGAAATGAAATGAAATGAAAGGAAATGAAATGAAATGAAAGTGCTAGGGGTTTCAGGCGGGAGAATCTCCGGATCAGAAGGTGCTTTGGGTTGGAGTCTCTGAAACAAGCAGTCGTTATAATACCTGTTAATCGGCATGCATAAAAATACGAGTGCACGTGCCAATTTGAAAAATCGAGGGTAAGATTTAATATGCAATGGTACTTTCCTCATACAACGAGATGATTTATATTTTAATATAGTTATTACTGTTCTCAATAAAAGTTAGGGTGGCATTTTCCTGGAAACTTATCCGGATTTGTGGTGAAAAGTTGAAACTATTTTGAGTAAACAGAGTCCTAAATCCAAAGTTATTAGAGCAAGGGTTTTGTTTTTATTTTTGTTTTTTAATGGAAAAGGAAATAAACCACAAAATTTATGTTGAGCGCTATGATTTCTACACACCGAGGCCCGAATTCACGAAGGTGGTACAATCTTACTCCCTAAAAAAAAATCGAGTGAAAATATTCACTCTTGAAGGAGTGAATACAAAAAAGAGTGAATTTAGAATGAAATTGAAGTGAATTTCGAGTGAAAATGTTCATTTTCACTCGTTTTAGAATGACCTCAGGGATCACTCCAAAATCTTCCAGTGATCCCTGAGGTCACTCCAAAATGAGTGAAAATGAACATTTTCACTCAAAATTCACTCCAATTTCACTGTAAATTCACTCTTTTTTGTATTCACTCCTTCGACAGTGAATATTTTCACTCGATCTTATTTTAGAGAGATCCATGGTTTGACCATGGACAAAGACCATGGGGCACCAAGTGTCGCATGGAATATTTCGTTACGAAATCAGTCATTTCGTTGATGAAATGATTATTTTGTAACGAAATGACAACATTTCGTAACGAAATAACTGATTTCGTAAAGAAATAGGCCATGCGACACTTGGCGACCCATACAAAAGTGCAATCTTTTTTCCATGGTTTAAGTCATGAGCAAGGGTATTTTTCGCCGAAAAAATTGAAATGGCTTTCATGACAACTTTGATAACTAGTACAAGTTATTGTTAGTTCGTTCGTATATTTTGTCTGACGTCTTTGGTGCCGCCACCAACGGAGAACAATATGCTGTTTACTAATCAGCAATGAAACAGTCAAAATAGAACACTTAATTCAACTAGCGAGACGGCAAGGGGAACTGATATGTTTCAGTCTTCCTACAAAGAGGGATACGGAATTGTGGATTAAGGAAGCGGAGAACACAGTAAAGAGTAGGGGAATATGGGTGCCCGTCACGAGACCGACACCCACGAGTCATACAGCTCACAAGTCATACAACTCATGAAGTAATCCAGCTCACGAGTCATACAGCCCATCAATTCGACACTAAGATAACAAGGCCCACGAGACCGACACATTAAGCCCCGTGTTATATCTGTCGAACTCGTGGGCTATTTTACCTATTTATAGTGTCGAACTCATGGGCTGTATGACTCGTGAAGTGTATAACTCATGGACCTGTTTTCAATGTTGAACTCGTGGGCTGTATGACTCGTGGGTGTCGGTCTGGTGGGATGACCCCGGGGAATATTACTACTCATTGACTGTATGCAGTAGTGTGTTGTCTTGCGAGATCCGCGAGCTATTCGTTTTTCACCCGGCTTACTGTTGCTTTTCGCCATCAAGTTCATATAATTCTCCATATGTCCTGTAAAGAAATGGGAAAACGAAGTCGCTCTTCCAATACTCTCTGCAGATCTGTACATATCTTCCCTCTTTTTTTTCATTGAATATGTACAGCTTTGATGAAGTGATTTTAATTCAGCCGATGTCGACTGTTCCTGCCCTATTGAAATAGGGACAAAGCAAGTAAGTCACATGACTTTGTTTACATAAGGGGAAAATATGTTATCATATTTTACGGAGGGTATTGGCTCTATAACGGTACCTCGAATATGCCTCAATTCATGCTACTGTTGACTGACTCGGTCCATTACATTACACCACATTTTACAGTAAATCCAAGGCTTGTCTACTTCTGCGCGCAGGTAACTCGGTCGGCTCAGCTCTTGAATCAATTGTCTTGCTGTAAGCTGAAATCATTAGACCTCAAATCGTTTGACCAAAGAGTACACGAAAGTATCTAATGCTACATCCTGTGCATGCAACCAACATGGTTTCAAAACTGTTCTCAATATAAGTCAGGGTAGCATTTTCTTGGAAACTTTTATAAGTATCTATACGCATTTAGGAATCGTAGATGTTATCCAAGTTTGTGGTGAAAACTTGAATTGAAGAACTTAAACTGCACTGATCTTTCCCTCGAGACACAGTGAACAGTTCCAGCTGTTTATTTTCACATTTCAAATTTCATCTGTTCATGCACTTGACAAAAACAAAATTACAAGCAATAGCAAAGTACAAAATATCATAAAAGATTGGTCATTACAAGAAAGTGTGTCAGCATAATTATGTACATAAAAGCAATTCTCTTTATCATGTGAAATACGAAGGAACAGAATAAGCAAAGCTTGTGACCGCGTGTTCCAGGAAAAAAAAAACATCAAAAGGTGTTAATTCGTTTAGCAATTGAGATATATAGGACTCAAAGTACTAATAACGAAAATGAAAGCTAAAATAGCAAGATACAAAGAGCAGAAGAAGTAAAGGAAAAGAGAAAGAAAAGAAAAACAAGATGAAAGAAAGAGAACAAGTTCTGATTGATAAAAATAGCATAAAATCACACTGGTATACGATCATGACCAATCAGTTTCATATCGAGTTAGAAATATGAGTACTAGTGTAGTGATTTTATTGGAGCATAAACACGATAAAAGCTGAAACCAGAGGTCAAGCAAACGTACACTTCAAATTGAATCGCCATGCATTGAGAGAGAATAATGTAAAATAAGTTGAAACTATGTTGACTAAACAGAGCCCTAAAACTGACTTTAGAAGAGGAAGTTTTTTTAATTTTTTTTAAACGGAAAACCGCATAAATATGTTGCGCGCCAAGAGTTGTGGAGACCGAGGGTATTTTTAGCCCCCCCCCCCCTCCCAAAAAAAAAGAGGGGGGGGGGGCGCTTGTATAAGGTATGACTGACTGGGTATACGTTGCTCAGTATAGTCCTGTCAAATAAAATTGTCCACCGTGATGACATGCGGAAATGGACAAAGACGTGCCTGGAAGGACAGCCGTTAGAGACAGGCGGACAGACAGACATAAATACATACAGACAAACAGACAGACACAGAGACAGAGACAGACATAGAATATAGACATTAACCCATTTGTGCAATGCGGATGAAGGTGAACTGAAAACAAACCTTCCTGATGTTGTAGTAACATAGATGAATTAAGTGGATGGCATGCAATTCAAAGTCTGTTACGTTCTCGAAAGAATATTTTCATTGCCAATGGACTAACTCATGCTGGTTTGCTGAAGTTCCTTGTATCTACCGAGAACACCGTTCATCAATTGAAATGGCATTCATGACAACTTTGGTAACTCGTTCAAGTTATTGTTAGTTCGTTAATTTTTTTTTTTTTTTGGTCTCACATCTTTGACGGCGCGCCGTCACCAACGAAGTCATACCACTGTAGAACACTGGAGAAACACTGTAGGATGCTATCAATCAGCAATCAAAAGGTCAAATTCGAAAACGAAAGACAATTTGAGCTGATATGTTTCAGACTCCCTATAATAAAGAGGGACACGCCACATGGCATAAGGAAATGGGGAATACAATAAAGAGTATGTGAATATCATTTCTTATTGACTGTATGCAGTAGTGTGTTGTCTTGCGAGATCCGCGAGCTCTTTGCTTTTCACCCGGCTATATTGCTTTTCCGCATCAAGTTCATGTAATTCTCCATACGCCCTGTAAAGGAAATGGAAAAACGAAGTCGCTCTTTCAGTACTCCAGATCTGAACAATTCTTTTTTCTTTTTTTTTTTCATTGAATATGTGCAGCTTTGAGGAAGTGATTTTAATTCAGCCGATGTCGGCTGTTTCAGCCCTATTGAAATAGTGACAAAGCAAATAAGTCACATGACTTTGTTGACGTAAGGGGAAAATATGTTATCATATTTTAGGGAGGGTATTGGCTCTATAACGGTACCTCGAATATGCCTCAATGCATGCTACTGTTGACTGATTTGGTCCATTACATTACACATTTTATAGTAAATCCATGCAGGGCTTGTCTATACTGCTGCGCGCAGCTCAGTCGGCTCAGTTCTTTGATCAATTGCCTTGCTGTAAGCTGAAGTCATTAGACCTCAAATCTTCTGACTAAAGGGTACATGAAAGAATCTGATGCTACATCCTGTGCTTGCAACCAACATGGCTTCAAAACTTTTCTCAATAAAAGTCAGGGTGGCATTTTCTTGGAAACATATATACGCATTTAGGAATCATAGATTTTATCCGGGTTTGTGGTGCAAAATTGAATTGAAGTATACTGAAACTGCACTGGTCTTACCCTCGAGACACAGTGCCAGCTGTTTATTTTCAAAATATGTCATATCTCATCCGTACATGCACTTAAAGGGGATGGCCAGTAACTGATCAGTGGGAGTCAGTGGGAATGCTGGAGGATGATTGTTGGAACCAATCCTTGTGAGATTCATTTAAGATTACATTATATATCTATTGTTGTGCGAAAATTATTTGCTTCAGAAGGGTCTCATACTCAAGTAATGTGCAGTTTGATGTTTCCAGGTCAGCGTGCCTGGTCAGTGACGGGGTATTAATCTGCACATTACTTGAATATGAGACCGTTCTGAAGCAAATAATTTTCACACAACGATAGATATATATAATGTACTCTTAAATGAATCCCATAAGGATTGGAACAATCATCCCTCAGCATTCCCACTGATTCACACTGATCGGTTACTAGCCATCCCCTTTAACGAAAAAGAAACAAAATTACAAACAAGCTACCGGTATAAAAAAATACAAAATATGATATAAGGTTTGTCATTACAAGAAAGTGTGTCAGCATAATAATTTAATATGTACATAAAAGACAATTCTCTATATCATATTGTGAAATACGAAGGAAAAAATACCCAAGGTAAATTCGTTTAGCTATGTGAAGATAGGACACAAAGAACTAATGACGAAACTATTTTCAAAGATAAAATAGCCAGGTACAAAGAACAGAAGAAGTAAAAGAAAAGAGAAAGAAAAGAAAAAAAAAGAGATGAAAGAATGAGAATAAGTACTGATTGATAAAGTGGGGTAAATAGATAGAGTAGGGGAATATTACTTCTTATTGACTGTATGCCCGTATGTGTGTTGTCTTGCGAGATCCTCGAGCTCTTTGCTTTTCCGCATCAAGTTCATGTAATTCTCCATATGCCCTGTAAAGGAAATGGGAAAACGAAGTCGCCCTTCCCGTACTCCAGGGCCCCATTTCATAAAAGATGTTAGGAAAGCAACTCTTTGCTGGAATGTCAACTTCCAATAGCAACAGCTGGAAGGAAGCAGGAAGCGGGATTCTTGTCATTACCATGACAATTGTCAGTCCAGCATGAGTTGCCATTATATTATTATACTAGGTGTTTCAAAAAACATTTCCCACTTTTGATTCTTAATAATGCAAAAACTATATATCAGATAACACTGTCATTAATATGAGTGATAGCTGAATAGTGTACAATTTGGTTGAAGGTGGTTTAAATATGAAAGCATAAACAAGTTTCATGAAATCCATGATTAATTTCACAGTTAGGTTCCAGATTTTGCTCTATTTTCAACCCTCTGTACAAAATTTCACTTTGCACAGGGGTCAATGGGTGTGTATGGGAGTGTGTGTTTAACACCCTGACAATGGTCCTGAACAATGGCCAGGGTTTGAATGCTTCATTATTCATTCATGAGAAATTCCACTATCACAGCTAGTCTTTATTCAGCCTCTGGCAGTATCTGTGTAAAGTCAAACGCCTATCGATACTGTCGTTGAGTCGCGTCAGTGCTCTCCCTACTTCTGAAAAACAAAATGACAATAAATACCTTCTGTTCTATCGTAAACGTGGTGACAGGAAGTACAGAAAATCAATTAGAGTATATATACACCTGTGTATATGGAGCCTTAAATAAATCTACTCTGAAACAAATCGCCCCAATGATAAATGCTGCTGAACTCTTTACCAAAAATGATCTCTTTTTATCAAAAATGATATCTTTTTATCGAAAAAGCGAAAAATTTGTCAGACTATTTAATTAGTAGACAGTTGTATTAAACTGAGGAACTTTAGATCATTCATGCTTATTCATATCCTAAGTTTAGTGATATGTCAGAAGCAAACTTTGAAAATGATTGCCAGCTGGAATGAAATGTGGTGTTTGCAAGCACTTTACCGTGCATGAATTCAGACTAGCAGTGCCCAGGGCAATCCACATGAATTATTGATTAAGCATTCATGTGCCAGGGAGCGCCAGACTGACGCCCTAGTCAACAGGTGGTTCAGCATGTCCATTGTTCAGGGCCATTGTCAGTACACACTCACATACACATCATTGGTTCCTGTGAGAAGTTCAATTTTTGTACAGAGGGTTAAAATTTGACCAAAATCTGAAACCTTACTTCAAAATCAATCTCAGATTTAATGAAACTGATTTATGCTTTCACGTGCAACTTACCTCCAACCAAATTGTTCACTATCCAGCTATTACTCATATCAATGACAGTTTTATCGAATGAATAGTTTTTGAAATATTTATGATCAAAAGTGGGAAATGTTTTTTGAAACACCTAGTATAAAAGATAATAAAAAGTTTTGGTACCTCAAAAGCTTCCCTGAATTTCCTTGTCTTGGTTTGTGTTTCAGGTTAAAGTACGTTGTCTGTGAGAATTACTCGCCCCAAAGTGCTCCCATGTCTTAGTAATCATGCAATAATGGTTTCGTACCAGAGCCGACGCTGTACAGCGTCGATAAATATTGTACGAAACCACTGACTGCGACCAGCAGCGTGCAGCCCATTGTACGCATAGCTAACTGCGACCAGCAGCCCCATACGCATAGCGTAATGGGGCTTCGCATTGTAGCATTCAGGATCACGACAGAATTAGTATCGCGGGTAAATGTCAACTTAAAATCCAAAAATTTCTTCGATTTGAAGACCTACCAATTAAGTTGAAGTATTGAAAACAGGCTTCGAACAACGTTTGGTTCTGCCAATAGTCCCTTTCTGTTCGAATTGATGACTGAATGTGACTCGGTCGAGAGGACCTTGGGAGAGCTACACACTGGATACCATGGCCAGCGCATGCGCACACAAACATCTTCCGTTCATGGATTTGAAATTTGTGTGCATGTGATGTGTTCGCATGCACTGGCTGTAGTATTCAGTGTACTGTATGTAGCTCTCCTAAGGTCCTGTCGACCGAGTCACATTCAGTCATCAATTCGAACTGAAAGGGACTATAGGCAGAACCAAACGTTGCCCGAAGCCTGTTTTCAATACTTCAACTTAATTGGTAAGTCTTCAAATTGAAGAATTTATGGGATTTTAAGTTGACATTTACCCTGCGATACTAAATCTGTCATGATCCTGAATGCTACAATGCGAAGCCCGATTACGCTATGCGTATGGGACTGCTGGTCGCTATGCGTATGGGGCTGCTGGTCGCAGTTAATTGCATGATTACTAAGACATGAGAGCACTTTGGGGAGAGTAAGTCTCACAGTGTTAGTTATATGAAAGGTACTTTAACCTGAAACACAAATTAAGACAAGGAAATTCAAGGACACTTTTGAGGTACCAAAACTTTTTATTATCTTTAAATGGGACCCAGATCTGAACATTTCTCTTTTCTTGTCTTTTTTTTTTCATTGAGTATGTGCAGCTTTGAGGAAGTGACTTTAATTCAGCTGATGTCGACTGTTCCTGTCCAATTGAAATAGGGACAAAGCAAGAAGGTCACATGACTTTGTTGACATAAGGTGAAAATATGCTATTATATTTTTTCTGAGGGTGTTGGCTTTATCATCATCCCTATAACAGTATCTCGAATATGCCTCAATGCATGTTACTGTTGACTGATCCGGTCCATCAAACCACATTTTACAGTAAATCCAAGGCTTGTCTACTGCTGCGCCCAGGTAACAAACTCAGTCGCCTCTGCTCTGAATCAATTGCCTTGCTGTAAGCTAAAGTCGCTAGACCTCAAATATTTTGACTAAAGAGTACACAGAAGTATCTAATGCTACATCCTGTGCATGCAACCAACATGGCTTCCAAAAGAGGTGATACCCAAAGCAATTGTCTTCGTATCGCAGCCATATTGTGGATCGTCCTGTGTTTTCTCTTGGAGGTGGGGGAATCACGTCCGCACACTGCAAACACCTCTACGCCATCCGTCTTCATACAGAACCTACAAGACCTTGGAATTGGTTCCATCACACCACCTTACAACGACTCAACCGCACGCAACTGCAATATAGACGCTACTTCCGAGGCTGTAAATAAGTTTCAGATGGTAATGGCGTCGGGAGTAGACATCGTTTACGTTCACATTTCAGTCAAAAACATGACAAACATATTTGATGATTCTGGTGACATGTTTGATCCAGTCACCTTTGTCTGGGCCTTGGAGGGTAAGGGTCGACTCCTGTTGTCTTTTACTCTGGACTACCTACAGCTGTCTTTATGGACTCTGAATCACGGTGTCGCTCATCTGGCTCTGGACGTTGATCTTCCCGCTGATCACTGTTACTACAAGGAGTTAGATGTGCAACGTCAACAGATATTTGTCAGCTATGTTGGAGCTTTAGCTCGTTCTGCCAACAAGTCACTGCAGGAAAATACTGAACTCTACTCGAGGAAAGAGTCCTACGTTTGCATCGGGAGAGTCGGCAAGAATGTTGGAAAAGATATCTTCCTTGATTTTTTAGGTTTAGTAGGGAGCAATACGTTATACAGCTGCTGGACAGTAGACCAGAACAATACTAATGCTACTGCTTATTTTGAAATAGCACAACGCTATGGGCTCATAATCAGCATTTTAGGTTGCATTATTGCTCTCTTTTGTCCACTAGCTCCCCTGTTAATAATTCGCAAGACAACGCCCCACTTTGAACAGTCCAGTGGGAATAATCGGTCAGAGAACACTTTTCTCGCAGTTGATACGGAACTACCAGTGGGGTGTAAGTACACACTGCTTTACAGCTATTGGGAAAAGAACTGGGCTATTGTCCTTCGAGGGATCATCACTATATTCGCCTTTCTTCTCGTTGTATGGGTTCGAACATTGGTCTTCTTTCTCACCAACACTAGAGGAACCGAAAGCCAGTATGTTGTTTCCCCGACTGGTAGCATCTGGCAGCTGGCTGATTCTGCGCAATTCCCATGGATTCCAGTGGTCTGTAGTGGTTTACTGGTCGTCTCCTTCTTAATCTTGCTACTGATGTACATCCATGATCCCTCTGTCGGCGACAGATACATCCAAATTATACTTAGAGTAAGAAAAAATGACATGGCACACCTGGATAAAATATGTTTTGGCCGGTTAAAACTCGACCAACCGCTCAACCTCCCAAAATATACTAAAGGGCTTTTTACACTTGTAAATTTTTGCTTAGCCCCGGACCAACGGTGGGGCTAAGGGGGGGGGGGGGGGGGGGGGGCTTAGCCCCACCGTTGGTACGGGACTATCCTTAGCCCACTTTCTGTTTACACTCGTTTTTGCCAAAGTGGGCTAGCCCCACCGATAGTACGGTACTATCTGGCCCTGCAAAATAGCAGGGGTTAGCACCGCAATTGCGGTGCTAGCACCGCAATTGCGGTGCCAAGCAAGTGAGTGTAAACAGAACGAAAAATAATCCTGGGCTAAGCGACGGAGACGAAGTCCGACCCTCACTGACCAATCAGAAACGAGGTAATCAAGTGCTGCCGGTGCGTGCGTGTACGTGTACAGTACACAGCGTAATTATGAATATTCATGGGGTTTGGAAAGTCCGGGGCTAAGAAATACGAGTGTAAAAAGGTCAGTTTTCTCCTTAGCCCCGGACAAGAGATAGTACGGGACTAATTGGCGAGTGTAAAAAGCTGAAAAAATTGGTACGGGACTAACGATAGTCCTGGGTCAGAGAAAGTCCGGGGTTAAGAAACACAAGTGTAAAAAGCCCTTATTAGGCCTTTTCATGATTTTCTGATGAAAATACGGTTCAAAACTCTCCTTGCAGTTGATCCCGGTTTCTGGAAAACCAGTCATGATTTCGGTGGCCCAAAATTCTTATCTGAAACCAAACTGTATTTTTTGTTGTTAGGGCATTGTCTGTTTCACTTAATACCTCTTGTGTATGTATTATTAATTTTTCCTGCGGAATTGATTCTGAGCAAAATCGGCAAGAGCTATAGGAAAAAGAAGAAACCATCATTTAACAAGTTTTTTGTCTTAGGAATGTTTTATATCATAGTTATATGTGTTTTATCTGTTGGTGCTTATGTCCTATTTGTGGAAATCACGGAAATGTTTGCTTACACATTAATTGGTATCCTCCTCAACTATGATGCCGTGGGTCAATTGTTTATCGCCTTGTGTATCTTGGTATTGTACGTTGCCAATATCAACGCTACGTTCTATAACGGCTATCGTCGCCTTCTAATCGATTTGTTCAAAGCTGCCAAGAAATGTGGTCAAGATGCTGAAGAAAGCGCTCAATTCATAACAAAGGACGGTCAGCCCCTCGTATCTTTACGCCTCTTCGAGGAAACCGTCAGGAAATATAGGCCAATACATAGAGAAGTACTCGGAGCCTTGTTGACGCTCATCTTTATGATGCTGGTACTATGGTTTGCTGTTGAGACGTTGCATACAGTTGCAGGCCTCCGTAATATACCTGGCATAACCTATTTCATTCTGATTTTCGTTGTTGCCCGTCTTGTGCCACTTATAAAATCTTGCCGCACGTCGCAAGAAAAACAAGAGTGTCAGGAGATGGCGAAGGAAAATAACCTGATCGCATTTTTGAAGCAGAAACTAGAAGAAATGCGACAAGCAGAAGTATCAGACGAGAATGCAGCAGTATTGGAACCCCCGCAAGAACCATACAGTGATGGCGCAATGGAGATGCAAGAAATGAGAAATTGCCCCACCTTCCACGAGGAGGGGGAGGAGGAGAAGGAGGAGGAAGATGGGGATACAAGTTCAGATTCTGAGAATACACAATTTCTTTCTAATGACTAAGTTTTATGATGACTCCCATGTAAAAAAAAAAAAAAATGTCCATGGTCCTGTGGTGTCTTGGACTGGCTGTGTGGTGGTGTATAATCCAAGGATTAATTATCGCCGTTGAAAGGCGCTTGTATTATTACACATTTACATTTCTGTGTTTAGGGTCTCTCTTTCTCTCTTTTGAAGCTACTTGGAAAATTTCAAATGTCAGCTAATGTTGCAAATCACTGGTTAATTAAAAAAAAAAATGAACAGGATAGGAGCGTTGTGGTTTATAGGGTGGAGTGCGCCCTGTATTCTTGAAAAAAAAACAGTCCCTCTGGCACTTTTGACCCCAAATCAGGTGGAATATACGAAAGTAACGAAAAATCAGAAGTAGATGTCTGGCGGTTTATTGAACAAACGCTTTTGGAACAGCTTATCTATTGGCCTGAGAAATTTGTCAGTTAGTGGTATCAAAGTCAAATATACAGTGACACCTGTCTGTCGCGGTTACGTCTAAGCACCTTTAATGTTAACTTTTCAATTGTCAAGTAGTTTGTCTTTTCTGTTTTCTTTGTTTTAATATGATATAGACAGCTCGGTGCCATGTAGCATTGCAAAAGGTTCGGTGTAAAAATGGCAGAGGTAAAAATGGCAGAGGTAAAAATGGCAGGGGTAAAAATGGCAGGGGTAAAAATGGCAGAGGTAAAAAGGGCAGAGGTAAAAATGGCAGGGGTAAAAATGGCAGAGGTAAAAATGGCAGAGGTAAAAATGGCAGGGGTAAAAATGGCAGAGGTAAAAAGGGCAGAGGTAAAAATGGCAGGGGTAAAATGGCAGAGGTAAAAATGTTAGAGGTAAAAATGGCAGGGGTAAAAATGGCAGAGGTAAAAATGGCAGGGGTAAAAATGGCAGAGGTAAAAATGGCAGAGGTAAAAATGGGAGGGGTAAAAATGGCAGAGGTAAAAATGGCAGAGGTAAAAATGGCAGAGGTAAAAATGGCAGAGGTAAAAATGGCAGAGGTAAAAATGGCAGGGGTAAAAATGGCCCATTTTTTCCCGGTCTTCCCTATTTTACTTTCCTGCATTTTTTTTTTCTCACGGATACCCTCTGCGTTTTAATGGAAAGGACCAAACCTCCCACCCAGCCTCCAACGTCTCTAAACTATTGCAAATGGAGCATGTACAAAAATTGTCCAGAATGAAAACTGCATTCCTTCACGACCAATAGGGCTTACGTACATGTACAAAATATTCCCCTCGTTTTCCTCACTTAGACAGGTAGAATGCATATCGCCTCACCTGACCTCTTTCTGGTTTATCCGAAACATTTTCTTGGGGCTATGAGATGAGAGTGCATAAACCCTGACGTAAACGATGTATACGTCATTATAAACATTAAAAGGGGAAAAAAAAGGTGTACATGCGCGAAAAAAACACGCGTAAAGGTTTGAAATTCTCGGATCACCACAAAAATTTAATCGCTTGTTACTTGTGCCATTCTCAACCTTTCCTGCAAGTTTCATCTCAAACCGTTGACTACTTTTTGACTTATTTTGCACACGGACAAACTAACTAACTAACTAACTAACGAACGAACAAACCAACGGTAACGAAAACATAACCTCCTCCCTTGGCGGAGGTAACTAACAAAATAGAAAAGCACTCTGAGAGCGCAGACCTCCGTCAAGCATTCAGCTCATTTCCACCATTGATCATGTTCTTCCATAGAACATAAAAAAAGGGATTGTGAAATTATCTTGTGTAAATTAAATATGGCGGGGTCTAAGACTCTTCATATGGCTGCGTACTACAGGCCTCATGAAAATGACGAAGAGAGTCTTGCAGAGCTTCAGCGATCCCTGTGTAAATTAAATCGCGATCATATGGTAGTCATCGCATCGAGGCGGTGATTTCATTCTACCTGGATGGGATTGGATTGGATTTTCTTACTGTTGTTGTATAACGAGAGAACAACGTCATTTTCGGTGGCTGAATCTACCAATCTTTAGCAACACACCATGTTGACAGATTTACTACGTTAAACATAATGGAATCTGACTTCGGGAGCAACAGCTAAGTTTGAAAGGCATCAAACATTTACATTTTTTCGCCTGCGGATTCGTTCGACAATAATTGAAAAAATCCCTGGCAAACTATCGGTTTTTACTCTCACTTGAACAGTTTATTGCTAAAGTTCGTCTCCAGTTTTAATAAGCATAAGTTTGTTAAGTGACCACAAAGTGTTCATTAAACTTCGAGATATTTGTTTTTGCGCCATGTGATACTTGAACAATGTAATCAAATATTTTGCAAGAGCTTACTTATGTCTGCCGATACATCTGCTATAGTTTTTTTTTTTTTTTGCGTTTTGTATTTTTATTTCTACATTATGTCGTGATCAGGCCTTGTGAAATAAATAGTCTCCTACGAAACCTGAATGTGAGAAAATAACATAGAACAGGTGAAAATTAGCGGTTTGCTTCGACTACTGATGTCTCCTTTATTTCTTTACACTAAACAGTTCAAAAAATGAAAAATAATGACAATATACTAGCCTGGACGTGAGCGGAATTCGTTTGTGTCAGAGTGTGTATGTGAGAGTATGTATATCTGCGTACAGAAGTATATGTTTATACCAAAAGTGGGTTCGTGAGTGTGTGTGTGTGTGTGTGTGCGTGATAACTTCATTGGGCGAAACAACATAGAATTATACTGTTTAAGGGTTTTGCAGCATTGTTGGAACCCCCTTATAATGATAGATAATAGTAATAAAGATAATGATAATAATAACAATAACAATAATAATGATAATAAAAATTTCCCATAGGCCTACTAGGCTCTTAGCTGGTTTATTATTCCTCTGAACGGACAGATTTCGCCACTGCACTTGAACCAAACTCAGAATAATGAGAGTGCTCTAATCCTTTTAAAACATAATTCAATAAATATTCTTCAAACCTGCAGTTGGAATTTGATAATTCGATACAGTTTGCTCTGGCTAGGTTATCAATCAAAACCTCTTTATACGTTTATCTCTGACGAAATCACTCTCATTAATTCTGACATTTTACCTCTGACATTTTTACCTCTGACATTTTTACCTCTGACATTTTTACCTCTGACAGTTTTACCTCTGACATTTTTACCTCTAGCATTTTACCTCTGACATTTTTACCTCTGACATTATTACCTCTGCCATTATTACCTCTGCCATTTTTACCTCTGACATTTTTACCTCTGACATTACCTCTGCCATTTTTACCTCTGCCATTTTTACCTCTGCCATTTTTACCCCTGCCATTTTTACCTCTGCCATTTTTACCTCTGCCAATTTTACTCCTGCCATTTTTACCTCTGCCATTTTTACCTCTGCCATTTTTCCCCCTGCCATTTTTCCCCCTGCCATTTTTACCTCTGCCATTTTTACCTCTGCCATTTTTACCTCTGCCATTTTTACCTCTGCCATTTTTACCCCTGCCATTTTTACCTGGCACCTTGCAGAAGAGGTCTCAATTCATGTAAAACGCATGCTCTTAAATCATTTAGAAATAGAAATAGTCCATGTATCAAAATATTGGGGTATACGATGCTTTTACAAACCCACAGTTTAGGATTTGAGCTACTGTCATTTTGATAATAGAATTGAAGCTGTTATTATTTGCCAAAACGGTTATGCCGAATTTGACATTATGCACATTGAGAAATATTATTTGTACAATCTTGTTTTTCTTGAGCATTTGAATGATAGAGGAAGGATTCCTGTCGTGTTCATAGTCAACCCCATTGATTAATAGATAACTACTGCTTATTTGGGTAAATTACGAAATATCTTTACGTATCCCTTTGACACCTTTTGTAAACATTCTGTGTTATTTCGCTCGTTTTGCATTTTGTCCTTGTAACTTCCGAAACAATCTTTCGTGTTTGTAGAGGGTACGCACATTTAGTTGAATCGTTCTCTGTTTCAAGTTTATATTTATACAATGTTTTTATTCTCTATCAGGGAAATACGAGTAGGGAAAGAATATACTGCTTGGTTTTTTCCCCCACTTCCCCCCTCTCTCTCATAGATGTATGAATAATATATATATATATATATATATATATATATATATATATATATGTTATGATACAAAATATTTCAACACGTGTGCCCCCTTACTACTGCTTATTTCTGTGTATTTTTGTTAATGCGCATGCGCAGTTGTTTGTTGTTGTCATAGAAGAAATCATAACAAAAGAACGCTTTCATCCACTGAGCTGATCCGAGTCCAACGTTACCGGACGCGACCTCGCACTCTCGTTTGTTTTTGTGGATAATTAAACCACATTTAACACAAGTTGATATCGGTAAGTTTGAACAAATGTTAAGTAAATATCATTTTATCCATTCTGTGACAATGTATGCAAATATTGATTATTTACAGAGTTATTTGAAGTAATTTTATTGAAATTTATTAGGCACTCTGATGCTGAAGTAAAGGAGAGTCATTGAATATTGATAGATTACACTTTGTCGAATTCTAGCCGTAATGAATTCATTTACAAGGTTAAATGTGTGCGAGTTAATTTAAGATAAAGAATTTCGTTGACATTCTTTGAGTAAGTGCATCTTGTTCAGATCTTTCTTGCCTCTCTGATGATATGATTTATTTGATGTTGCATTGTCAATGCGAAGGATTGAATTGTTGTAAATGTAGATTTATCTAACGTAAAGAACAAGAAATTTGTGGATTTTGCCATTTTCGTGTGCGGTGTGCCGGTGTCCAAATGCGCTATGTGGCTTACTTTTGGGGCACGCGCGGGGTAGCGCTTTCTTGATGCGCGCATCCTTGTAGGTGCACGCGCGTACCCCTGCTTACTATCCTGGATAGGAATATGACGAAATAATGGTGTTACTATGACGTCAACAATACTGTTACATGTATTATTATGTTAACAATGATCTAATTAGCATATGTTGTGTAATGAAATTCCTTCTGTTTACATTGCATTATTTGCATGTCATCTACTTGACAGTGAGTAATGATGAAATGGATATGTTTTGCAGGTGGCTGAGGCATACTCTCGCCATCACGGAGTTTGTCAGAAGGACTTTGTTGTCTGTCTCCTGTTTTAACGGTAATTATAACCTTTGTAAATTGTAAATATTTTTAATACAATACTACGTTGGCGAGGCTTATATCCAATATGTTTTTATGAATATTTGTACCCTTGTTTTGCATAGGTCGCCAATAATTTGTCACCTGATGTGAGAGGTTTTGCAGGTCTTTGCTTTCATTGGTGTATTTCCTCATTTCTTGTTAGATGTATATATCTTATTATCGACACACTATTACGTTAGGTTTTGAGTAGTGAAGATAATATTTAAAGCTTGGTTTCTAGAGTTCAAATGAAAATGTATTTCATGCAGGTCAATAATGATTTTCGTATGAATTTACTCGTAGAAGTAATACCAGTTGTACCATAATGTGTTTCATTGTAATAATTAATGTTATCCATATCATTATTGATTTCTTTTGTTAAGATAAGTGAAAGTATTATTTTACTTCATCGCTATCTTCTCCTCCCTCTTTTTCTTCTTCGTCTTCTTTTACTTCTTCTTCTTTTTTACTTCATCTTCTTATTTCCTCTCTCATTATCATGATTATCTTATCGTGTATTCTTCTTATTACAATTGTTATCATTCTTGTTAACAGAATAGTTGTTACTTTCGTTGTTATTATCACGTGGATCTGTCTCTTTTAATGTGATGAGATATTCGCTAAACTATTGTTGTATCATTTTGTTTCTTCTGATGTGCACAGCCTGGATCACGATGGAGATGGTTTAGCTCTCTACCTTGAACACAGTGTTGCGTTGTTTTAAGTTTAAATTTTGATTTCATTCTTTGTATTCTTGTATCCCAAAATATATTATTTTGTAATTGTTATTCAGAATTTCAAAAAAAAAATAAATAGATTTAATATTCAATTTAAAAGAACTGCTAATAATGCGTCGTTCTTTCTCCCCCAATCTTCTTATTTGAACAACGGATTTAGAAAATTGCTCTCCCACTTTAATATTTATATTTCTTTTGTGTTTACTTAAATACCGAGTGGACGCCTATTTGTCCCGTCGGTGACATATATATATATATATATATATATATATATGGTAATGTGATACGTAACAAACAAAAGACTGTGAAGAGATTGTGACTTTATGTCATTGTGACGTCACATTGTGACGTTATGCCCTGTCCTCATGTCAACAGAATATTTAGACGTGTCCCCGCACAGCGGTATATATACGGGTGCTTTTAGGGGGTTATTGTTTACTTT
This sequence comes from Diadema antillarum, assembly GCF_040938485.1. Lineage (NCBI taxonomy): Eukaryota > Metazoa > Echinodermata > Echinoidea > Diadematoida > Diadematidae > Diadema > Diadema antillarum. The sequence continues at coordinate 1,089,869 of NW_027271054.1, forward strand.
CGTACAGTCTGTGCTTTTGTAATGATGTCTCAATTTTTACAAAATTTGTTTTTTTATTTCAGATTTGAAATTGTTTTTAATACAGTCAAACCTGCCTTAGCGGCCACCTCTCTATAGCGGCCACCTGTCTATAGCGGCCACTGAAAAATCCCCCCGAGAGAAAAGCCATGTTAAAGACCCTGTATATAGCGGCCACCTGTCTAACGCGGCCAGCGGCCACAAATTTTGTTTCCCGCGGTAGATTTTAACCTGTCTATAGCGGCCAAAAACCTGATGGAGCCGTAGCCGAGCTGATAATTCAGGGTGTTTTTCTGCTTTTTAGCTGTGCCAGTCATTTCTGGGCAACATTCAGTGATCGCCACCGTTGCATTCATCACTTATTCAGTCACAATAATGCACTAATTCATGACTGTGCACATGCTACATCTAGTGTACTGTGCAACAATTTCATAAACACCGGCATTGTGCTATGCATGATACACACGTGTGCATACGTACACACATAAATGTACATGTATACAACGATGATACATGTACATGTAGGCAATGCACACAAAGTTGGATTACCTGTCTATAGCGGCCACCTGTCTATAACGGCCACTTTTTCCGTATCCCTTGGGTGGCCGCTATAGACAGGTTTGACTGTATATGCATTTAAAGGGAAGGAAATCCCAAAGAGCAATGTGGATTGAGTGAAAGCAGCAACATTAGTAGAACACATCAGTGAAAGTTTGAAGAAAATTGGACAATCGATGCAAAAGTAATGAATTTTTAATGTTTTGGTGTTGGATGAGGAGACTACTAGAGGGTGTGACGTAAGAATGGACAACAATAAATAAAGAAAGTATAAAGAAAATTCCACAAAAATTCATTTTTCATGCAATTTACTAATTCCATGAACTTGATACTGACATATGGTAAGGGTAGTAATTATTCCCCCTGCTTTCTGAAAGCGGTTAGTCAAGTGTTCTTTCATAATGCCGGAAAATTGAATTTTAGTTGAATTTCCTTTATATTTTCTTTGTATTGTTGTCCACTCATACGTCATAACCTGTAGTTGTCTCCTCATCCCGCGATTTTCCTCAAACTTTCACTGATGTGTTCTACTAATGTTGTTGCTTTTACTCAATCCACATTGCTCTTTGGGTTTGTGTTCCCTTTAAAGAGAAATCAAAGAGATACAGAGGAAAGATTTATAGAGGAAAGATACATACATATTATATATATATATATATATATATATATATATATATATATATTACATCAGTTGCGCTGAAGACAATGTGATGTAAAGTGCCGTGAAACGACTTATCAGTAGTCCGTAAAAGCGCTGTGCAAATGAAATTTTTACATTGACTTTTACAGTACTGTTTATGTGCCTATGTACCGTATGTCCCCCACCCCCAAAGAAAAAAAAAATATCCAACGGGACCCTCCGCAATGATAACTTTAAAAAATAGTGAATAAATCCAAATACAATTTCAGGGTATGAAACTATAACTTATTACCCACGTCTTGTACGAAACCCCTTCTGATTTGCTTCAGTGGTCACAGAGAAATGAGGATTTTTGTAGAGCATGTCTGGAATCCCTTCCTTTCAAGTTCTGTCCATTGTGTTTACACATTATGCAGTTCCAAGAGCGTCCAAGTGCTAAACTTGTAAGAATCACATCCACGACATGCTTCACAACGATTCAAATTTCTCTGTGACTACTTAAACAAATCGAATGGGGTTTCATGCAAAATATAGGTAAGGTGTGAGATTTTGTCACCCTGAAATAGCATTCAGACAGTTCAATCATATTGGAAGTTATCAAATCTTATTATATATCTATCTATCTATCTATATATATATATATATATATATATAAGTAACAAAGCTGCAACAAAGTTCATGCTGTATTCACCAACGGTTTATTTCTTCACACAAATTTTCGAGCGTCTCGCCGCCCTTTCTCAAGTGTTGATACTGAGAGAACAATAACAAAATTAAGCCATAACAATATATTGCAACCGTGTTACCAAGGATGCGCGCTTTAACGCATCCATGCTAGGCATCCTAACACCCAGCGCGCATCCTGGCAACAGTGCAATGTTACGTCATAATGAAATTACAATGAGTATAAAGCATACATGAAAAAACTTGGCACGACTGATACAGAAGTAATTCCTCTGAATACGCAGCTGCGGTGGTAATGTAAAAGCAGTGCATTATTTCTTTCAAAATTCAACATACACATAAATTAACTTTAATTCTAGTGTATAGATAATCTTTACATAATCTGAAATTATCATGATCAATATAAACATTCGATTTTTTAAAATCAAACTGAATCGTCACACTGATGGTTATGCAAAATATGTGCAAGCAGTTTACCATTCCTTTCAAACTTCAGCATACACATACATTAACTTCCAAATTCTGGTGAGTAGATAGTCTTTAAATAATCTGAGACTATAGCATGAATATGAAATACGTGAAAAATCATATTTTTCTTCTTTTGATTAAATAGATACGTCACAATACGTCTCGGAGTGGAAAAAAAGACTGGTTCCAAGAAATGGTTAAAAGGAGCGTCAGCATTATATCACTCAAGCAATATAATGATAAGATCTATTGCAGCGGGGTAAACGGGAGAACATACAACAATAAGCGGCGCACCTACTTGTAAAAAGTGTAGTTCGTGAGCCATGATAGATCTATGTTCATGCCCTGTCCCTGGAAGCTTCGTGTGCGGATGATTGTTTTTAGTTCTTTCACGTGTCTTTCTTCAAATGCTTCCATGTCCTTGTATAAAATGCAACATTGCAGATCTGTTAGTGTGTGATTTGTTTTGTTGAAGTGTTGTGCGACTGGATGTTGTGTTTGACTTCTAATGATTGTGCTTTTGTGATTGTTGAAACGTTGTCTAAAATTTGTTGTTTCTCCGATGTAGACAGCCAGGGGACATTGCTTGCATGTAAGGCTGTATACTACATTCTTGCTGTTGCAGTCCCCTGACGTCGGATGGAGGGTGTGGCCGGAGCCAAGTGTGATATCTGTATCTGTGATTAGGTGAGCGCATATTTGACATCGTTTGTTTCCACATTTATGATTTCCAGTAGGATTGATTGTTCTGTTGACTCGAGATCGTGTAAGCAAACTTTTCAGGTTGCGTGGCTGTCGTTGTGCATGTAAGGGACGTGCTGTTAACTCGGGAGCTACCGATTGGACTTGTTTGAGAGTAGGCCATTCTTTCCTCACTTCCTTCATGAACTGTTGTGATGTGGGATGATATGTTGTTACAAAGACTTTGCGTGTGTGTGAGTCTTTGGGTTTCAGATTATCATGATGTAGTAAGGATGAGCGTCTTTTTGCTATCGCGCGGTCCCTACCTGCTTGCACAATGTCTAACGGGTACCCCGCTGCAACGAATTTTTGCCCCAGCTTCAAAGACGCATCCAGAAATTCCTTGTGATCAGAAATGATTCGTCTGTAGCGGAGCATTTGACTGTACACAATTGACCTCTTAATATGATTAGGATGGAAGCTGTTGTACTTAAGATACGTCTGTCTGTCTGTAGGTTTGTGGTAAACAGACGTGTTCAGCTTCCCTCCTTCTTTGCGGATAGTCACATCAAGAAAGTGTACTTCTGACCTAGAGCTGTCCATAGTAAATTTGATGTCGGGATGAACCATGTTGAGCTTGGAGTGGAACTCCGACAGCTGTTCGTGAGAATGGGGCCAAATGAGAAAAATGTCGTCAATGTAGCGGACGAACATGCTAGGTTTTAGAGTTTCTTTCGAGAGGAATTCTTCCTCGAGTACGGCCATAAAAATACTGGCATACGCTGGCGCAAATTTAGTACCCATGGCAGTACCCTGAGTTTGTAGAAAGCATTCATCATCAAATGTGAAGTAATTATGTTTCAAGATGAACTGGGCAAGACGACAAATGTCTTCTATGGGCATGTCAGAAGAAGGGTCGTGTTTGGTCAAAAATCTACGCAATGCATTAACCCCATCGGAGTGAGGAATGTTCGTGTACAGACTGACGACATCCAAAGTGACTAGAGTGCAATTTGGAGGAAGCTGAATGTTGTCGAGTCTATTAAGAAAATCATTGGTATCTTTTACATAGCTCTCGACGTTATGTAAGACCCCTTGTAGATACTTGTCAATGAAAGCTGACATCGGTTCAGTAAGTGAACCTACACTGGAAACAATAATTGGCCGTCCAGGCGGAATGATCTTATGTTCTCTCGATAACTCAGTAATTTCGGAAGTTTCCAAATCTTCAGCATTTTTGTCAGTGGCATTTGCTACCATCGTCGGAAGTTTATGGATCTTAGGTAATGTGTAAAATCTACTAGTTACCTGCTTACTTGGTACAAGTTGTTTCGCTTCTCTCTTATCGATGTGTTTCAGGTTATTACAAAGAGTCTCAGCTTCCTTCGTGAACAAGCTCGTAGGGTCACTGTCAAGCTTCTTGTAGAATCTAGTGTCGGACAGTTGTCTTTCCGCCTCGGTGATGTAGTCCGCTGTATCCTGGATGGTGACGGCTCCCCCTTTGTCAGCAGGCTTAATCGTGATGTCAGCGTTGTCACGCAGGGATCGGATGGCGTCTTGCTGCTTCCGTATGTTCGATGAGGGTTCCCGTTCAGTCTCCTTCAGCAGCTTGTCGAGGTGTCTCTCCACATTGCTCACAAACGAGTCGATGAAGGGGTTTCTTCCGCTGGGGACAGCAGGGCGTCGCTTTTGATAGACTAGTTTCCTCGTCGGCCTAGGTTGCGACGCTTCTTCTTCCTCTGCCACTGCCTCTGATTCTGGGCACCTGTTTGCCGCGCGGAGTTCGGTTCGGCGGATTTTTTGCGTGAACTGGAAAGTGTCGGCACACAGTTGCACTTTATCGAGTCGCCTGTTAGGGCAGAAAGACATACCGAGACCAAGTACGCTCTCCTCCCCTTCAGACAAAGTGTAACTCGATAAGTTAAAGGGACATTCCGGACGATTTTCATAATTTCACATCATGTAGTACATAAATCAACAGCTCCATGTATAGATTCGTGGAATATGTTGTGGTCCTTGAGCAGAGAAACCAATAAATTGAAAATCTTAAACAAATTACACTGAACAGTGTTGATGACATCAGAGCCTCATATATTTCAGAAATGTAGCAGTGCAATTCCATTACAATACCACTTGCTCAACAAGTTCACCTGTGAAGAATCTATGCATGCCTTCTTCTTTTGTTCTGCTTCCGTGAGCCCCAACTCATGCATTCTTATGGTGAGGCTGCCATGTCATCACCCTTGCTCATTGCAATTTGTTATAAATTTTGAAAACATTCTCATTCCTCATCCCAATCACTATAGATTCTGAAACTCTGTACTCAGTTTAGCTGATTTATAGTTGTTCAGATGTAAAAGTCTGAAAATCATCCGGAGGTCCCCTTTAACAATAGGCCTATTATTCCTCTCACTGTCACTAGCAGGAGATCTAGTACCTGTACCAGCAAGGAATGTTGACTCACCGCGTAGTTTCTCCAGCTTTTTTCTTTTGCGGGCCATGCATATTCTCAGGTGGTTATTGTAATGCGAGTCTATTTGTGTAATGACTCTTGTCGCGTCAGAGTTCTCGCTACGGATGTTAGGATGCCTAGCATGGATGCGTTAAAGCGCGCATCCTTGGTAACACGGTTGCAATATATTGTTATGGCTTAATTTTGTTATTGTTCTCTCAGTATCAACACTTGAGAAAGGGCGGCGAGACGCTCGAAAATTTGTGTGAAGAAATAAACCGTTGGTGAATACAGCATGAACTTTGTTGCAGCTTTGTTACTTATCTTTTTATCTTGCCAACACGTGGACTACCTTATCAACATGGATATTCTACATGCGAATTGCCTCCACGCTCGAAGGAAAACCGAGAGAACTGTGACAAAACTAGCCCAGACACATTCGGATATATTTTTCCTTTCTACAACGAAGAAACTTGGCCTGATACCGAAAGGATTTCGTCTGAAGAACCCAATGCGATCAACGTACAACAGCCAGCGCGCTACCAACATCGTCAACAAGGCCTCAGCTCTTCTGAGAAACGCCGCTCTCAAAGATTCCTACGAGAGGAAAAAGCGTTTGACGGAGACATCACGAAAGCAGAAAGAACTACTCATCAACATCATCCGTAGCGAGAACTCTGACGCGACAAGAGTCATTACAGAAATAGACTCGCATTACAATAACCACCTGAGAATATGCATGGCCCGCAAAAGAAAAAAGCTGGAGAAACTACGCGGTGAGTCAACATTCCTTGCTGGTACAGGTACTAGATCTCCTGCTAGTGACAGTGAGAGGAATAATAGGCCTATTGTTAACTTATCGAGTTACACTTTGTCTGAAGGGGAGGAGAGCGTACTTGGTCTCGGTATGTCTTTCTGCCCTAACAGGCGACTCGATAAAGTGCAACTGTGTGCCGACACTTTCCAGTTCACGCAAAAAATCCGCCGAACCGAACTCCGCGCGGCAAACAGGTGCCCAGAATCAGAGGCAGTGGCAGAGGAAGAAGAAGCGTCGCAACCTAGGCCGACGAGGAAACTAGTCTATCAAAAGCGACGCCCTGCTGTCCCCAGCGGAAGAAACCCCTTCATCGACTCGTTTGTGAGCAATGTGGAGAGACACCTCGACAAGCTGCTGAAGGAGACTGAACGGGAACCCTCATCGAACATATCACGGAAGCAGCAAGACGCCATCCGATCCCTGCGTGACAACGCTGACATCACGATTAAGCCTGCTGACAAAGGGGGAGCCGTCACCATCCAGGATACAGCGGACTACATCACCGAGGCGGAAAGACAACTGTCCGACACTAGATTCTACAAGAAGCTTGACAGTGACCCTACGAGCTTGTTCACGAAGGAAGCTGAGACTCTTTGTAATAACCTGAAACACATCGATAAGAGAGAAGCGAAACAACTTGTACCAAGTAAGCCGGTAACTAGTAGATTTTACACATTACCTAAGATCCATAAACTTCCGACGATGGTAGCAAATGCCACTGACAAAAATGCTGAAGATTTGGAAACTTCCGAAATTACTGAGTTATCGAGAGAACATAAGATCATTCCGCCTGGACGGCCAATTGTTTCCGGTGTAGGTTCACTTACTGAACCGATGTCAGCTTTCATTGACAAGTATCTACAAGGGGTCTTACATAACGTCGAGAGCTATGTAAAAGATACCAATGATTTTCTTAATAGACTCGACAACATTCAGCTTCCTCCAAATTGCACTCTAGTCACTTTGGATGTCGTCAGTCTGTACACGAACATTCCTCACTCCAATGGGGTTAATGCATTGCGTAGATTTTTGACCAAACACGACCCTTCTTCTGACATGCCCATAGAAGACATTTGTCGTCTTGCCCAGTTCATCTTGAAACATAATTACTTCACATTTGATGATGAATGCTTTCTACAAACTCAGGGTACTGCCATGGGTACTAAATTCGCGCCAGCGTATGCCAGTATTTTTATGGCCGTACTCGAGGAAGAATTCCTCTCGAAAGAAACTCTAAAACCTAGCATGTTCGTCCGCTACATTGACGACATTTTTCTCATTTGGCCCCATTCTCACGAACAGCTGTCGGAGTTCCACTCCAAGCTCAACATGGTTCATCCTGACATCAAATTTACTATGGACAGCTCTAGGTCAGAAGTACACTTTCTTGATGTGACTATCCGCAAAGAAGGAGGGAAGCTGAACACGTCTGTTTACCACAAACCTACAGACAGACAGACGTATCTTAAGTACAACAGCTTCCATCCTAATCATATTAAGAGGTCAATTGTGCACAGTCAAATGCTCCGCTACAGACGAATCATTTCTGATCACAAGGAATTTCTGGATGCGTCTTTGAAGCTGGGGCAAAAATTCGTTGCAGCGGGGTACCCGTTAGACATTGTGCAAGCAGGTAGGGACCGCGCGATAGCAAAAAGACGCTCATCCTTACTACATCATGATAATCTGAAACCCAAAGACTCACACACACGCAAAGTCTTTGTAACAACATATCATCCCACATCACAACAGTTCATGAAGGAAGTGAGGAAAGAATGGCCTACTCTCAAACAAGTCCAATCGGTAGCTCCCGAGTTAACAGCACGTCCCTTACATGCACAACGACAGCCACGCAACCTGAAAAGTTTGCTTACACGATCTCGAGTCAACAGAACAATCAATCCTACTGGAAATCATAAATGTGGAAACAAACGATGTCAAATATGCGCTCACCTAATCACAGATACAGATATCACACTTGGCTCCGGCCACACCCTCCATCCGACGTCAGGGGACTGCAACAGCAAGAATGTAGTATACAGCCTTACATGCAAGCAATGTCCCCTGGCTGTCTACATCGGAGAAACAACAAATTTTAGACAACGTTTCAACAATCACAAAAGCACAATCATTAGAAGTCAAACACAACATCCAGTCGCACAACACTTCAACAAAACAAATCACACACTAACAGATCTGCAATGTTGCATTTTATACAAGGACATGGAAGCATTTGAAGAAAGACACGTGAAAGAACTAAAAACAATCATCCGCACACGAAGCTTCCAGGGACAGGGCATGAACATAGATCTATCATGGCTCACGAACTACACTTTTTACAAGTAGGTGCGCCGCTTATTGTTGTATGTTCTCCCGTTTACCCCGCTGCAATAGATCTTATCATTATATTGCTTGAGTGATATAATGCTGACGCTCCTTTTAACCATTATTCGTCTTTTTTTCCACTCCGAGACGTATTGTGACGTATCTATTTAATCAAAAGAAGAAAAATATGATTTTTCACGTATTTCATATTCATGCTATAGTCTCAGATTATTTAAAGACTATCTACTCACCAGAATTTGGAAGTTAATGTATGTGTATGCTGAAGTTTGAAAGGAATGGTAATCTGCTTGCACATATTTTGCATAACCATCAGTGGGTGATTTCAAGTTCGGTGCTAGTGCTAGTGCTAGTGCTGAGATAGCACTAGCACCGGCGATAAAACCGAACTTGAAATCACGTCGGTGTTGGGAGTTGACCTCAAAATTATGACGTATTTCCGGTTGCTGGTGTTTGGCTCGGTGTTGAATGTCGTCTGCTGAACCGAGCTCCGCCGTTTGTGTTAGCGATTTACGTGCTTTTTCACCATTGACTAACACTAGCCCCTAGGGATTAACATTTTCGTCATTTCAAGTTCGGTGCTGGTGTTAGCGTTGCCGTGCGAGACTCATATTCACGTCCATAATAGATGCACGTTTTACGTGCAAAGTCTATGCTAATGCAGTGGTCGCCCACGTAACGTACACGAACACTCTCGACATGGCTTCATAAATCTGAGCCTGGGAGCAAAATTAAGATAGTTGTATTTTGGGGAGTGGATGAAATTTGTGGCATTTTAATATGACTTCCTCACTATGTCTCTAAAACTACGCAATTTTGGCTACATCTTTTAATATTTGACTGTAATCACGCGCAATAACTTTTTTCGTCGCGCAATTACCGCGGAGCTCGCGGTGCTGTGATTCCAACACCTAGTGCTGGTGATCGATAATTTTGATCGGTATCGCCTCGTTAATCTGACCGTCGGTGTTGGAGCTCGATTTAACGCTATTATTCGTGGGCTAGCACTAGCACTAACACTAGCACCGAACTTGAAATCACCCAGTGTGACGATTCAGTTTGATTTTAAAAAATCGAATGTTTATATTGATCATGATAATTTCAGATTATGTAAAGATTATCTATACACTAGAATTAAAGTTAATTTATGTGTATGTTGAATTTTGAAAGAAATAATGCACTGCTTTTACATTACCACCGCAGCTGCGTATTCAGAGGAATTACTTCTGTATCAGTCGTGCCAAGTTTTTTCATGTATGCTTTATACTCATTGTAATTTCATTATGACGTAACATTGCACTGTTGCCAGGATGCGCGCTGGGTGTTAGGATGCCTAGCATGGATGCGTTAAAGCGCGCATCCTTGGTAACACGGTTGCAATATATTGTTATGGCTTAATTTTGTTATTGTTCTCTCAGTATCAACACTTGAGAAAGGGCGGCGAGACGCTCGAAAATTTGTGTGAAGAAATAAACCGTTGGTGAATACAGCATGAACTTTGTTGCAGCTTTGTTACTTATCATTTTATCTTGCCAACACGTGGACTACCTTATCAACATATATATATATATATATATATATATATATATACATATATATACATTTTTTGTGGGGGGGGGGGGACATACTTTACTATGAGTATGTCAAGGTTGAACGAACATCGTGTGTACTGTTCGTGTTCTAGAATCCATACACTGAAACACCTAACCCTTGGGCATGTCGTGATTCATGACAAATGAACATTTTCCTGGACGAAGGGCAACACAGGAAGTTTATGTTGGGTTTGGGCTAGCCAAAAAACAAAAATGAAAAAGAATTGACATTGCTCTTGTAAAGAAAAGAGATTTCGTCCTGTGTTATACCAAGGAGGTTTAATACATTGGAGTTCCAAATTGCTGCAATTATTCAAACAGTTGTCAGATTTCTATTGATGTACAAAAGAATTCCACAGGTGCACTTCTGCCTTTGATGATCGAAGTTCCAAGCCGCCGTCTTGCTGAGCAATCTGAAGATTCATTTTGAACGTTATCATAATGTTGGCCATACTTTGCTTGTTTATTTATTAAATGAAATGAAATTTTACGTAATGATAAAGCATGTAAAACAAAAGTCAATTCCGTCCAGAAATTTGGGCAAAAGTGTCAATCAGAGCTGTATCATGTGAAAATGTTGAAAACTGTACCATTCTGGAAAGCTGCTTTTATCACTTTTCCGCTTAATTTCCACAAATGAAACTAATATTGAATAATTTTCAAGTACAGGTGTATAATTCTTTATTGATAATTATATCAGATTAGTGCCCAGGTATGCCCAGTAGAGTAATTTTCATCTTTATTTCAGCATTTTTTGCTCAATTTCTATTCGGGCATCCTCGTGTCTGTACTACCTACTAGTCCATGGGCCAAAAGGCGAAAAATTGGTTATTGGTACCATCTCAGGTGGCAATACCTTTTTGGTGTCATTTTGTTTGTTGGGCATAGATATGCTTATCAAGCTATGATAGCATTTCCAGATGAGTAGCTTAGTCCTAATAAATGAATTTTTAACCAATTTGGTCTCGTTTTTATATCCCTATACTTCTGAATCGAGGCTAACCGCTATAGAAACAAGAGCACGGTCTTCTGTATGTCCATGGAGCTCATGGTATGTCCACAGCAGGTGTTCTGTTGTAAACGCGGTGCGCTTAGTATTTATTCAAGGCGGCGAAGGGAATATCCAAAGGGTGATGCTGTCCAGAGCTAAACGCGGTGCGTTTAGTCTTTATTTAAGACGGCGAAGGGAATATCCAAAGCCTATGATACAGTGTATATCCCTTTATCTAAAAAAACAAACAAAAAAGCAATTCCTCGTGGATTTTGTCGTATTTTTGATTATTCATCATTTTCCGGTGAAAACGCTGAGGTGAAAACACTAATGCCACGCCAATGTAGCTTTATTTCCATCAAACAATGAACCGGTACACTACAATACGTAATAATAAATACTATTGTAAATGAGCAGAGTGATTTTTGTTTAAAACTGATGTATTTGTTGAGAGGGTAGTATAAAAACAGTATAGATAATTCCTTTTAGTAGTAACTTTAGATATGATAACGGTACATTGTTTTGTTTTGTTGGTTTTTTTTTTGCAGTGTTTACCAGAACTGATATTGTTGTTAATCAGACAAACACACATACACACACACACACACACACACACAGACACGGAAACAATTGTCACACAATTAGTCCATGGGCCAAGACCCGAAAAATGGGTTACTGGTACCACCTGAGGTTGCAAGTTCTAGTTGTGCATTTTGAAATGGCATATATCTAAGGAATATTATTTTGCTATAGTAGCATTTCCAGAGTAGTAGCTTAGTCATAGATTTCAGCCATCAACCCGACCGATGCCAAATATTTTTGACGCTCTTTGACCAAAGACAGGCAGAGTGTGACCTTTGAAAATTTCAAGGTTTTTAAACCAATTCCTCTGAAATTTGGCACATATATTTAGCATATGATGCTCTAAGAAAATGACAGCATCAAAATTTCACCAAAACGTCGGATGGGGGTGCACTCAGTCAAAATACAATAAAAACAAAGAAAAATGTTCAGATTGATATTCAACTACTTTATTCTAAATCATGAATTGGGTATGTGAGGTAAAACAGAATCCAATTGTGCACTTATCTTATTTCAAATCTGCAAAGACAAAGGAAGACATTTTGAGCCTTGTTTTGACAAATTTAGTGCATTTAAAGGGCCAAATCTTGCAAGAAAGTGATGTTTACCACATAAGAAATAGAGACAAAATTAAAGAGGGTGCTATAACAATTGTAATAATTAATGAATATTTCCTTAAAACAAAATTTGTTGTGGTTCTAACTGTATATTGCTTCGAAGCAGATTATTAGGTGCTATCACAATAATAATATTGTAATGGAGACGCTGCTATAAGATATAGTATTATTCAGGACAAAATATTACCGCGAAAAATTTAAAAACAAAATGCACAGAAAAACAAAACTTGTTTTATCTTATTATCATATTTCATGTGAAGAAATTATATCGAGCCATGCTAGAGACTTTTCCCAATCACACATCATTGGAAAAGCAATAAGAATTATTCACAAATTGATTTTATATGCTGGTTGCAGTGGCAACCAGAATGGGTCAACTCACATAAATCATATTTTGTTTGAAATTTGGAGATCATCGGATAAGAACCTCAGCAACGGATATGTATGGTATAAAAAGGGTGATGTTCGTCTCACCTTCCTTGTATAAAGGGAGCCCCTCACCTTCGGGCGTCTTTACGTTATGTGACAATTGTCTCCGTGCGTGTGTGTGTGTGTGTGTGTGTGTTTTGTTTTTTGCCTGATTAACAACAATATTCTGGTAAACACTGCTTAAAAAAATGTACCGTTATCATATCTAAAGTTCCTAATAAAAGGGATTACCTATACTGTTTTTACTTAGTACCCTTTCAACAAATACATCAGTTTTAAACAAAAATCACTCTGCTCATGTAAAATATTATTTATTATAATGTATTGTAGTGGATCGGTACATTGTTTCTGCATTATCTTTCATTGTTGGATGGAAATAAAGCGACAGTGGCGTGGCATTAGCGTTTTCACCGTAGCGTTTTCACCGGAAAATGATGAATAATTGAAAAATACGGCAAAATCCACTAGGAATTGTTTTTTTGTTTGCTTTTTAGATAAAGGGATATACACTGTATCATTAGCTTTGGATATTCCCTTCGCCGTCTTGAATAAAGACTAAGCGCTGTGGACATCATAACCCTTGGATATTCCCTTCGCTGCCTTGAATAAAGACTAAGCGCACCGCGTTTACAACAGAACACCTATGGACATACAGAAGACAGTGCTCTTCTTTCTATAGCGGTTAGTTTCGATTCAGAAGTAAAGGGATATAACAGCGAAACCAAACGGGTTAAAAATTCATTTATTAGGACTAAGCTACTCATTTGGAAATGCTATCATAGCTTGATAAGCATATCTATGCCCGACAAACAAAATGACACCAAAAAGGTTTTGCCACCTCAGATGGTACCAATATCTGGCCTGGCCCATGGACTATACCTTTTATAAGAAGGGATAGCGAAAAGTAATTACCATCACAAAGACATATCTTCCTTTCAAAGTGGCTGGTGATTATGCAATGAGACACGAGTCAATTGTCTTCCTATCTGAGCGGCAGATCCAGTTTGCCACATGCTTCAAATATTTTTGAGGGGCGGCTTCGAACATTTAGCAAAGGAAATAAGACGGTTGTGACTCCATTTTCTAGAACACTCTAAAAACACAAATGTTGAATTAGCATTTAAAAGGGTCGAGGAGTGACAACATTTTCAAAGTGTTGGATTTCCTGCTAGATTCAACATTTAGAATGTTATTTTAAAAGTTGGATGCAACACTTCAAAAATGCTGTCACTCCTCGTCCCTTTTAAATGTTGATTCAACATTTGCGTTTTTAGAGTGAACCTCTTTGGTTATACCATTATGGGCGAGAATAGATGTATTGGAACGGATATGCTCTTCACTTTCGACACTTTGCAGCGTTTTAAAACTTTCATCAGGGGTATGTGTTTGCTTCGTTTGTATAACAAAACGAGACATGAAACTCGTCACTTTAAAGACGAGTTAGGTGATACGCTTGGGGTCATCAGATATCGGTTATCCGTGATCGACAAAGAAAAGAATGCAATATAGCACCTGGAAGTTATAATGAGATACTTAGTTGAACTTTTTTGGGCCTACATTATTCAGATCACATTTGTTTTTCTGTCACACAAACTAGGTGGAAATTATGTGCGTGTGCGACTAAGTTGATTTACGGACTTTTTGAGTACGTACAGTGCATAAACTTAGACCCCGTTAACGGTGCGGGGCTGGGCGGAGCCGCGGCCGCGGCCAACCTCAATTGCGAGGCCGAGCCCCGCAATTTAGTCCGTTTACACTGCCGGACTCGACCGCGCTTTTGATTCAAACCTTTTATTATTTTGTCGTAGTGGCGCTCTACTTGTAAACAAACGCAATTTGGTATTGTCTGGTTTTCAGATCCTTTGCCAACTGAATTCCGTGGCGACGAAGTCGCCGTTCGGGCAAAGGCTTTTGCCGAAGGAGAAAATCCTTTGCAGGACAAAACCACCTTCAACTATACTAGTTTTCGACGTTGCAGTGGTTAATATCCTGAATAGCGAAATAGTACAGGCGAGGGTTTGGAAGCCAGACTAGAATTGGCCGCGCATTTAGCCCAGTTTGCGTTTACACTGAGAAAAAGGCCGGGCGCGACCGCGGCTCGGCCGCGGCCGAGACCACCTCCAGAGCGTGGCCTAATGCGAGGCCAAATTTGGCCCCGCATTTGGCCTTTTGCGCGTTTACACCGAAATGAAGGTGGGCTCGGCGCGGCCGAGCCTCACACTGTAAACGGGGTCCAAGGGATCCTCGGCACGTACAAATAAAACATGACAATTAAGTGTTTATAACCATCCTGGCTTTAACAGTGGCCTTTTAAAACATGACCTTTGATCATTATTTACATAACCAATATGACTCCCTCTAATCTTGCTATCATAATGATCAGTTCAGAGAGCTCTTACAGCTATATACAAGCCTGTGAGATTTATCAGCAGTAAAACCAATGAAGCCTCCGATACAAAACAAGGGATACAGAGCAAGTGAGTCTGTTTACATGAGAATGTGATTTATCCTGGACGAAAGTGATACCTCAATTAAAGAGAAAAGGGCAAAAGAAAAACGGGCCAAACGTACGGCTCCAGCGAAAGAGACATCGCCTTTAACCATGTAACTATAGGTCTCCTCCAACTAAGAGTACACTTTGAACGAAAGCTTATACGTGAATGATAATTTATGACGATCTCACGTGATCGACACACATTCAAAGGGGAGAGTTAGAAGTGGAAGGAGTGCTTAATCGTGTCATTAATAATTCCTAATCAATGACACCCCTACTATAGGCATATCATAATATAGGACTCATGCACCATTGCTTGTATCTTGCATAAACTTTGTTTTTTAAGCTTTGAGTGAAACGTGTCATAACATAACTCTGTAATTCCATCAGCAGTGATTGACATGATAAAGAAGAGAGATATATCACCGTATTGAACGCTTAGAACCTAAGGGGGGGGGGGTATTATAGCATGATACTCGGTTCTTTACTGCCCAGATGCCAACAACACCCATCACCCACGGCCACGCATAGAGAAACAACCATGGCGAAAATAAAACTTTCCTTTCTCATAGGCAGAATGACACAGAACCCCGTCAAACACACTTCACTTTTATTGGCAGGGATGGACATGAAAAAATTAATTACTAATACTAAACAGCGTATGCATTCCATTCATGTGGCGCGAGATACCTCTATAGCAACATAAAGCCTGTCTTCAACTCCGTTGGTCGAACAATGACAACTTGAAATTTCAAAGAGATGAGTGAGACGCTATATTCACCTGGCCTAGAGTTAATTTATTCAGTTCTCATTCCTACTTCAAGTTGGGTTATGTTAGTGTAATCATTCCCATCTGCAGTATAACAAAACCAAAGTGAGGGAAAAGGGGAGAGAAAAACGAGAGGTGGCAGAAGTAAAACTGCATGCACAACTGCAATCCATATCATTGCGTGTGACAAGTGAAGCAAAGGTATTAGTTGTTTAGCAGTGTTTTATGAGCATAAACAGGCAAACAGACAGACAATGTCAAATATAAAAACCATCAATTTAATGTCAGAGAAGATGGTAAACAAGATGCATTGAAACTGTAACTAAATCGCTGCTCTTCGACTCGGTCAAGGAACGTCCAACTTTATATTCAACAAAAAAAATGTTAGGGGAAAGAAACAAATTTAGATATAACATTCGTAAATTAAAAACAAGAAAAAGAAAATGTCCACGTCAGGATTTTAAAAAACGCCGCACGCCGCATTATATTCTAGATGGGAATACGGTGTTGATGCAAAGGTCCAATGATTGTCTCATTACTTTAAAAGCAATCTATGGTTCCCTTACCATCACCAGTACCACACCACAATGACGTCTCTAAAATCAATGGTAGCACATTTATCATTGCATCGTGTATTAACTCCCTTTTCCTAAACTACCAGTGGAACGTGTCATATTATAGTGTGTATTTCGATCAGTAGTGATTGACTTTAAAGAAGAAAGATAATGCAAAAAATTGAACGCTTACCACATTGCTTATAGGGCTATTCCAGTTTGGTACTGATCTGTTCTATTCTCCAAGATGCCAGCAACATATATCACCTATGGCTAACTAGTGAAACAGCCATGACGAAAATAAACGACAGAGAACCCCGTCATAATCACTACACTTGGAAAGGTGTTGCCCGAAATTCCTCATTATGAAGCAATATCAAGTCACTTCCTTCCCTGCCTGTCTTTAACTTCGTTATTTGGTCAAACAATAACAACCTGGAATTCCAAAGAGATAAGCGAGACGCCATGCACCTGGACTAGAGTTAATTAATTCAGTTCCCATTCATGTTAGTTATGTAAACGTACACGTTCCTAAATATCCTGCTACAGTATAACAAGAACAAATGAAGAGAAAAGGAAAGAGAAAACGAATGGTGGCAAGCGGGGTACTGATGTGTCAAGGGGCAATTTACAACATTACGTGTGACAAAATTAATGAAGCAAACCCAACCTCCAAACTCCAATGCAAAACAAGGGAAATAGAGTAGCTGTGTTCATGACATAAGAGTGAAGCTGAACTGCAGAAAAAAAAA
Source organism: Diadema antillarum (assembly GCF_040938485.1). Taxonomy (NCBI): domain Eukaryota; kingdom Metazoa; phylum Echinodermata; class Echinoidea; order Diadematoida; family Diadematidae; genus Diadema; species Diadema antillarum. The sequence continues at coordinate 1,107,310 of NW_027271054.1, forward strand.
GAAATAAAGAAATAAAAGGGAAAAGTCCTGCGGGACTCGATTAACTTCTCTCCTTCCGGTCGGGCATTATAAACACGCAGCGTGCTAAGCGATTCTGCCACACGGAAGATCCGATGATCTTGTGCGAAACTTAAATCTATCTATGTATGCTATACACAACACAAATTTACATTGATATTCAGTTTTTTGGCTATATACGTCAAGTGACTGATAGCGCTATTCAACTTCCCACGAGTGGCCGCGTGGATTCGATCAATATACAGTTACAAAGATAAATCGGGAATCGTTTCAACCAGATTCCATTCTCATTTTCAGTGATCGACAACGAAAATAATGTTAAGTAGCGACTTGAAGTAATATTGAGAAATATTCGTGAAGTCCAATTCTTTATACAGTCCTACATAATTCAGATGAAATTGTTTCTGTCATGCAACTAATTGAAAATTTCGTGTGGTGTCGGCGTGTTCAAGTAAGTTGATTGGAAAGGATATGTGAATAAATATTTACCAATAGGTCTTTATATTGTTTAAAAAAAAATCAAACATGGCCATGCGGTATTTTAAGAGTCATCTTCACTTTAACATTTGTAATTTCAAGTCCAAGTTGCCTGTCAAAGCAATGTGGTCTCCAACACAAAACAAAGGGATATTGTGTGTGTCTGTGTGTGTGTGTGTACGTTTACATGAAAACGTGATTTCTACATGGACGAAGGTGAATACTCCATAAAAGAAAAAAAGCAAAAGATATAAGTATTTTGTTTCGTGCTCCTTTGGGGTTCGAACCCGTACGTGTGCAACATCACGTCTCTTGTGACGTCGCCTTTATCCTCTCGGCCATGTACGTCTTGACGAGAAAATTTGAGGAACGTAAGCTTATAATGTGAAAGATGATTCAGGAATCGTTTGGTCCACATTCCATTCTCATTTTCAGTTTTTAGCTGCAAAATTATCAACCTGATGAGGAGATTTGAAAAAATAAAATGCATGATTACTGCAGCTTATTGTCTGAGCTACCACATACTTAAGTTTGAGAGGAAATGGAGCAAAATCAGCTGAAATAAAGGTGCTTAAACGTTGTCAAGTCAATGCATGGTTTAAAAAAAAAATCACCTCCCATAGACATAACACGTCAACTTGTCTGATTTTGAGTCTTTACCTTTAATCACAATTTGAAGTATGATGGTAAGTCTTCTCGAACTAAGAGTGTGGAACGGAAGCTTCTACGTGAAAGACGAATCATGACGATCACCCGTGACCGACACATCTTCAAAGGGATCAGTTATTAGAGGTGGAAGCCCTCGTGCCAAGATATTGTCTCAGCAATTCCAAAGCAATGATACCCTTACATTTAGGTATACCATAATTTCCCTCTGAAATCATTGGTATTATTCATGTACAATTGCTTGCCTTGTCTATAAACTTTGCTTTACAAACTTTCAGTGAAAGGTGTCATAACATAATTCTGTAACTCCATTAGCAGTGATTGACTACATAAATAAAGATATATCAAATTGAACGCTTAGCGCGTATAACTAAGGGGGATTTTAGCCTGATGCTGTGCTATTCACTGCTCAGATACCAACAATACTCATCACCTACGGTTACGTATAGAGAAATAGCCATGACGAAAATAAGGTTTTCCTTTTCTTTGGCAGATAGACACACAACCCCTTTGAACACACTATAATTGACAAGGAGGGACATGAAAAGTTCATTACTACTACTAAACAGTGATGCCTTCTAATCATGTGGCACAAGATACCTCTATAGCAACATAAAACCTGTCTACAATTCCGTTATTGGGTCAAACAATAACAACTTGAATTTGAAAGAGACGAGCGAGACGCCATACACCTGGCCTAGAGTTAATTTATTCAGTTGCCATTCCTGCTCCGGTTGTGTTATGTAAATTATTTTCCGACCTGTCTTGTGCAGTGTAACAGGAACAAACGTAGAGAAAAGGAAAGAGAAAACGAAAGGTGGCAAGCGGGGCACTGTATACCAAGGGCAATTTACAACATTACGTATGATAAATGAAGCAAATCCAACCTCCAGCCTCCGACAAAAAAAGGGGGAACTTGAGTGACTGTGTGTCGTGGGGTAATGACATCGGAATGAAGCTGAACTGCCAAAAGAAAAACAAAGAAAGAGAGAGAAAAAAAAATAATAGCGTCCTGCGGGTCTCAAACATCTCGTCCTAAGGTGGTGTGTAATGACCATGCAGCGCGCCAAGTGACTATAAGCCACACGGCTGTCCCGAAGATTGGATGTGAAATTTATATCTTTATACCATATACAACATGAAAAAGTTCATTACTACCACTAAACAGTGATGCCTTCCACTCATGTGGCACAAGATACCTCTATAGTAACATAAAACCTGTCTACAACTCCGTTATTAGGTCAAACAATAACAATCTGGAATTTCAAAGAGATGAGCGAGACGCCATACACCTGGACTAGAGTTAATCAATTCAGCTCCCATTCCTGCAAGTTATTTAAACGTACATGTTCCTACCTATCCTGCTACAGTATAACAATAACCAATGAAGAGAAAAGGAAAGAGCAAACGAAAGGTGGCAAGCGGGACACTGTAACAAGGGGCAATTTACAACATTAAGTGTGACAAAATTAATGAAGCAAACCCAACCTCCAAACTCCAATGCAAAACAAGGGAAATAGAGTAGCTGTGTTCATGACATAAGAGTGAAGCTGAACTGCAGAAAAAAAAAGAAAAAAAGAAATAAAAGGGAAAAGTCCTGCGGGACTCGATTAACTTCTCTCCTTCCGGTCGGGCATTATAAACACGCAGCGTGCTAAGCGATTCTGCCACACGGAAGATCCGATGATCTTGTGCGAAACTTAAATCTATCTATGTATGCTATACACAACACAAATTTACATTGATATTCAGTTTTTTGGCTATATACGTCAAGTGACTGATAGCGCTATTTAACTTCCCACGAGTGGCCGCGTGGATTCGATCAATATACAGTTACAAAGATAAATCGGGAATCGTTTCAACCAGATTCCATTCTCATTTTCAGTGATCGACAACGAAAATAATGTTAAGTAGCGACTTGAAGTAATATTGAGAAATATTCGTGAAGTCCAATTCTTTATACAGTCCTACATAATTCAGATGAAATTGTTTCTGTCATGCAACTAATTGAAAATTTCGTGTGGTGTCGGCGTGTTCAAGTAAGTTGATTGGAAAGGATATGTGAATAAATATTTACCAATAGGTCTTTATATTGTAAAAAAAAAATCAAACATGGCCATGCGGTATTTTAAGAGTCATCTTCACTTTAACATTTGTAATTTCAAGTCCAAGTTGCCTGTCAAAGCAATGTGGTCTCCAACACAAAACAAAGGGATATTGTGTGTGTCTGTGTGTGTGTGTGTACGTTTACATGAAAACGTGATTTCTACATGGACGAAGGTGAATACTCCATAAAAGAAAAAAAGCAAAAGATATAAGTATTTTGTTTCGTGCTCCTTTGGGGTTCGAACCCGTACGTGTGCAACATCACGTCTCTTGTGACGTCGCCTTTATCCTCTCGGCCATGTACGTCTTGACGAGAAAATTTGAGGAACGTAAGCTTATAATGTGAAAGATGATTCAGGAATCGTTTGGTCCACATTCCATTCTCATTTTCAGTTTTTAGCTGCAAAATTATCAACCTGATGAGGAGATTTGAAAAAATAAAATGCATGATTACTGCAGCTTATTGTCTGAGCTACCACATACTTAAGTTTGAGAGGAAATGGAGCAAAATCAGCTGAAATAAAGGTGCTTAAACGTTGTCAAGTCAATGCATGGTTTAAAAAAAAATCACCTCCCATAGACATAACACGTCAACTTGTCTGATTTTGAGTCTTTACCTTTAATCACAATTTGAAGTATGATGGTAAGTCTTCTCGAACTAAGAGTGTGGAACGGAAGCTTCTACGTGAAAGACGAATCATGACGATCACCCGTGACCGACACATCTTCAAAGGGATCAGTTATTAGAGGTGGAAGCCCTCGTGCCAAGATATTGTCTCAGCAATTCCAAAGCAATGATACCCTTACATTTAGGTATACCATAATTTCCCTCTGAAATCATTGGTATTATTCATGTACAATTGCTTGCCTTGTCTATAAACTTTGCTTTACAAACTTTCAGTGAAAGGTGTCATAACATAATTCTGTAACTCCATTAGCAGTGATTGACTACATAAATAAAGATATATCAAATTGAACGCTTAGCGCGTATAACTAAGGGGGATTTTAGCCTGATGCTGTGCTATTCACTGCTCAGATACCAACAATACTCATCACCTACGGTTACGTATAGAGAAATAGCCATGACGAAAATAAGGTTTTCCTTTTCTTTGGCAGATAGACACACAACCCCTTTGAACACACTATAATTGACAAGGAGGGACATGAAAAGTTCATTACTACTACTAAACAGTGATGCCTTCTAATCATGTGGCACAAGATACCTCTATAGCAACATAAAACCTGTCTACAATTCCGTTATTGGGTCAAACAATAACAACTTGAATTTGAAAGAGACGAGCGAGACGCCATACACCTGGCCTAGAGTTAATTTATTCAGTTGCCATTCCTGCTCCGGTTGTGTTATGTAAATTATTTTCCGACCTGTCTTGTGCAGTGTAACAGGAACAAACGTAGAGAAAAGGAAAGAGAAAACGAAAGGTGGCAAGCGGGGCACTGTATACCAAGGGCAATTTACAACATTACGTATGATAAATGAAGCAAATCCAACCTCCAGCCTCCGACAAAAAAAAAGGGGGGAACTTGAGTGACTGTGTGTCGTGGGGTAATGACATCGGAATGAAGCTGAACTGCCAAAAGAAAAACAAAGAAAGAGAGAGAAAAAAAAATAATAGCGTCCTGCGGGTCTCAAACATCTCGTCCTAAGGTGGTGTGTAATGACCATGCAGCGCGCCAAGTGACTATAAAGCCACACGGCTGTCCCGAAGATTGGATGTGAAATTTATATCTTTATACCATATACAACATGAAAAAGTTCATTACTACCACTAAACAGTGATGCCTTCCACTCATGTGGCACAAGATACCTCTATAGTAACATAAAACCTGTCTACAACTCTGTTATTAGGTCAAACAATAACAATCTGGAATTTCAAAGAGATGAGCGAGACGCCATACACCTGGACTAGAGTTAATCAATTCAGCTCCCATTCCTGCAAGTTATTTAAACGTACATGTTCCTACCTATCCTGTTACAGTATAACAATAACCAATGAAGAGAAAAGGAAAGAGCAAACGAAAGGTGGCAAGCGGGACACTGTAACAAGGGGCAATTTACAACATTAAGTGTGACAAAATTAATGAAGCAAACCCAATCTCCAAACTCCAATACAAAACAAGGGAAATAGAGCAGCCGTGTTCACGGGTTACGTACACTTGATAAAATAATATGATAAATGACATCGGAGTAAAGCTGAACTGCCGAAAAAAAAAAAGAAAAAGAAAGAACGGGAAAAGTCCTGCGGGAGTCGAACTTCTCTCCTTCCGGTATGGCGTTATGAACACCCAGCGCGCTAAGCGATTACGCCATACGGCTGTCCTGAAGATCGAATGAGAAACTTAAATGTATAATAACACTGTCGTTATAGCGTTGACTTGTGATGGCGCTATTCAACTTCCCACAAGTGGCCGCGTGGATTCGACCAATATCCAGTTGCAAAGAACAATCGGGAATTGTTCCGTACAGATTGCATTCTCATTTTCAGTTTTTAACTACAAAATTGTCGACCTAATGAGGAGATTTGAAAATATAAAATACATGATGACTGCAGCTTATTGTCTGAGCTACAACATACTTAAGTTTCAGAGGAAATGGAGCAAAATCAGCTGAGATAAAGGTGCTTAAACGTTGTCAAGTCAATGCATGGTTTAAAAAAAAATCACCTCCCATAGACAATACACGTAAACTTGTCCGATTTTGTGTCTTTACTTTTAATCACAATTTAAAGTATGATGACGTCATCAAATTTCAAAAGCATGACATGGACAAAAAATCAAATGTTCAAAGCAAAACATATCTGAATTTGGGGTAATATTAAGCTTAAACAATAGAGATACGAGCAAATGAATGTCAGAAACAGTACCTCAAAAAAATTAATTCCACTTTTTTGATTTCAGATGATGATATGATGACGTCATGAGTTTTCCTGGCAATATCGGTACTTGAAACGTTATTTCCAATTCATATGCTTTTGTAATATGCAAGAGAAATATAGGGTCAATGGACGATTTAAAGAGCTATGGCGAAATAAACAAAGACATGTTTTTTCACTATATTTGCAGAAAGACGCGCGCGCGGAATTTCAACTTTGACGCCAGTGCATTCCTTTGTTATAGGTCAAAATCGATCGGAAATCAATGAATATTGTTACTCAAAGTATCAGAAATCCAAATCGGTCAAAAAAATTGCATTTTCATGTTAGTTACGCCCTCTGCGCGCGAAATTGCGCGGACGGACGCGCACGCGAGAAAATGTTTGAAACGCTTAAAATTGTCTGAAACTTCGAGATTTCCCATTGGGAAGTCGTTTTGAGCCTTTTAAAATTTTGACGCGCCCAAACGCGCGCGTAATGATGACCTGGGTAACTAGCGTTAAAATGTAAGATAGAGCGTGACCTGAACTTTATGTCCACCGAAAATGATACAGAAATGATATCTAGTTATGAAGTTATGATCGATCATGTGACAAGGTCCGAAAATCACAAAATGGCGCCTAGATGACGTCATAGATATGTTACTGTCATGAAAACCTTATTGTGGCTAGATATTGTTATGAGACATGTTGACTGAAAATGTCATGTTATTCCGTAATGTCATTGTTGAGATATTGACGACACAAAATGTGGCAGAAAGAAAGAAGAATAAAAACGAGACATGAAAACTCGTCACATTGAGGACGAGTTAGGTGATACGCTTGTGGTCATCAGATGACAGTCATCTGTGATCGACAAAGAAAAGAATGTGATATAGGCACCTTGAAGTTATATTGAGCGTACATGCGAAACCGTTTCTGTAACCACTCGGCCACGGGTCATCCACGGAAATGGTAAGACAAAAAAAAAAAAACAATGTATAGATATAACAGGGGGTAAGTCAATGCCCACTCAACCAACGTGGCCGCGTGAACATCTATTGCATTGCTAGACGGAAAAGCGGCCTTGTAACGACTGAGGTCGCTATGCCATTTCTGGCAACTTGGGAAAAATACGTCCCGCAGACATAAAACCTATAATCGGCTGGTTTTGATACCTTGCCTTTAATCACAATTTTCAGTGTAATGACGTCATCAAATTACAAAACAATGACATCGTCTTGAAAGACAATTGTTCAAAGTACAACACCTCAGTCGTCGTCATTACATACTATGATCGGTTTGACAAAGTCAACCTGCAAAATTGTGCTGCAGTCGAAGCAATGTGGTCTCCAACACACAAAAAAGAGGGATATGGCGTGTGTGTGTGTGTCTGTGTGTGTGTGTATAGGTGCGTTTATATACGTACGTGATTTCTACATGGACGAATATGTAATACAAAATTGAAGAAAAAAAAGTAAAATAGCTAAGTATTTTGTTTCGTGATCTTGTGGGGTTCCAACCCGCAACCTTACGTCTCTGAGACGTCGCCTTTAGCCACTCGGCCATACGTCTCGACGAGAAAATATGGGGAACGTAAACTTATGTATGTGAAAGATACATGAGGAATCGTTTTGTCCACATTCCATTTTCATTTTCAGTTTTAAACTGCAAAATTGTCAATCTGATGAGGAGATTTCAAAGAATAAAATGCATGATTACTGCAGCTTATTGTCTCAGCTACAACATACTAAAGTTTCAGAGGAAATGAAGCAAAATCAGCTGAGATAGAGGTGCTTAAACGTTGTCAAGTCAGTGCATGGTTAAAAAAAAAATCACCTCCCATAGACATAACACGTAAACTTGTCCGATTTTGTGTCTTTACTTTTATCACAATTTAAAGTATGATGACGGCATCAAACTAGAAAACATCGATATGGATTTGAAAGACAGTTGTTTAATGTATAATATATTAATCGTACGTTGTCAGTTTGCTATTGACATGACGATCAATCACACGAATATGAGGCAGCTATTAGTACCTGTATGAAATTATTATAGGCATGGTTATCAAATTCCCTTAAAATTTCCTTATTATTGCTTTATTTTTACACACAGTTAAGCTATCTCTTTAAACTCGTCACAGTTTAATGAGAATCATGAACATCATACATTAGTACCATATTCAGTTCCATAGCTGATCGCGTTTGCTAATTAATTAAGATTTATTGTCTAGAATGTGCCATATGGCCAACCTGTATACACACGTGGACACACAAACACAATGCTAAATGTATGTATCAAACCTCTGTAACACAACTTTGAACTAACTGTAGAAAGTATCGCTGCACTTATCATACATACTTTTTATCATTATCTGAAACTCCACAAAAACCACTAATTGACAAATAATCATCAATACAGAAGACTGACTTAAAGGAACAATTCAAATACCTTTTTTTACAATGTATAGCTTCTTACATGTATAAAATCAGCACAAAGTAACCACGACTACATTGTGTTACTGAATTGATATGAACAAATTTCATTTTGCTACAATATACCACGATCAGCTTGAAAAGCCCAGCCTGCAATATTTTGCAGCAGTCGAAGCAATGCAGTCTCCAACGATAAACAAAGGGATACGGCGTGAGTGTGTGCGTATAGGTGTGTTTACATGCGAACGTGACTTCTACATGGACGAAGGTGTAGTACTCCATTGAAGAAAAAAAGAAAAAAAAATTATTATTTTCTTTCGTGCTCTTGTGAGGTTCGAACCCGTACGTGTGCAACCTCACGTTTCTGTGACGACACCTCTAACCACTCGGCCATACGTCTCGACGAGAAAATTAGAGGAACGTAAACTTATGTACGTGAAAGATGAATCAGGAATCGTTTCGTCCGCATTCCATTCTCATTTTCAGTTTTAAATTGCAAAATTGTCAACCTGATGAGGAGATTTCAAAGAATAAAATGCATGATTACTGCAGCTTATTGTCACAGCTACAACATACTTAATTTTCAGAGGAAATGAAGCAAAATCATCTGAGATAAAGGTGCTTAAACGTTGTCAAGTCAATGTATGGTTTTTAAAAAAATCACCTCCCATAGACATAACACGTAAACTTGTCCGATTTTGCGTCTTTACCTTTAATCACAATTTAAAGTATGATGACGTCATCAAATTTCAAAACCATGACATGGACTTGAAAGGCAAATGTTCAAAGTAAAACATATCTGAATTTGGGGTGATATTAAGCTTAAACAATAGAGATACGAGCAAATGAATGTCAGAAAGAGTACCTCAAAAAAATTAATTCCACTTTTTTGATTTCAGATGATGATATGATGACGTCATGAGTTTTCCTGGCAATATTGGTACTTAAAACGCTATTTCCAATTCATATGCTTTTGTAATATGCAATAGAAATATAGGGTCAATGGACGATTTAAAGAGCTATGGCGACATAAACAAAAACATGTTTTTTTCACTATATTTGCAGAAAGACGCGCGCGCGGAATTTCAACTTTGACGCCAGTGCATTCCTTTGTTATAGGTCAAAATCGATCGGAAATCAATGGATATTGTTACTCAAAGTATCAGAAATCCAAATCAGTCAAAAAAATTGCATTTGCATATTGGTTACGCCCTCTGCGCGCGAAATTGCGCGGACGGACGCGCACGCGAGAAAATGTTTGAAACGCTTAGAATTGTCTGAAACTTCGAGATTTCCCATTGGGAAGTCGTTTTGAGCCTTTTAAAATTTTGACGCGCGCAAACGCGCGCGTAATGATGACCTTGGTAACTAGCGTTAAAACGTAAGATAGAGCCTGACCTGAACTTTATGTCCACCGAAAATGATACAGAAATGATATCTAGTTATGAAGTTATGATCGATCATGTGACTAGGTCCGAAAATCACAAAATGGCGCCTAGATGACGTCATAGATATGTTACTGTCATGAAAACCTTATTGTGGCTAGATATTGTTATGAGACATGTTGACTGAAAATGTTATGTTATTCCGTAATGTCATTGTTGAGATATTGACGACACAAAATGTGGCAGAAAGAAAGAAGAATAAAAAACGAGATATGAAACTCGTCACGCTGACGAGTTAGGTGATACGCTTGGGGTCATCAGGTGTCGGTCATCTGTGATCGACAAAGAAAAGAATGTGATATAGGCACCTTGAAGTTATATTGAGCGTGCATGCAAAACCGTTTTTCTAACCAATCGGCCACGGGACATCCCCGGAAATGGTAAGGCAAAAAAGAAATGTATGGATATTACAGGGGGAAAAAGTCAATGCCCACTCAACAATCGTGGCCGCGTGAACATGTATTGCATTGCTAGACGGAAATGCGGCCTTGTAACGACTGATGTCGCTATGCCATTTCTGGCAACTTGGGAAAAATACGCGCCGTAGACATAAAGCCTATAATCGGCTGGTTTTGATACCTTGCCTTTAATCACAATTTTCAGTGTGATGACGTCATCAAAGTACAAAACAATGACATGGTCTTGAAAGACAAATGTTCAAAGTACAACACCTCAGTCGTCGTCATTACATACTATGATCGGTTTGACAAAGTCAACCTGCAAAATGTTGCTGCAGTCGAAGCAATGTGGTCTCCAACACACAAAAAAGAGGGATATGGCGTGTGTGTGTGTGTCTGTGTGTGTGTGTATAGGTGCGTTTATATACGAACGTGATTTCTACATGGACGAATATGTAATACAAAATTGAAGAAAAAAAGTAAAATAGCTAAGTATTTTGTTTCGTGATCTTGTGGGGTTCGAACCCGCAACCTCACGTCTCTGAGACGTCGCCTTTAACCACTCGGCCATACGTCTCGGCGAGAAAATATGAGGAACGTAAACTTATGTATGTGAAAGCTGAATCGGGAATCGTTTTGTCCACATTCCATTCTCATTTTCAGTTTTAAACTGCAAAATTGTCAACCTGATGATGTGATTTCAAAAAATAAAATGCATGATTACTGAAGCTTATTGTCTCAGCTACAACATACTTAAGTTTCAGAGGAAATGAAGCAAAATCAGCTGAGATAAAGGTGCTTAAACGTTGTCAAGTCAATGCATGGTTTTAAAAAAAATCACCTCCCATAGACATAACACGTAAACTTGTCCGATTTTGCATCTTTACCTTTAATCACAATTTAAGGTATGATGACGTCATCAAATTTCAAAACCATGACTTGGACTTAAAAGGCAAATGTTCAAAGTACAACATATCTGAATTTGGGATAATATTGAGCTTAAACAACAGAGATACGAGCAAATGAATGTCAGAAACAGTACCTCAAAAAAATTAATTCCACTTTTTTGATTTCAGATGATGATATGATGACGTCATAATGTATTTAGGGAAATATTGATACTTGAAACGTTATTTTCAATTCATATGCTTTTGTAATATGCAATAAAAACATAGGGTCACCTGACGTTTTAAAGAGCTATGGCGAAATAAACAAAGACATGTTTTTCGCTATATTTCCACATAGACGAGAACACGAAATTTCAACTTTGACGCCAGCGCATTCCTTTGTTATAGGTCGAAATTGATCGGAAATCAATGGATATTGTTACTTAATGTATCAGGAATCCAAATCTGTCAAAAAATGTGCATTTTCATGTTGCTTACGCGCACTGCGCGCGGAAATGCGCGGACGGACGCGAACGCGCGGAACGCTTAAAATTGTCTGAAACTTCGAGATTTCCCATTGGGAAGTCGTTTTAAGCATTTAAAAACTTTGACGCGCGCTAATGCGCACGTAATGATGTCCTAGGTAATTAGCATTAAAAAGTAAGATAGAGCGTGACCTGAACTTTATGTCCAACGGAAATGATACAGAAATGACCTTTTAGACCGGGGGCCCAGAGCATTTATTCAGCTGAAAAGGGTCACACTTTTTGATGGTCTCATCATGTAAGGATGTCGCCAAGGGTCAATAAAATGAATTGCTGGCAAGTCACATCCTGTACCGTAAGCCTAGGGGCCACAAAAAGGGATCCCGAAAAATGGATTTATTCAGCTGAAGGGGGTCACGGACAAAAGTTGGTGGATATTGTTCCTTTGGGTGTACTTATCATGAAAACAGCAATGCCAGCTATTTTATCCTGTACGGGGCCCCAGACAGTAGCCCCAAAGGGCCCCACAAATATGGTGTTATTCAGCTGAAAAGGGTCACGGCTAATTTCTTTTGCAATGGAAGTAGTTCCCATCAGAGATATCCAAAACACCAAAGCCAGCTATTTTATCCTGTACGGGGCCCCAGACAGTAGCCCCAAAGGGCCCCACCCCCCATAGGCCTACGTACAAACACACACAAACATTGATTTTATATTCAGTTGAAAAGAGTCACGGCTAATTTCTTTTGCAATGAAAGGAGTACCAATCAGAGATATCCAAAACACCAAAGCCAGCTATTTTATCCTGCACGGGGCCCCAGACAGTAGCCCCAAAGGGCCCCACCCCCTATAAGCCCTACGTACAAACACACACACACACACATTGACTTTATTCAGCTGATAAGAGTAACGGCTAATTTCATTTGCAATGGAAGTAGTACCCATCAGAGACATACAAAACACCAAAGCCAGTTATTTTGTCCTGTACGGGGCCCCAGACAGTAGCCCCAAAGTGCCCCCCCCCCCCCAACACACATACTCGCACAATAGTTTCATTCAGCTGAAAAGGGTCACGGCTAATTTCTTTTGCAATGGAATTAGTACCCATCAGAGAAATCTAAAATACCAAAGCCAGTTATTTTATCCTGCATGGGGCCCCAGACAGTAGCCCCAGACAGTAGGCCCAAATTGCCCCTTACCCCCTCCCCCCCCCCCACACACACACACACATTGATTTTATTCAGCTGAAAAGGGTCACCGCTACTTTCTTTTGCAATCGGAAGTAGTACCCATCAGAGATATCCAAAGCACTAAAGCCAGTTATTTTATCCTGTACGGGGCCCCAGACAGTAGCCCCAAAGTGCCCCCTACACACACACACACACACACACACACACACACACACTCATATATTGGTTTCATTCAGCCGAAAAGGGTCACGGCTAATTTCTTTTGCAATGGAAGTAGTATCCATCGGATATCAAAATACCAAAGTCAGATATTTTATCCTGCACGGGGCCCCGTACAGTAGCTCCACGGCCTCCAAAGTGTTTTGCTTTATTCTCTTTATTGTTTGCATCTCTTCTTCTTCTTAAATATGCGCTCCTTCGTCTTCATTTTCGCGACAACGACAACGCGTCCTCCTCATCATCATCTGTTTTGCTGTTCTGGCAAATATTTTCCAGCGTATCGGCTACGTTCGATTTTAGACATGCATAATTGAGTCTGGAAAAGCGTAGGAACAGCGTAGCTAAAGCGGCCAACAGCGTTATCGAAGCAGGAATGAAGCGTCGTAGAACAGGCCTTGATTTTATACGAGAGTAGAGAACTTAGTGAGAGCGTCGTTAAAGCGGGAAGGTCGTGCTTTGATCAAGAAAGCGGCGCAACAGCGGGACCATGTCGTCGGTGTCTAGTTTATTAGGTGATCCGAGTATCCTCTCGGATCACCTATTGTATCTGTACGGATTCTTTCTTCTTCTTCTTCTTCTTCTTCTTCTTCTTTCTTTATTTCTCCCCAAAAGTTGTGCAGAGGTTAGCTCAGAAAGTACTATGCCTATCAAGTTCAAACTTATACCATGTATGTATCGTGTCCCAAAGACGGCAATCGAACTAAAATCAAAGTGATCAGTCGACCGTGACGTCACTATGACGTCATTATATGAAAACACATTCTCAATCATATCTCATTAATGGAATGAAGTTTTTCAATGAAATTCACGTCACATTTATTTCAAGTTATGCGCATTCTACTCATATTCTCAAAATTCACATTTTCTCTTGGTACGTGCGCGTACGCGCGCGTTGAAATATTTGTATGCTCAAATCGAGCTCAAATTTTTTTTGCACACGTTTCAGACCATTTAGAGCATTTTTTGAAAAATTGAAAAAATCGGACGGACGCGTACGCGCGCGCGCATATACGCACGCACAGCTCATATGCAATAGAAATTTTCAGTTTTTTCACACGGATCGGATGTCCACAAATGTCCGACTCAATATGACATCATACGGGCCCGTCAAATTCAAAATTCCGCGCGTGCGTCAATGGGGATACACTGTGCAACTATGCCAAAAAACCGCCAATTTTAAATCGGATTTTACTCGTCAGGATGGACGATGACCCCCCATTTTCTTGACATATTCTAAAAGCTGATGAGTTGTACATGTCATTTCATGGGTTGGCGATACTGAAAAAATGATTACAAGATATCAAATTTCTTAATAAAGTAAACAAAGTAAATTTTCCAAATGACGTCATCAAATTTCAAATTCACTCGAGCGTATCTCACTTAAATTTCGCCAATTTTCACCCAGATTTCAGTATGTTGTAGCTTATGAAATGTTCTTTCATCAATGTCCTAACAACATTTTGATTGGATAACGTCATCACCTCGTAAAAATGGATTGAAAGTATCCTTGTAAAATTTCACCAGTTTACGTGTTATCTCTATGGGAGTGCAGTTTTTCTGGCAGTGAAAATTGACATGACTCTCTTTTTCGAGCACTAGCTCACTTATGCTTCGGTGAATTTCTCCCAGATTTTAGTATGTTGTAGCTGAGACTTTGGGCTATCGTAAATGTGCCCTCCATTTTTTCATACAACGTTGGTATCACATCGAAAAACTTGGTTGAAAAATTGCATGTGGCTTCGATGCAGCGTCATTTTGCTTAATACACAGGGCCTATGGAGCATGAAATAGGTCATTGCATAGCGCATCCGACTCGTAATCCTAAGGTCCCTGGTTCGATGCTCACCCCTGCCAGTTTTTTTTTTTTTTTGAACACTTTTTTTCCTTTTTTTTTCTTTAGTTAGTCTTAATCTCCTTTCCTAACTTTATCTTTTTCTGATTTTTTCATGCTTCTCCTTCAAATTTCTATAAAAATAACATATTTTTTTCTTTATTTTTCTTTCTTTCTACTACTTTCTGTGCAATAGATGAACAACAACAATGGCTATTAATCCCATATTTTGCACATGTTTTGTTCATGTCACGTACATTATTTCATAAAATAACAATTACTTGATCGGACACCATCTTGGGTATGTAAATTAGGGTCAAAGGTCATAAATGTTTTATCCTGTATCTTGGTGAATACATGTCCTATCTCTCCCATATTTTGCACACACAAAGACCATGTTACAAGAATCATTTCACAAAATAACCACTTTTTGCTCAGATGCCATCATGTCTGTGCAAAGTGGGGTCAAAGGTCATATATTCTTTCTGTATCTTCATTATGACGTGTTATCTCTATGGGAGTGCAGTTTTTCTGCGAATGAAGCTATGACAATCTTTTTCGAGCAATAGCTCACTTATGCTTCGGTGAATTTCTCCCAGATCTTAATATGTTGTAGCTGAGACTTTGGGCTATTGTATTTTACCCTTCGTTTTTTTCATACGATGTCGGGATCACGTTAAAAAACGTGGTTGAATTTAAAGCTTATCTTCAATGTATTGAGATGTTTCTTTTCTTTCTGCAACTTTCTTTGCAATAACTCAAGAAAAACAGCATCTATCACCCTCAAATTTTGCACATGTTTAGTTCATGTCACGTACATTATTTCATAAAATAACAACTTCTTGATCAGACACCATCTTGGGTATGTAAATTAGGGTCAAAGGTCATAAATGTTTCATTCTGTATCTTAGTGAATACATGTCCTGTCTCTTCCATATTTTGCACACGCAAAGACCATGTTACAAGAATCATTTTACAAAATAACCACATTTTGCTTAGATGCCATCCTGGCTGTGCAAAGTGAGGTCAGTGGTCAAATATACTTCATTCTGTCTCTTTATTATGACGTGTTATACGGAATATGGTACCAAAGATGGCAGATCTGACTCGCTTTTCTAAATGAGATTCCGAATATCACACGGCGAATGTCCCTAAACACAGATGAAACCTGTATGGTCATGCCTAAATTATATATTTGTTGCTGTATCTTCGTTATCTAGTGTATACAGAATTTGGAACCAAAGATGACAGATTTGACTCCCTTTTCTAAATGAGAATCCAAACATCACACAACCAATGTCTCTAAACACAGATGAAACCTGTATGGTGTTGCCTATTGCGATCAGACCTCGAATCATTGATTAAAAAAAAATCGGATTACCTTAATTTGTCAGTGATGACAAATTACAATCTCTAGTTCTACATTTCCCGTTCTTGTGCCGCTGTTACTACGGTCAGAAAAACCTGGAATTGTTACGCTCATCCTGCGGTATTTACACTGTCACTGCTCTCTCCCTGTTTGAGCTACGATTCAAAATAGGTCAATCTTGATGGGGAGATGAGAAAGAAATTTTGAACCAGTTCAAAATTTCTTCCCGATCTGTAAAATTGCCAGATCCAACCCCATCACCCAAACGCTGCTGCTACGATGCTCCCGGTCCCCGTACACTTTTGCCGCTCTCTCCCGATCTGACAGATTGAATAGATCGGGATGCAGATCTTGATAGTGGAATTACATGTGGGGACACTTTAGGAACACTCCGTGGGGCCCCGTACAGCTATATAACTGGTTTCGGTGTTTTTGATACATCGTTGAGTACTACTTCATTGCAAAAGAAATTATAGCAGTGATTCTTTTCACTTAGAATAAAATAATACGGGAGCACTTTCCAGCTACTGGCTGGGGGCCCCTTAACTGGATGGGTTTGTGTTTTACGTATCTCAGCTGTTAATTCCACTGCCAAGGAAAATAGGCATACATGACTCTTTTCACCTAAAAACACTTAATTCATATGGGGTGGGAATACCTTGGGGCTATACCTGTCAAGGGCCCTGCATCCGGGCCAATATCGCACCTCTTTTAATCGAATGCTTTAATGTTGAATTAAATTTAGCAAAAATTTCGCCTAGATGACATGGTAGTTCAATGTCATATTAATCTCTTCATTCAAATTTATTTTGAAACATACACATTACCTCTAACCTTATTCTAAATAACACTTTTCTAACTGAAATCCATATATAAGACAAGTACCATTCCACTATCCGTTCATTCATAAATTCATAATGATATAGTCACGTGATTACATGCTGCGCTCGTTCATTCAAATTTATTTCTGGCCATCTAATTTAACATGTTCTGCAGTCAATTAAACAGATATGTTCATGCTTGGCCTCTTTCCTTATTTTCTTTCATCGTAGTTATTGTTTTGTAAGCATCATAGCATTTCATGTTTTCGTATTCGTTTAAGAGACTTTGACACCATTTTTTTAACGTGCTTTTTGAATCCAAAGAAGTAAGAAGCCGAAAATTATCTGGCCGTTACGAGCGCTTTATTACGAGCGGTCGGCCAGTTCCAAGAAGTCAAGATTATGATCCTCAAACTTTTTTTTTTTAATAATTCTTTCTATGTCTTCTAGAGATATACGTCTGTATCTATTGTGCTGTCATGACTATAAAAAATGAAGTTAATCTGCATTACTGGTACACGTATAGGCCTATAATGACATCTACATGACAGAGAAGGAGCGTTACCAGTCTGGTTACAGAACAACCAAATCCAGTTATACTAGATAAGAAATATGATACTTTTACTGCTTTATAACAGTAATTTATAGATGAAACGAAAACACACATAGAAAGACATGTTAAAATGATCTGAAACAAAGAAATAGCATGATTTGAATTTGAATGAACACGTTTGGAATTCGACTGTCTTTCGCGAAATTTAATGACTGAAATATACCTTTTTCGGCAAGTCAAGGCGAATTTGAATGAACGTAGGGTACCAGCCAATTTGAATACCCATTTTACGAATTCGAACCTTCTATCAAATGAACCAACAAAAGTGCGAAATTGGCTGGGAAAACCTAACTGGCTTTGATGTTTTGGGTA
This sequence comes from Diadema antillarum, assembly GCF_040938485.1. Lineage (NCBI taxonomy): Eukaryota > Metazoa > Echinodermata > Echinoidea > Diadematoida > Diadematidae > Diadema > Diadema antillarum. Next base: position 1,125,454 of record NW_027271054.1, read on the forward strand.
TCTATGATGTAAACTAAGGCCTACTTCGATTGTAAAAGAAAAACAACTATGACTCTTTTCAGCTAAATGATGTCATAATAATTATGTGGGGGAGGGGCACTTTATGACTACTGTAACCTGGGCCCAGTACAAGATGAAATGACTGGTTTTCGTAATATGGTCATCTTGGTTGTGCACTATACAGAAGTATGCTTCCTTTGCAAATTTCTTGAGTGTTTTGCTACTGTAACCTATGGGACCCCGTATACAGGATAAGATGACTTGCTCTAGTGTTTGTGATATCTCTGTTCAGTAGGCCCTGATATTAACGTTACAAAAGAAATTGTAAGACCATTTTCAGCTGATTCACAGTACATGACATTGTATAATGGATGGGACACTGTGGAGCTACTGTCTGGGGCTCTGTGAAGGATAAAAAAAAACTAGCCTTGGTGTGTTGAATATCTCTGATAGGTACTTCTTCCAGTGCAAAAGAAATTACCCGTGTTTGGGGCTATACTGTGCGGGGCCCCGTACAGGATATAAAATAACTGGCTTTGGTATTTTGGATATCTCTGATGGGTACTACTTCCATTGCAAAAGAAATTAGCCGTGACCCTTTTCAGCTGAATGAAACTAATGTGTGTGTGTGTGTGTGTGTGTGTGTGTTGGGGGGGGGGGGCACTTTGGGGCTACTGTCTGGGGCCCCCCGTACAGTAACTGGCTTTGGTGCTTTGGATATCTCTGATGGGTATACTTCCATTGCAAAAGAAATTAGCCGTGACCCATTTTGGCTGAATGAAACTAATGTGTGAGTGTGTGTGTGTTGGAGGGGGGGGGGGGGTGCACTTCGGGGCTACTGTCTGGGACCCCGTACAGGATAAAATAACTGACTTTAGTGTTTTGGATATCTCTGATGAGTATGCCTACTACTTTCAATTGCAAAAGAAAGTAGCCATGACCCTTTTCAGCTGAATAAAATCAATGTGTGTGTGGGGGGGGGGGGGGAGAGAGAGAGGAGGGAGCAATTTGGGGCTACTGACTGGGGCCCCGTGCAGGATAAAATAGCTGGCTTTGGTATTTTGGATATCTCTGATGGGTACTACTTCCATTGCAAAAGAAATTAGCCGTGACTCTTTTCAGCTGAATGAAACTAATGTGTGTGTGTGGGGGGGGGGGGCTCCTTTGGGGCTACTGTCCGGGGCCCCGTACTGGATAACATAGCTGACTTTGGTGTTTTTGATATCTCTGATGGGTACTCCTTCCATTTCAAATGAATTTAGCCGTGACTCTTCTCAGCTGCACGAATGAAATCAATGTTTGTGTGTGTTTGTACGTATGGCCTATGGGGGTGGGGCACTTTGGGGCTACTGTCTGGGGCCCCGTACAGGATAAAGTAGCTGGTATTGGTGTTTTGGATATCTCTGATGGGAACTACTTCAATTGCAAAAGAAATTAGCCGTGACTCTTTTCAACTGAATAAAATCAATGTTTGTGTGTGTTTGTACGTAGGCGTATGGGGGGTGGGGCCCTTTGGGGCTACTGTCTGGGGCCCCGTACAGGATAAAATAGCTGGCTTTGGTGTTTTGGATATCTCTGATGGGAACTACTTCCATTGCAAAAGAAATTAGCCGTGACTCTTTTCAACTGAATAAAATCAATGTTTGTGTGTGTTTGTACGTAGGCGTATGGGGGTGGGGCCCTTTGGGGCTACTGTCTGGGGCCCCGTACAGGATAAAATAGCTGGCTTTGGTGTTTTGGATATCTCTGATGGGAACTACTTCCACTGCAAAAGAAATTAGCCGTGACCCTTTTCAGCTGAATAACACCATATTTGTGGGGCCCTTTGGGGCTACTGTCTGGGGCCCCGTACAGGATAAAATAGCTGGCTTTGGTGTTTTGGATATCTCTGATGGGAACTACTTCCATTGCAAAAGAAATTAGCCGTGACCCTTTTCAGCTGAATAATACCATATTTGTGGGGCCCTTTGGGGCTACTGTCTGGGGCCCCGTACAGGATAAAATAGCTGGCATTGCTGTTTTCATGATAAGTACACCCAAAGGAACAATGTCCACCAACTTTTGTCCGTGACCCCCTTCGGCTGAATAAATCCATTTTTCGGGGTCCCTTTTTGTGGTCCCTAGGCTTACGGTACAGGATGTGACTTGCCAGCAATTCATTTTATTGACCCTTGGACACATCCTTATATGATGAGACCATTAAAAAGTGTGACCCTTTTCAGCTGAATAAATCTTCTGGGCCCCCGGTCTATTTAGTTATGAAGTTATGATCGATCATGTAACATGGTCCGAAAATCACAAAATGGCGCCTAGATGACGTCATAGATATGTTACTGTCATGAAAACCTTATTGTGGCTAGATATTGTCATGAGACATGTTGACTGAAAATGTCATGTTATTCCGTCATGTCAATGTTGAGATATTCACGACACAAAATGTGCCAGAAAGAAAGAAGAACGAGACATGAAACTCGTCACACTGACGAGTTAGGTGATACGCCTGGGGTCATCAGATGTCGGTCATCTGTGATCGACAAAGAAAAGAATGTGATATAGGCACCTTGAAGTTATATTGAGCGTGCATGCAAAACCGTTTCTCTAACCACTCGGCCACGGGACATCCCCGGAAATGGTAAGGCAAAAAAGAAATGTATGGATATTACAGGGGGAAAAAGTCAATGCCCACTCAACAATCGTGGCCGCGTGAACATGTATTGCATTGCTAGACGGAAAAGCGGCCTTCTAACGACTGAGGTCGCTATGCCATTTCTGGCAACTTGGGAAAAATACGTCCCGCAGACATAAAACCTATAATCGGCTGGTTTTGATACCTTGCCTTTAATCACAATTTTCAGTGTAATGACGTCATCAAATTACAAAACAATGACATCGTCTTGAAAGACAATTGTTCAAAGTACAACACCTCATTCGTCGTCATTACATACTATGATCGGTTTGACAAAGTCAACCTGCAAAATTTGCTGCAGTCGAAGCAATGTGGTCTCCAACACACAAAAAAGAGGGATATGGCGTGTGTGTGTGTCTGTGTGTGTGTATAGGTGCGTTTATATACGAACGTGATTTCTACATGGACGAATATGTAATACAAAATTGAAGAAAAAAACAGTGAAGTAGCTAAGTATTTTGTTTCGTGATCTTGTGAGGTTCGAACCCGCAACCTCACGTCTCTGAGACGTCGCCTTTAACTACTCGGCCACACGTCTCGACGAGAAAATATGAGAAAGTTATGGACTTGAAAGACAGTTGTTCAATGTATAACACATTCATCGTACGTTGTCAGTTTGCTCTTGACATGACAATCTATCACATGAATGTGAGGCAGGCATTAGTACCTGTATGAAATTATTATAGGCATGGTTATCAAATTGCCCTAAAATTTCCTTATAATTGCCTTATTTTTACACACAGTTATGCTATCCCTTTAAACTCGTCACAGTTTAATTAGAATCATTAACATCATACATTAGTACCATATTCAATTCCATAGCTGATAACGTTTGCTAATCAATTAAGATTAATTGTCTAGAATGTGTCATATGGCCAACCTGTATACACACGTATATATACACACACAATGCTAAATGTATGTATCAAACATCTGTAACACAACTTTGAACTAACTGTAGGAAGTATCGCTGCACTTATCATCCATACTTTTTATCACTATCTGAAACTCCACAAAAACCACTAATTGACAAATAATCATCAATACAGAAGACTGAATACCTTTTTTACAATGTATAGCTTGTTACATGTATAAATCAGCACAAAGTAACCACGACTACATTGTGTTACTGAATTGATATGAACAAATTTCATTTTGTTACAATATACTATATCAGTTTGAAAGCCCAGCCTGCAAAGTTTTGCAGCAGTCGAAGTAATGCAGTCTCCAACGCAAAACAAAGGTATACTGTGTGAGTGTGTGCGTATAGGTGTGTTTACATGCAAACGTGATTTCTACATGGACGAAGGTGTGGTACTCCATTGAAGAAAAAAAGTAAAAATAAAAATTATATTCTTTCGTGCTCTTGTGAGGATCGAACCCGTACGTGTGCAACCTCACGTTTCTAAGACGACGCCTCTAACCACTCGGCCATACGTCTCGACGAGATAATTAGAGGAACGTAAACTTATGTACGTGAAAGATGAATCAGGAATCGTTTGGTCCGCATTCCATTCTCATTTTCAGTTTTAAATTGCAAAATTGTCAACCTCATGAGGAGATTTCAAAGAATAAAGTGCATGATTACTGCAGCTTATTGTCACAGCTACAACATACTTAAGTTTCAAAGGAAATGAAGCAAAATCAGCTGAGATAAAGGTGCTTAAACGTTGTCAAGTCAATGCATGGTTTCTAAAAAAATCACCTCCCATAGACATAACACGTAAACTTGTCCGATTTTGCGTCTTTACCTTTAAACACAATTTAAAGCATGATGACGTCATCAAATTTCAAAACTATGACTTGGACTTGAAAGGCAAATGTTCAAAGTACAACATATCTGAATTTGGGATAATATTGAGCTTAAACAACAGAGATACGAGCAAATGAATCTCAGAAACAGTACCTTAAAAAAATTAATTCCACTTTTTTGATTTCAGATGACGATATGATGACGTCATAATGTTTTATGGAAATAATGATACTTGAAACGTTATGTCCAATTTATATGCTTTTGTAATATGCAATAAAAACATAGGGTAACCAGACGATTTAAAGAGCTATGGCAAAATAAACAAAGACATGTTTTTTCACTATATTTGCACATAGACGCGCAGGCGAAATTTGAACTTTGACGCAAGTGCAATGCTTTGTTATTTGTCAGAATCGATCAGAAATCAATGGATATTGTTACTCAAAGTATCAGGAATCCAAATCAGTCAAAAAAAGTGCATTTTCATGTTACTGACGCGCTGTGCGCGCGAAAACGCGCGGACGGACGCGCACACGCAAAATCGTTTGAAACGCTTAAAATTGTCTGAAACTTCGAGATTTCCCATTGGAAAGTTGTTTTGAGCCTTTTAAAAGTTTGACGCGCGCTTACGCGTCCTAGATGACGTCCTAGGTAATTAGGATCAGAGAAAGAAAGATAGAACGTGACCTGAACTTTATGTTCACCGAAAATGATACAGAAATGACCTTTAGTTATGAAGTTATGATCGATCATGTAACATGGTCCGAAAATCACAAAATGGCGCCTAGATGACGTCATAGATATGTTACTGTCATGAAAACCTTATTGTGGCTAGATATTGTCATGAGACATGTTCCCTGAAAATGTCATGTTATTCCGTAATGTCATTCTTGAGATATTGATGACACAAAATTGTCCAGAAAGAAAGAAGAAAAAGAAACGAGACATGAAAACTCGTCACATTGAGGACGAGTTAGGTGATACGCTTGTGGTCATGAGATGACAGTCATCTGTGATCGACAAAGAAAAGAATGTGATATAGGCACCTTGAAGTTATATTGAGCGTGCATGCGAAACCGTATCTGTAACCACTCGACCACGGGTCATCCACGGAAATGGTAAGACAAAAAAACAACAACAATGTATAGATATAACGGGGGGAAAGTCAATGCCCACTCAACTAACGTGGCCGTGTGAACATCTATTGCATTGCTAGACGGAAAAGCGGCCTTGTAACGACTGAGGTCGCTATGCCATTTCTGGCAACTTGGGAAAAATACGTCCCGCAGACATAAAACCTATAATCGGCTGGTTTTGATACCTTGCCTTTAATCACAATTTTCAGTGTAATGACGTCATCAAATTACAAAACAATGACATGGTCTTGAAAGAAAATTGTTCAAAGTACAACACCTCAGTCGTCGTCATTACATACTATGATCGGTTTGACAAAGTCAACCTGCAAAATGTTGCTGCAGTCGAAGCAATGTGGTCTCCAACACACAAAAAAGAGGGATATGGCGTGTGTGTGTGTCTGTGTGTGTGTATAGGTGCGTTTATATACGAACGTGATTTCTACATGGACGAATATGTAATACAAAATTGAAGAAAAAAAAGCAGTAAAGTAGCTAATTATTTTGTTTCGTGATCTTGTGGGGTTCGAACCCGCAACCTCACGTCTCTGAGACGTCGCCTTTAACCACTCGGCGACACGTCTCGACGGGAAAATATGGGGAACGTTATGGACTTGAAAGACAGTTGTTCAATATATAACACATTCATCGTACGTTGTCAGTTTGCTATTGACATGACGATCTATCATTTGAATATGAGGCAGGCATTAGTACCTGTATGAAATTATTATAGGCATGGTTATCAAATTGCCCTAAAATATCCTTATAATTGCCTTATTTTTACACACAGTTACGCTATCCCTTTAAACTCGTCACAGTTTAATCAGAATCATTAACATCATACATTAGTACCATATTCAGTTCCATAGCTGATCACGTTTGCTAATCAATTAAGAGTAATTGTCTAGCATGTGTCATATGGCCAACCTGTATACACACGTATATACACACACACAATGCTAAATGTATGTATCAAACATCTGTAACACAGCTTTGAACTAACTATAGGAATTATCGCTGCACTTATCATCCATACTTTTTATCACTATCTGAAACTCCACAAAAACCACTAATTGACAAATAATCATCAATACAGAAGACTGAATACCTTTTTTACAATGTATAGCTTGTTACATGTATAAATCAGCACAAAGTAACCACGACTACATTGTGTTACTGAATTAATATGAACAAATTTCATGTTGTGACAGTATACTATATCAGTTTGAAAAGCCCAACCTGCAAAACTATAATTTTGCAGCAGTCGAAGTAATGCAGTCTCCAACGCAAAACAAAGGTATACTGTGTGAGTGTGTGCGTATAGGTGTGTTTACATGCAAACGTGATTTCTACATGGACGAAGGTGTAGTACTCTATTGAAGAAAAAAAGTAAAAAAAATATATTATTTTCTTTCGTGCTCTTGTGAGGATCGAACCCGTACGTGTGCAACCTCACGTTTCTAAGACGACGCCTCTAACCACTCGACCATACGTCTCGACGAGAAAATTAGAGGAACGTAAGCTTATGTACGTGAAAGATGAATCAGGAATCGTTTGGTCCGCATTCCATTCTCATTTTCAGTTTTAAATTGCAAAATTGTCAACCTCATGAGGAGATTTCAAAGAATAAAATGCATGATTACTGCAGCTTATTGTCACAGCTACAACATAAATAAGTTTCAGAGGAAATGAAGCAAAATCAGCTGAGATAAAGGTGCTTAAACGTTGTCAAGTCAATGCATGGTTTCTAAAAAAATCACCTCCCATAGACATAACACGTAAACTTGTCCGATTTTGCGTCTTTACCTTTAAACACAATTTAAAGCATGATGACGTCATCAAATTTCAAAACCATGACATGGACTTGAAAGGCAAATGTTCAAAGTACAACATATCTGAATTTGGGATAATATTGAGCTTAAACAACAGAGATACGAGCAAATGAATGTCAGAAACAGTACCTCAAAAAAATTAATTCCACTTTTTTGATTTCAGATGACGATATGATGACGTCATAATGTAATTATGGAAATAATGATACTTGAAACGTCATGTCCAATTTATATGCTTTTGTAATATGCAATAAAAACATAGGGTCACCTGACGTTTTAAAGAGCTATGGCGAAATAAACAAAGACATGTTTTTTCACTATATTTGCACATAGACGCGCACGCGAAATTTGAACTTTGACGCAAGTGCATTGCTTTGTTATTTGTAGGAATCGATTAGAAATCAATGGATATTGTTGCTCAAAGTATCAGGAATCCAAATCTGTCAAAAAAAGTGTATTTTCATGTTGCTGACGCGCTGTGCGCGCGAAAATGCGCGGACGGACGCGCACGCGCAAAATTGTTTGAAACGCATAAAATTGTCTGAAACTTCGAGATTTCCCATTGGAAAGTTGTTTTGAGCCTTTTAAAATTTTGACGCGCGCTTACGCGCACTTAATGATGTCCTAGGTAATTAGCATCAAAAGAAGTAAGATAGAACGTGACCTGAACTTTATGTCCACAAAAAATGATACAGAAATGACCTTTAGTTATGAAGTTATGATCGATCATGTAACATGGTCCAAAAGTCACAAAATGGCGCCTAGACGACGTCATAGATATGTTACTGTCATGAAAACCTTATTGTGGCTAGATATTGTCATGAGACATGTTCCCTGAAAATGTCATGTTATTCCGTAATGTCATTCTTGAGATATTGATGACACAAAATTGTCCAGAAAGAAAGAAGAATAAAAAGAAATAAAGAGAGATTTTGACAATCACAATAGGTGATACGCTGATAGCGTATCACCTAATAAAGAGAGATTTTGACAATCACAATAGGTGATACGCTGATAGCGTATCACCTAATAAAGAGAGATTTTGACAATCACAATAGGTGATACGCTGATAGCGTATCACCTAATAAAAAGAAAGAAAGGAAGATTTTGACAAACACAATAGGTGATACGCTAAAAGCGTATCACCTAAAAAAGAGAAATTTTGACAATCACAATAGGTGATACGCTGATAGCGTATCACCTAACTAAAAGTAGTCCAGACAGCAGAATGTGATAATGGAAAACATTACTGATGTCAGTATAAGAAGTAGATGAATGCATTGCAGTTGCTAATTGAGTTGCCTCGGAAATAACATTTAATAAAGTGATGAAAGAATGTTACTTGGGGCTTTAAGAAGTTAAGTATAAAAAGAAATAATATGACGTTCAAGATTCTTTTTTTCTTGAAACGAATGGCAGAAATATTGCGTGCTCGAATAAAAAGACTTTGTTATCTAATGTAATAAGCCCCGAATTCAAATAGAATAAGAATTGTTGTGATTATTGTGTACAGCGTAACACTATAAATATACATAGACTTTCGAAATGCAGTTTGTAGCTACCAATGGCTAACACCTGCGCATGTAGGCGATCACGTGACACTCAGCTTGCAAAAGTTAAGTTCTTTCTTGGCAAGAGACTCAGTCAGTGTTTACCTAAATCTAAATTAAATCCTTTGATCATTGTCATGATCAAGTTCAAAAGGGGTCCCCTCCCTCGTTTACACATAATAATTCACATACTCACATACTTTTTTTATATTAATGTTAATCCCTCATACATATTATCAATGGAGTAACGATTATAGCTTTGTGATGTAGAATAATACATTAGCATCTTATATGAGATCATCATTTTGTGTTAACCGTTATATAACATCGAATCATTTAGACGTATGTGATTAAATATAGGTTTTCCCGGCCAATTTCGCACTTTTGTCAGTCCATTTGTTAAAAGGTTCATTCAATTTAGCGAAAATTCTCGTCACTGCACATTCTGTCATTAAAAATTGCAAGTTGGTCGTTCAATTTAGCATTTTAATCAATGAAGTGTGCAAATGTGCCTTTCGAATTCGTAAAACGGGCATTCAAATTGGCACGTGTTCTTCAGTCATTCAAATTCGCCAGCACTGGCCGAATAATACGTGCCTTTTCGCTCGCGCTGCGAACTGACTGTTAGTCTTTCGTCAGTGGTGAACAATACGTTGCCCTGGTAAGAGCATCTTTTCACAAAAATGCATACAAAAATATTGTGGATTCAGGTAACTACCTCAGTCTTTGAGCATTTAGCTTGAAATTTGGCACATGTGACCACTATAGTACGTAAATGAGCATACATAGTCTTTCGTCATTGGTAATCAATGTGTTGCCATGGTAACAGTATATTTTGAATGAAAATCATGCAAAAATATTGTGGATTCAGTTAACTCCCTCAGTCTTTGAGCATTTGGCTTGAAATTTGGCACATGTGACCACTATAGCATATACTAGTAGATGTTCAGACTTAATCTGTCATTATTGCTGAACAATGCGTTGCCATGGTAACAACATTTTTTTCACCAAAACGCATGTACATTCAGCCAACTCCCTCAGTCTTTGAGCATTTAGCTTGAAATTTGGCACACCTGACTACTATGGTACGTAGAAGTGCAAACTTAACCTTTCGTCATTGTTATACAAATGATGCACAGGACAGAGTGCGGTAGTGGAGATGTAGCGCACTCGAGGGTATTTACAATTGTGAAACATGCACGAGGCGAAGCCGAGTCCATGTTGCACTACATTGTAAATACCCGAGAGTGAGCTGCATCTCCACTAACGCCACGAAATAATCCTGTGCATCATTTGTTTTATAAAACGGGTCGAAAACTAACAGCATTTTTCACGTACCTTTGTGGGTCAATACTAGTCACCTACATGTAGCACTCGCTCAAGAATCGATGTCCGAAGATGTTCGTCCCAAACATTTACGCACGTCGCACTCGCAAATCCCGCACATGTAAGTACATAATACTGTACGTATAAGAGTATACGTATGCCACACATGTTATGCACACAAGTAAGGCCGGCCGGCAGCCCAAACTAGAAGTTGTTTACAGGATTGACAGCGCGTATAGTAGCGCGCGACGCACTTGTAACAGCTGATTCGGAGTGCGCACTGCTAGTGTAAACATTGTGACGTCAGGCCGTGTATGTTAGTGAGAATTTGATGCACGCACACGTGACTCATTTCAGCGCTTCCAATTGGCTACATTCTTGAACCCATTTTATAATGATCATTATGTTGCCATGGTAACAGCATAGTTTGAATGAAAATCATACAGTCTTTGAGTATTTGGCTTGAAATTTGGCACATGCAACCATTACAGTACAGAAATATTCAAACTTCATGTTTCATCATTGTTGAACAATGGGTTGCCATGGTAACAGTACATTTTGAATGAAAATCATACAAACATTTTGATTCTCCTAACTCTGTCTAGAGCATTTTGGCTTCAAATTTGGCACATGTTACCTCTACATTACCTAGATGTGCAAAAAATCTTTTGTCAGTGTGGAAAATGTGTTGCCATGGTAACAGTATATTTTGAATGAAAATGATACACTAATATTGTGAAATCAACTAAGCCCCTCATCCTTTTTGCATTTGGCTTGAAATTTGGCACATGTGACGGCTATGATATATAGTTGTGCAAACTTCATTTTTTTCTTAATGTCCAAAATCTTGTTGCCATGGTTACACAATTTTTGATAAAAACCATAGAAATCGTCAGTTTATTTATCTTGCTCACTCAGTTTTTGAGCACTTGACTTGAAATGTGGGACATGTGACTAACAGTGAGCAATACATTTATTCACTGTTGAACAGTGCATTGCCATGGTAATTTTTTTTTTCATGAAAAAGTAAAAAAAAAAATCCTGGTTGAGCTAATTCTCTCAGTTGTGGGTGGGCCGGGGTATATTAATCAGATAGTTCTACTTAATTCTAAAGACTAACATGGAGTATTGTAGTCTAGTATACTAGTAGCAGCAGCAGTATAGAATGTTTTTTTTAAGAATAGAATTACGAAACGACCAACACTGGTACAAAGTATTGTTACACCGAGCTGTGTCTGTGATTGTCTCATGTTCACTTTATTGCCTAGGTACAGGATAACCAAAATGTTTATTCATGAGAAGATATTACTGCAGTGTTGCAACAACAATTGTGATGTCACTGTAATATATTACGCAGTTAGTCTGCCTGTTTAGAAGGAAAGTACGCGATGCTTTTTTTTCTGTTTGAATATAAAACAGTTTCATTTATATATCATGAATATCATCTTTGTTTGTTTGTTTGTCTGTTTGTTCTGAACTACGTGACAGAGACGGTTATCCGGGTTACTAATCATCATATTGTCTGATTTTGTGTGATATGCAAATGAGGAATATGGATGAATGAGATGAACGTAACTTAAAGAGGGGGTAATTGAATATTTTGATTATGATGTAATCTTAATTTCCGACTAGTACGTTGCTTCAGTCTTCAGGGGCCCGTTGCATAAAACTTACGTTGAATTTCAATGGTAACTACCGTCAAAATTAGGCGTCACAGCCAATCAGCATCAAGGATTATAAAATTTACCGCTAATTTGAAGACTTACCGCTAGAAAGGAACGGTAAGTCCAGCGGTAAGGGTTTTATGTAACAGGGCCCTGGTCTTATTCATACACACACGCGCGCACACACACACACACACACACTCATGAGCGCATTTCAGATAACGCACATACCACGTTCTTATAGACTAGTCTTGTGTGCAGACAGTGAGAAAGCAAGAGAGAGAGAGAGAGAGAGAGAGGGGGGGGGGAGGGAGAGAGGGAGGGAGAAGGGAATGGGAAAAGACATGAGGACGGCCAGGAAAAAGAAAATAGCGGGAGGGAGAGGGCGAAGGAGAGAAAGAATGAATTGACGAGGAAGAAAAATAATGAAGCTGGCAATACAGACAATGAAAAAGAAGTGATATTTTAGTTTCAGTATCAGTTGAGCTTATTATATTTCTCAAGAAACAGTACTTTGTGGTAACACAATATACACAATAAACACATAAGTAAACACAATCTCTCAAAATATGCACTGAAGAAATATGCATTAACAGTCATTTGCTATATGGAAACATTGCAAATGCAAAAGATGAGAGAGGGAGATGGGGAGGGAGACGGGGAGGGGGCAGGGAGGGAGAGTGGGTGAGAAGGAATGAAGGAAACCTACAAAGGCAATATTATACATGGCAGACACGAGTGGAAGAACTGAACACGTAAATGCTCGTCTGTAATATCTCTCATAATCACATCGTATAGAGGTTACTTGACCGAAAGATCGGTCTGTGGCTGCGTTTATCTAAAAAAAATACTGAGGCAGAATCACAATCCTAAACGCGTTTGAGGCATTTTCAGGGGTTAGATAAACGCAACCGTGTTTTCAAACGTGTTTAGAAACGCCGTTTTGAAACGCCTTTCAAAGGGCGTTTTGAATCACGTTTGAGACCACGGTCGCCGTTCTGTGAGTAGATAAACGCAATGCCGTTTTGAAACGCGTTTATATCTCAAGGTCAAATCCCAGCTGTTTCCGGTGGTGTTCTCTGTCCATTATTTGTGTGTGACTGATGAAGCATGTTTGGTGGTATGCAGTTGACCTTTACTTCCCGGGTCAAACGGCGCAAAGCAGCTGCGCAGTGACACCACTTGAATCGCGATTGTATGATGGTTAGATAAATGCGGCACCCCGAGAATCGCGTTTCAAACCACGTTTGCAAACACCGTTCCAAACTCGTTTAGAAACGGGATTCTCTCTCTCAAGTTAGATAAACGCAGCCTGTATCTGGTCGTCGGGGCTAATTATGTTCCACGGAGACTGCGTCTGGCTTCACGGATCCCCTCCTATACGGAGGAGAGCGATAACGTAAAAAAAAATAAAAGACTCCGCCGGACAGACGGATCTTTCTGTCTAAGAGGTTACATGCTGCTAATAACATTATATCAAATGGGTTAGTCAAATACCGGTTAGTGATTGGTTTAACACGGTCACGTGATGGAGGTACATTCGTTATGTTCGCACATGGGAGAACATTCTTGTAATGTTCTCCCATGGGAAAACATTTTCACGTAACAAATGACAGAAGGCCTAGGACCGCGAGCGCACATTGAATTTGGCTCTGCGCAAGCGAGCGATCGAGTGCGTTGTGCTGGTGGTTAACCGGTTGACGTTGACGTATTTGACTAATCCATATAATATAATAGATAATGACTTTTGTTGTCGGGAACATGTACAATACCAAACGTTCCACCCTCAGGGTTTGAAATGCTATTGCGGGAGGCTATAAATCCCTCGTCTCGGGACTTTTATAGCCTCCCGCAATAGCATTTCAAACCCTTCGGGTCTAACATTCGGTATAGGTTCCCTCCCCCGCCAGTCATCATCTATATAATGTAGCAGGTATAACATCTTCAACAATCCATTATAACTGTCTTCAGTGCTCACAGGGTTGTGTCTTCCCTCTCTCACCCTCCATCTCCCCCTCCCCCCTCACTACCCTAGCTTATCCCTCTCCCTTCCTTTCCCTCTTACGAGCGTCAATCACAATGTGATCTATCGTCCCCTGGGGCAATAATACTACCTCAAAAAGCAGTCCATTTCTGTCAGCTGTCTGTAATTATGCGGCATGCCTAAAAACATAATGTGCAATGGTACTTTTCCTTACACAAGCAAGATGATTTCGGTTTATATACACTTGAAGGTATTACTGTTCTCGATAAAAGTTAGGCTCGCATTTTCCTGGTTTCCATACATTTTTGTCCGGGCTTGTGGCGAAATGTTGAAACTGTTTTGACTATTAAATCAGAGCCGTAAATCTAAAATTAGTAGAGGAAAGGCTTTGTTTCGAAATAGAAAAGGAAAGTATGTTGCGCGCTAAGATTTGTCGAAACCGACGCTATTTCTATCCTCCTCCCTCCCCCCCCCAAAAAAAAAAAAAAAGAAAGAAAGAAAGAAAGAAAATGAGCAGTTTTATTAGGTACGACTGACTGGTTACGTTGCACAATAATTTGTGAAATGAAATTGTGCACCGTGATGAGATGAGGAAACGGACAGACAGACAGACAGACAGACAGACAGAGACAGACACAACCCATTTGCGCATTGAGTGCCGATTTGCAAAGAAAACCTCATGATAGTAATATCTAAAGTCCCTGGCACAGAAAAGGAAGGCTTAGCTGTTGTAACTATTATGTCAGTCGCCATTCATGTAACAAAGTCTGGTCTTTGACGCGATTACAAACAATGATGTAAATGCCACAAAGGCGAACAGAAACAGACCTTCCTGATGATGTAGTAACATGAATGAATAAAGTGGATGACATGAAATTCAAAGTCTGTTACGTTCTCGAAAGAATGTTTTCACTGCCTATGGACTAGCTCATGCTGGTTTGCCCAACATGGCTTTAAAACTGTTCTCAATAAATGTCAGGGTGGCATTTTCTTGGAAACTTACATACGCCTTTAAGAATCATAGATATTATCCTGGCTTGTGGTGAAAAGTTGAATTGAACTGCTGAAACTGCACTGGTCTTACACTCGAGACACACAGTGGACAGTTCCAGCTGTTTATTTTCATATTTCGCATCTCACCTGGGTTACAGCTCGTTATTCCGAAGATTCGTTTTTCCGAAGGTTCTTTGGTCCGAAGGTTCGTTATTCCAAAGATTCGTTGTTGTTGTTGTTGTTGTTTTATTTCCGTACTAAAAAACCAACACATTTCATACATAAAGGTCAGTAAAGAAAAAATACATACGGAGGGTAGCCCATTTTCAGTAGTGACAATGACAGTCACTTCTGGTCTTCCATGGGGCCCTGGACACAAAGATTTCATACAATCAGGGACTGATGATAGAATAAAATATACACAAACACAAATAGAACGGTGCATACATTACTACATTATATACCATATTATCACACATTGTTCAAAGGTTTGAAGCACAAAAAAGATCAAATAGAAAGGATTCCGGTTTTAACTAAATTGAACTTAAAAACGGGTAAAGAGGAAATTTGACGCAAATCATTGGGTAAGTTGTTATACGCTGATGCACCTCTGTATGAAAAAGATCTCTTACAATAATTAGTTTTTGGCCGAGGTAACTGTAAATCGTTTTGATTACGGAGAGAGTATGGTGATGTCTTGTACTTAAAAATATCTTTCATATATTCGGGGGCCATGTTATTCATAATCTTATACATAAATGAAAGCAGATGAGTTTTTTGTCTATTGATTACTGTATTCCACCCTAAGCTATAATGAACATCACTGGTAGTAATATGGGAATAAGGGTTAACTTTTAAAATCAATCTCCCGGCTCTATTTTGCATCTTCTGAAGTTGGGAAAGAGAGTTACCGTTCGCGGATTGCCACACTACATCACCATAATCAAAATGAGGTAACACAATAGAATTATATATCAGTTTCAATTCAGTCATACTAACAAACTGTCTTAAACGACCCATATAACTAGTCATTTTACTTAACTTGTTGCATAGTTGTTCAATGTGAACATCTCATAATAACTTGTTATCTACAAAAATTCCCAGATATTTAAAACTATTCACCTGAAGTGATTGTTTACCCCTAAGTTTAACATGCAAATACTCTTGCTTATTTAAAGGACAAGTTCACCTTCATAAACATAAGGATTGAGAGAATGTAGCAATATTAGTAGAACACATCAGTGAAAGTTTGAGGAAAATCAGACAATCCGTTCAAAAGTTATGAATTTTTGAAGTTTTTG
Source organism: Diadema antillarum (assembly GCF_040938485.1). Classification (NCBI taxonomy): domain Eukaryota; kingdom Metazoa; phylum Echinodermata; class Echinoidea; order Diadematoida; family Diadematidae; genus Diadema; species Diadema antillarum. The sequence continues at coordinate 1,141,676 of NW_027271054.1, forward strand.
TGCAGTAACCGCTGGATGAGAAGACTACTGCAGTGTATGTATAACTTAGATGTCACATGCGTACAACAATATAAGGAAAATATAAAGAGAATTTCACAAAATTCCATCTTTTGAAAGAAGTACACATTCCCCTGACTCGTTACCGACAAATGTTATGGGTAATATTATTCCCCCCGCCTTTAGAAAGAGGCATGTCAAGTGCTTTTTTATTATGCGAAAAAAGTGAAAATATGTGGAATTTTCTTTTACATTTTCTTTATACTGTTGTACGCATATGACTCACAAGCTGTAGTAGTCTCCTCATCCAGCGGTTCCAACACAAAAATGTAAAAAATTCATAACTTTTGCATCGATTGTCCAATTTTCCTCAAACTTTCACTGATGTGTTCTACTATTATTGTTGCATTCTCTCAATCCTTATGTTTATGAAGGTGAACTTGTCCTTTAACATATTATTTGTACCAAATAACATACAAACAGTTTTATCAAAATTGATTTTTAAATTGTTATCAGCCATCCATGATTCCGAAACTCTTTTCATTTTTCATTTCATTTTCTACAAATTTCGGGTTTTTATGAGAGTAATAAATAACCGTGTCATCGGCATATAAATGGGCCCTGCAGTCAGAAAAAACCGAATTGATATCATTGATAAATATACTAAACAACAATGGTCCTAACAAGGATCCTTGTGGCACTCCGCTAGTTAATAATCTTTCATCCGAAAGGGTATTATTGATTGACGTCCTTATTCTTCGGTTCGAGAGAACTCTCGAACCACTCAAGTTCTATACCATTAACCCCCATGTTTTCAAGTTTAGATAGAAGGATCATGTGATCAACCATATCAAAAGCTTTTTGTAGATCAACAAAGATGGCGCCAACGTATTCACCCTTATCAATAGAGCGGTGCCAGTCGTCCGTGACGGTAGCAAGTGCAGTAATAGTAGAGTGCTTGGGACGGAAACCTGACTGGTTTCTGCTAAAGCGGGGTTCCCACTATCGTGCGATCCTTTGCGAACGCCATGATTGGACATTCGTAACTGATCGTGGAAAATTTGTTGAACTCGTCTGAAATTTAACGTTTGGATACGAGGTTATGCGAGTCAATACGTGTTGGTCCGCTGGGATGCGATATGGTCACGATTGGTCTATTTTAAGCAATACGATCTATCACGATGTGGTCTCCGATTCAAATATGACCCAATAGGATTGTCCCGATTGAGTCTACGATTGGTTTCGATCTAACACGATCATTACGATCGGGATCCCCGATCTGCTGCGTGCAGCTATGTTCTGATACGTTTTAGTACGAATACCGCGAAGCAATGCGGGCTGTTGAGATAAGATACGATATCTTTCACGATCGGGATCAAAAGCGACTCGATTTAAGGCGCGATTGGACCCGAATGGGAATATTATAGTCCGACTGACAATGTCTTTCATTATTTCTATAACTTCTGAAGAGTGATTAGGCCTATTTATCCACAACCATTGATGATGGCAAGGGTTGACTGAGTGAGGATGATGACAACGTGACCTTTGCAATATTGCGAATGACGATTACGTTATCATCAGAGAGAAAGCAGCGCCTAGGCCAGCCACAACGTCAGAAAATCCCTCTTCTAATTCAACCTAAAGATTATTGAATCGACATGCTCGTCCTCATCACCCCCTCCCCCCCCCCCTTAAAAAAAAAATAAAAACTGCATACGCAAGATCAAATCATTGCCCCCTCTTCCCCCCCCCCCCTCCCCCCCCCAAAAAAAAAAAACAAAAAGAAGAAGAAGATAAAGACAAAAGGTTTTCGCCTTCCTTTGAAACACATGAAGAAAATATGATGAAATGGAAGCTAAAAAAGAGGATTGGATCTTTTTGAATGCTGGCTCAGTATAAGAAAGTTGACCGAACTTATAGTATTGCTTATGTGTTTGATTTCATATTCGCATAGTATGTATATATGCCTTTGTATTTCAAAATGTCGTTATCTCATGGGGTATTGAAAGTTTGGTGGGTTTGGCTTGATAAATAGTTTTATTTAACAGTATTTAACAAAACCGATATACACACAACAGAGAAGTAACTCACCTAAAATAAAGTCACTTTTTAACACAAAATAAGTTTGAAGCAAAATTATTTCGCTGGGGTGTTGCTACACTTATTAACTAACCTCTATGTGAAAAATGACAGTGATCTTTATAGTCATGTATGAGTGACAATGGTCACTTTTCAAAAGTCACAACAGTTTTCGTGGGGTGTGAGAAACATTCTGCTTCCGGTGAATGTTTCAGTGGTGTTGTTTTAGGATTCATTGTGCCAGCCCTCTTCTATTCAATATCAACCGTACAGTTTTGCAGTTTTTGCTCCATCTTTAAAGTGTACATGCTTACTCAATGAAGACACAACTACTCTTTCTTATGCTCACTTGACATGGGTTGCTAGATCTTAGCTGCATTATCTGACAACAATCTTAAACTAAATGGATTTTGCAGTTTAATGAGAGTAGACACAGCTATTTTCCTCTAAAAACCCGAAACCACAAAAAACAAAACATGAAAAGTGTCACAATAGATGTGAAGGGGTCCACATGTAATGATGGATGATGAAACAACAACAGCGATTGATAATTATATGCAATACACAAGAAACAATACTTTACCCCCCCCCCCCACCAAAATAAAAAAAACAACAACAACAACAAACAAACAAACAAACAAACAACCCAACAAAAAAAGTAAAAAGTAAAAGTAGTTCTAAAAAGTAATCAAATTTGCCTTTGATGTGTGCTCACTCATGCACGATTCAGGAAATCATTCTCATTTTTATACTGACCTTAGTCAATAGGTGCAGACATACCACAGTCGTATTAGTTTTGCTATTTTTTTGTTTGTTAAAAAATTACCCCAAATTGATTACGGGGAACTCCCTTTTTTTGTGCGTCTGTGTTATGGTAAAACTATGTATAGTAATAATAATGATATGTCTAAAAATATCTAATACTCGCGGAATACAAAATATGTACGATCTTGGAGCAAAATAAGGGCAAATATAAAACAAAAGAAGAATAAACATATACATATAAGTAGGAGGGAAGTGAAAAAGTCGATCCCGATCAACACGATTAAGAAGCACGATTAGATGAGATTTGCTGCGTTTTGATACGATCCAAGACAACCTGATGCGATGATCACGATCAACAATTAATCGTGTTAATCGTAGAAAATTTTTGAACCGTCCAAAATTTTTCTACGATTAATGCGATTGCCACGACTGACGTCAAGATCTGATAAGATTTGATAAGATCACCACGATTCCTTCACGATTGGCGCCACGATTTCAATCGTGGCGCCAATCGTGATAGTGGGAACCCCGCTTTACGTTCACATTTCAGTCAAAAACATGACAAACATATTTGACGATTCACGCGACATGTTCGATCCGGGTACCTTTGTCTGGGCCTTGGAGGGTAAGGGTCGTCTCCTGTTGTCTTTTACGCTGGACTACCTACAGCTGTCTTTATGGACTCTGAATCACGGTGTTGCTCATCTGGATCTAGACGTTGATCTTCCCGCTGACCACTGTTACTACAAGGCGTTAGATGCACAACGTCAACGGATATTTGTCAGCTATGTTGGAGCTTTGGCTCGTTCTGCCAACGAGTCACTGCAGGATAATACTGAACTCTACTCCCGGAAAGAGTCCTACATTTGCATCGGGAGAATCGGCAAGAATGTTGGAGAAAATATCTTCCTTGATTTTTTAGGTTTAGCAGGGAGCAATACGTTATATAGCTGCTGGACAGTACCCCAGAACAATATTTATGCTACTGCTCATTTCGAAGTAGCACAACGCTATGGGCTCATAATCAGCATTTTAGGTTGCATTATTGCTCTCTTTTGTCCACTAGCTCCCCTGTTAATAATTCGCAAGACAACGCCCCACTTTGAACAGTCCAGAGGGAATGACCCTTCAAAGAACACTTTTCTCGCAGTTGATACGGAACTACCAGTGGGGTTTAAGTACACACTGCTTTACAGCTATTGGGAAAAGAACTGGGCTATTGTCCTTCGAGGGATCATCACTATATTCGCCTTTCTTCTCGTAGTATGGATTCGAACATTGGTCTTCTTTCTCACCGGCACTAGAGGAACCGAAAGCCAGTATGTTGTTTCCCCGACTGGTAGCATCTGGCAGCTGGCTGATTCTGCGCAATTCCCATGGATTCCAGTGGTCGGCAGCGGTTTACTGGTCGTCTCATTCTTAATCTTGCTACTGAAGTACATCCATGATCCCTCTGTCACCGACAAATACATCAAGATAGTACTTAGAGTAAGAGAAAATGACTTGGCACACCTGGATAACATATGTTTTGGCCTGGTAAAACTCGACTCTCCGCTCAATCTCCCGAAATATACTAATAGACCTTTTCATGATTTTCTGATGAAAATATTGTTCAAAACTCTCCTTGCAGTTGATCCCGGTTTCTGGAAAACTAGTCATGATTTCGGTGGCCCAAAATTCTTACGTAAACCCAAACTGTATCTTTTGTTGTTCGGACATTGTCTGTTTCACTCAATACCTCTTGTCTATGTAATATTCATTTTTCCTACGGAATTGATTCTGAGCAAAATCCGCAAGAGCTGTAAGAGAAAGAAGATGCCATCATTAAAAAAGTTTTTTGTCTTTGGATTTTTTCATATCACAGTTATCTGTGTTATATGTATTATATCTGTTAGTGCTTATGTCTTATTAGTGGAAATCACGGAAATGTTGGCTTACACATTTATTGGCATCCTCCTCAACTATGATGCCGTGGGTCAACGGTTTATCGGCTTGTGTGTCTTGGTATTATACGTTGCCAATATCAACGCTACGTTCTATAACAGCTATCGTCGCCTTCTAATCGATTTGTTCAAAGCGGCCAAAAACTGTGGGCAAGATGCTGAAGATAGCGCTCAATTCATAACAAAGGATGGTCAACCCCTCGTATCTTTACGCCTCTTCGAGGAAACCGTCTGGAAATATAAGCCAATACACAGAGAAGTACTCCGAGCCATTTTGACATTCATGTTTATGATTCTGGTACTGTGGTTTGCTGTTGCGACGCTGCATACCGTTGCGGGCCTCAGTGATCTACCTGCCATAGGCTACTTCGTTCTAATCTTCGTTGTTGCCCGCCTTGTGCCACTTTTAAAATCTTGCCACAGGTCGCAAGAAAAACAGGAATGTCAGGAGATGGCGAAGGAAAACAATTTGATCGCATTTTTGAAGCAGAAACTAGAGGAAATGGGAAAAGTAGAAGTATCAGACGAGAATGCAGCAGTATTGGAACCACCGCAAGAACCATACAGCGATAGCGCAATGGAGATGCAAGAAATGAGAAATTGCCCCATTGGCGGACCAATGATCGGCAGTGATGAGGACGAACCAAAGAAAGACCAAGACAAAATTGGTAATGACGACAAAAGCTTTTATACCATACATTTCGAGAAGGAGAAAGAGAAGGAGGAGAAGGAGGAGAAGGAGAAGGAAAAAGAGTTGGAGGAGAAAGAGAAGGCGGAGAAGGAAGAGAAAGAAGAGAAAGAGGAGGAAGATGAGGACACAAGTTCGGATTCTGAGAATACACAATTTCTTTCTAATCACTAAATCTTATGATGACTTCCAGGAAAAAAAAACCAACAACCTCTGTCCATGGCTCCTGTGGTGTCTTTGGACTGGCTGTGTGGTGTATAATCTAGGGATTGGCGCCGTTGAATGGCGCTTGTATCATTACACATTTACATTTCTGTGTTTAGGGTCTCTCTTTCTCTCTTTGAAGCTGCTTGAAAAATTTCAAATGTCAGCTCAAATCAATTATTACATTCAAAATTTACCAGGATATGGGAGCATTCTGGTATAAAGCGTGGAGTGTGTCCTGTATTCTTGAAACGACCAGTCTCTCTGGCACTTTTGACCCAAAATCAGGTGGAATATACGAAACATCAGAAGTAGATGCCTGGCGGTTCATTGAACTAACCCTTTTGGAACAGCTTATCCACTGGCCTGAGAAATTTGTCAATTAGTGGTATCAAAGTCAAATCTTGTACTTGAGCAGATACAAACGTGTCCATACAGGTTGCTATTAGAAATGAACAAGGATATTTCGAAATTAAAGAAATGTGAATTTAGCGGTGATGTTTCTTCTATAATTCTAAAAGTGGTTATTAACATGTCTATTATAATATTCCTTGTACAAACCTACATGATTATACAGCCATACTGTCTTATACTGTTTATAGCGGTCACGTCCCAAGGGAAAAGACAAAGTGGCCACTATAATGGACACTTTGACATTTTGAATGTCAACACTTGCATTGTATTATAACATAAAATATCGCATGTTATTCTTTAAAAAAAAACAGCAAATAAGTTTGCATGGGCAGTAATATCAATAATGTGTTTTTGCATTTTGTTGTTGTTGTTGTACAGCTTACTCCATTTCAAATTTTCTTTTAGTCTAATCCTGTTCTTTTGATAGGACTTGGTGTAGAATTTAGGGATATTTCAGTGGCCGCTATATTAGTGGGTGGTCGCAATAGACAGGTGACCGCTAAGACAGGTTTGTTTTTATAATCTAAGCATATTAAGTGTTTCTGTCGTTTCAATTTTCAAGTAGTTTGTCGTTTCTGTTTCCTTTGTTTTAATTTCATAAAGACAGCTCGATGCACATGTAGCATTGCAAAAGAGGTCATAATTCATGCAAAACACATGCTCTTAAATCGTTTTGAAATAGAAATAGTCCATGTATCAAAATGTGTTGTGGTACGTTGCTTTTACAAACCCACAGTTTGGGATTTACGCTATGATGTCATTTTGATAATGGAATTGAAGCTGTTATATTTGCTAAAATGGTTATGCCGAATTTGGTCGACATTATGCACATGAAGCAATATCTTTTGTACAATCTTGTCTTTTCTTGAGCGTTTGAATTATAGAGGAAGGATTCCTGTCGTGTTCATAGTCAACCCCCTCGATTAATAGGTAACTATTGCTTGTTTGGGTAAATTACGAAATATTATTTAATAACATGCACTTTACGTATCCCATTACCTCCTTTTATAGATATTCTGTGTCATTTCGATCGTTTTGCATGTTGTCCATGTAACTTCCGAAATAATCTACCGTGTTTTTAGAGAGAACGCCTATTCAGTTGAATCGTTCTCTTTTTCAAGTTTATATTTATGCATTGTTTTCATTCTCTATTAGGGAAATAAGGGAAGAGAAGGGAATAATATACTGCTTGGTTCCCCTCCCCGTTTCTCTCTCTCTCTCTCTCTCTCTCTCTCTCTCTCTCTCTCTCATAGATGTATGTATATATAATTGAATGGTAATGTGATATGTAACAAACAAAAGACTGTAAAAAAATGTGACTTCACTGACGTTGACGTTATGCACTGTCCTCATGTCAACAGAATACAGAATATAACGTATACCCGCACTGTGTTACGGGTGCTGGTAGTGGGTTCTTGTTTGCTTTGTAATTATGTATCAATCTTTATTAAAGTTGTTTTTGATTTCAGATTTGAAATTGTTTTTGATGTATACAATTAAAGAGAAATCAAATAAATACATAGAAAAGAATATAAAAAAGAATATACGCACATAGAATATTTTGTTATATTGGAAATTGCAAAGTTCTTGTACGCGTACTGCGCACATCTTTGTAAAGTTGGTTTACATTTTCATTACAGATATTTCGCGGTTAAACAACAGGGTCCTTGGCCCTGTTGCATAAAACCCTTACCGCTGGACTTACCGCTCCTTTCTAGCGGTATAGTCTTCAAATTAGCGGTAAATTTTATAATCCTTGATGCTGATTGGCTGTGACGCCTAATTTTGACGGTAGTTACCATTGAAATTCAATGGTAAGTTTTATGCAACGGTCCAGTGATCTTGTGTAGACCACTGTATGATAATAATCATTATCCTCACCCATGATTGTCCTTAACGTTACAATACTCTTCATACCTATCCACAGCTCAGTAGTACTAGTCCATAACAGAAAGTCGTAATTCATGTACACTGTATATTCCTCATTTACCTAGGTTTGATGTGTGTTCCTTATTACTCCTTATGTGGGGCTTTTCTTATCAATAAACGTGATCTGTTAAAAAAAAAAGAAAATTGCCAGCGTGATTATAGATCTTTAATTTGGTATCTAATGTATCTGTTTATCTATACATGTGCATGGCCCAGAAAGAACGGAACACCTATAATCTTTAATTTCAGCAGTAATTATTGTTGTAAATATTATTTTGCATACTATTGGAAAGGCCATTCTTTTTT